>NW_012267380.1:1446845-1513035 GCF_000151885.1 Dipodomys ordii
CCCCCCCCCCCCCCCCCCCGCCCCGCAAAACATGAGCTGTGCACGTGTTACTTACTTTGCTAGCCCTGCCATAGTTCCAGAGATCAGGTAGCTCACACAACATACACTTATTTTCTCCTTGCTCTGGTGGCTGGAAGCCATCCTCTGGCAGGTATGGTTTCTTCTGTGACAACTCTTTGCTTTACATGGGATCACCTTGTGGTATGCTCATGTGATCATCCTTCAGTGTGTCTGAATCCATGTATAAAAGGACACCTGTCTAGTACTGGGTTGTTTGCATCTTCAAGATCGTATTTTAACTTGAGCCCTCTTCAGAGGCTTTCCTTCAGTTCAGCGATGGATCCTAGGGTACTGGGCTAGCAGTGCAGCTGAATTTGAGGGTACACGATTCAATCCCTAATTGGAGGTTTCTCTCTCACTCCCGCTTCTTCTGCCTTTCCACTTTGTTTCCTTCCTTTTTGAAATCTCGTTTCACCAAAGGGAAGTCCAAAAAACAACAGGGAGGACAAAGTCATTTATTTTGGTGAGGGGAGCAGCTGGAGCTAGGAGTGAAAATGTGATGTCTATTGGTGCTTATTGCCCTGGTACATTTGGTTCTGGTTTCCCACAGAGGAAAGTTAGCTGTGTTTCCCAGGGCTCTGAAAGTTTGTTGTTAGGAAGTGAAAGGGCAGTAGTTAATCCTACAGCTTTTAAGAAGCCTGGAAATGTGAGCACTCTCTCCTCTCAACTCTTCCTCCTGCAAGTAGCTCAGGGATGTGCTGAGCACACAGCAGGAGGACAGGAACCCTCTGCCATAGATGAGACACTGCCTGGCATCTGCCAGGTGCCAGGAAATATCTGTCAAGTTGAATCACCTAGTTTACTTGAGTTAGATAGTTTGTTCTTCTCCAAACCTACTATGAGAAGTTTTTCTTGTGTTTTCTAATTCCTGCCCTTCTTTCCAGTTCTCAGTTCTAGCTTATGTCATTTCTTCCCATTGTCTTTGTAATTCTCAAGCAGTTTATTAAATGGAGACAAGCTTAACTAGACATTAAATAATTGCAGGTGTGCAGCTGCACCAAGCTGCTGTCCTTTAAATAGGAACGTGTGCAGTACTGTGGGATGAGATTGTGCATTACCTCAGCAGCTTACAGGAGAAGGAGACCTTGCATATTGTGAGGTAAGGAGCATCAAAGCTTTGGGGCTCAGCAGTCACAAAGGCTGGTGTGTTTCCACAGGTAAGCTCAGCCTTGTTATTCTTATTTGGAATCTTTTCTTGCTGGGGAACACCTGAATTGTTCTTTGACTAGAAATCAGTTATTACATTTTGGAGTTTTCCTTCAGTCATGTGATCTGTTAAGCAAGATTTTCCTTTTCTTAGAGATTTGCAGTGGGTCCAACAGTCTAAGATACTTGGTGCTCATCCACAGTGCTTTCTGTATAGGTGTGCCCTGTCCTCATCCTTAACAATTGCAGCTTTTCTGAGTGTTTTAGTGTGTGAATTATTGTGCCACAGCCAGTTTGTGTTCTTCACAAACTTTTTTGTAACCACAGTTTCAGATGGAGAAAGCAGTACACAGAAGAACTGTTCAGTGCAGAACTTATAGCAGGCTGTTCAGAAAGTATTTCCTGGTCACACTGGTCAGGAGACCTCCTGATTGTGATGACCGGGGCACATGAGTCTGCCCTAGTGCAAGTGGAAGAATGCCCTGCTTCTACCTGCCTGCCGTGCGACTTGTTTTGGGTGTGCCACCTATGTATGTTCATCTCTTGTTTCCTTACCTGGGTTGTTGTGAAGGTGAAAGGAACAGTGTTGTTAGCCTTGGTCTGGGTGACATGCAGATGCAGTGTACTGGCCTTGGTTTGGATGCCAAAGAGACATTTTTGAACAAAACAGTTTAAACCCCCACTTAAGGGGGATTAATACACCTGCATCGGGTCTTGGAATTCCACTGGACAGTCCAGTTGGTGGGAGAACATGACAGGTAAAACACTTAAAGTTTTATTTGGTAGTTTAGGCCTTTTCCTGGTGCAGTAGGTCTGGGCGTTTGGGCTTTTGGATGCAGAGTTGGGGTACTGAATGTGAAACTGCCTCTTCTGGGTCTCTGGCTCCAGAAGGACTCTTAACAGTGAGCTGTGAGTGACGTGTTTGATCCTTTGAAGCTCTTAGTCAAAGTCAGTTTGTTTCAGGAAAGTCTGGATGGCTCCAGGAAGGCACTGGTGTTTAGCTTACCAAGCCCTGCCTCCTATCCCTGCTTTTATTGACCTCTGAAACATATGCAGAAAAAACTGTCCTAAGGCCTCATAAGCTTTCTTTACATGGGTGACCAAGATACCATCCTGTCTGACAGTTGTTTGTTTTGTGCAAACAGCAAGTCTCTGAGAGCCTTTCAGAAGCACTGAGACTCCAGGATCAGCTAGAAGAGGGGATTAGTGGCAAGCTCCACTTCCCAAAGGACCCGAGTGGTGGTCAGCAGTGAGTTTGGAGCCATTTCCAGGCCACACCATGGTGCTCACAAGCACCCAGAAATGCTAGCCACTCTCATGCTGCACAGAGTGTTGGGTCCTCATTATTTAGAGCATTTGCACCAGGCATATAGTTTGTTATTTTAGATAATATGTTTGGTCACAGTTAAAATCCCATTATGTGGTGACTATTTGCTTTCTTTGTTCCCTGTACTGTCTTCTAGAGGAGGAGCAAATAATGTTTGAGGATGAAGAAAGTCCTGCTTTTGTGGCTTTTTATTGAATTTTGTTTTAGGATAGTTAGGTTGTAGATTTTATTTATTTATTCATTCATTTTGAGAATCCTTTCAGAAAACGATCTCTGGCACATAACCAGTCCTACCTTTAATTATTTCTGCTTTTTGCTGTAGAGGCAAGGACATTTTGGGGGGGGGGCTGAGGGAGGAGCATAGACTTGGTTGACTCAGTCCCACCACGCTGCCTGGGTGGCTACTTCTGTCCTAGGGGTGCCTTGCTTCCTTGTTGAGTGCTAGGAGCTGTCACAAAGTGTTGCTGTGGGATTGCTGCAGCCAGCAGACTTAGCAGGATTGCACAAAACTGGCAGGTGGCCAGGTTTAGACTACCTGGGAAGAACAGGCTGGAGGGCAGAGAGGAAAGCTTTAGCAAACTCTTTTCTTCCTCTCTGGTGGCATTTATCCAGTTTTCACTGGATAAATGCCACCAGAGAGGAGGCTCTTTTGTGTATTTCCCAGGAATGGGGTAGCAGAGTGGATCTGGGTTTAAGAACTTAGTGTGAATCCCAGGAGGGAGAGAGGGTTTTGTATAAATCACAAACCACCTGTTTTGCAGTCCAGGTGGAGTGAAAAGTACAGTTAAAAGAGGACTAAGTCTGAGCTGGAGGGCCCACTGGGGGAGGTCTGCAATACAATCAACGATTTTACTCCATGAAGTGGTTGCCACAAGTTCTCCCCTCAGAGTAGGGTGGAGCCACGTCTGATGGGTTAAACCCATGAGTGTGCTCTCCTGTCTGCTGAGATGTTTATGACTACTACAGCACACTTTTGTTTCACCTGTCTGTGGGTCAGTAGTGCAGGTGGCAAGGCACCCATGTGTTCGATTATGCTGTGAAAGGGCACAAGAGGGATCTTCTTGATGTTGAACCTCTGCCATGAGTATTTCCCCCTGTAAATAAGCCAAACCAGAGCTGTAAACTGTTTTAAGAGCTGGGTGTGGGGAAACTAGAAACAAGCCAAGAGGCTGTCCCTGTTCTCAGTATAAATACTGATTTATGCTTCCCTGCAACCTCCTAAATAGTGTTCATCTGGCAAATTTAACTAATTGCTTCAGTTATATCACCCAAAGATCTTTTCCTTTTTAGTTCTTTCCTTTTAAAAAATTCTAGAGAGGAAGTGGTGCTATGGCTCAAGCAGTAGAGCATTCGCCTTGAGCTGAAGAGCTGAGGGACAGCGCCCAAGCCCAGAGTTCAAGCCCCAGAACCAAAAAATTAAAAAGCTACAAAAAATTCTAGAGAATGACAGAACCTTTTCAAGTCAGCTGAATAAATCAACACAAGTCTGAGCTATTTGGTGTGACTTTCTTCTGCCCTTTGAACTGAAGAAAGATCATTTTCCAGCTCTCTATTGTCAGAAAACAAAGCAAAATCAAATCAAACAAGTCCCTTAATTCCCATATGTGGTTTCTAAATTATCCTTTTATATACCTTACTTGTGTGCAGCA
This sequence comes from Dipodomys ordii, assembly GCF_000151885.1. Lineage (NCBI taxonomy): Eukaryota > Metazoa > Chordata > Mammalia > Rodentia > Heteromyidae > Dipodomys > Dipodomys ordii. The sequence continues at coordinate 1,451,028 of NW_012267380.1, forward strand.
TGTACCCGAGTATCACTGGGAGAGCTACAGTTTGTCAGAGTTTAAATCTTAATTAGCTTGTGAGATTGCATCCTTTTGAAGCTGTATACCACAGGTGGTTGGCTAGTTTTCCAAAAGCAATTAAAATGCCCACTGTTATAATTAAGCTTGTTATTGGTTGTATGTTCTAGTTATAAAATGTATTGGTAATTAAGGAAACAGAGTGTGAGGCTTTTGGCTTTGCTCTTTGGAGTGCAGTGTATTGGTTCTACCCCAGTCTCTAGGAGAGTGGCTGGTGTGGATACCTGGTGGTGGGTTCTTTTGTAGGAATTTAAGTATCTGTTGTTACTCCTTGAAAAACTATAGGTTTTTGGACAAAAGCTAAGTAGGAATTTGCATTCCTGGTTATGGTCCAGTGGACAGAAGGGAGTCTAGACCTAGAGTTACAAATTGAAGTATCTTATCTGATACCTCTCTGAGGAGTGCACTGTCTTATATCTAAGATGATTTGAGTGTGACATTCTTTGGATGATCTGGCTATGTCTATGCTAAGAAAAATTCAGTCTGTTAAACGAATGTCTTTCTGTTGTTAAATTTCACTCTGTTATTAAAAGGGAAGCATTGCAGACCAACCTATGTAGTATCTGTTGAATGGTGTTGCAGGTAGACGCTGTTGAATTCCAAGCATGATTTGGCCCGTGGGAGAAGCTTTGACTTTCAGAGCTGGTCTGGCAGATATGGTCCTTAAGAGTTTGTTTGCCTTGCATATTGCACAACTCTTTTCTTTCTTCCTGCTGGCTCCCCCTCCTCTTTGTGTATTAATACTAGGCTGGCATAGTGAATGAGACCATGAATCAAATGAGTCATTCAGGTCAGGTAGAACAGTATTTTAAGTGTGATTGAGCTTTCTTTCTTTCTTTTTTTTTTTAAATTGTTTTATTGTAAAGATGCTGTACAGAGGGGTTAGTTACATGAGTAAGGTAATGTATTCATTTCTTGTTGAACATTGTTACCCCCTCCTTTGTTTTTTCTCCTACTATCCCTTTTGGAATTCCTTTAACACTCCTATAAGAAACCCGACCGTTTAGTTTATGGGGTTACATCCTATTGCTTTGGCCTGTTTGTGTTCCACATGTGATTAACATAAAACTGAAGGCTAAAAGATGAATGTAACTTTCAGAGTTGGGCAGGAGTTGGGCTTCACCTCATGCTGAAGCCAGACAAGAGAAAGGTGGTTGGTAATTATTATTTGTTTTTCAAGAATAGTAGAAAGATTGAGTCTTGTTTTAAATTTACTTCTTTTGACTGTTTCTTTAAAGTTGTGATTTATGTTACAAATTATTTTCTTGATTGTAGACAGATTAGAATTATTAGTGGTGTGTTTTATGTGGGAAAACCAGTGCTCATTTGTGGGTGTCTGGATTTTTTTCTTTTTTTTGTTTTTTTTTTTAATTTAATTTAATTTAATTTTTTTTCTTTTTTTTGTTTTTTTTTAATTTAATTTTATTTTATTTGTGAACATACTGTACAGAGGGGTTACAATTGCATGGGCAGGATAATGCGTACATTTCTTACCAAGCATTGCAGCCTCCTCCTTTGTTTACCCTTCCCATCCCTTCCCAGCCTTCCCCCTCCCCCCATCCCAATCCTTCTCCTTTCCCCCTCCCCCCACCCCCTTCCCCCCCCACCCCCCCGCACCGACGTTGTAAAGCTCGTTTTGGACATGACAACTTGTACTTCTCATTGTTGCATCAGATCCACCTGTATCCTTAAACAACTGGTTTTTCCCCATCTCCTCCACAAGTTATACTGACATCAAATATAGTGAAAGCAGGGGTTATACTGTGGGGGAGGGACATACAAAGCAACAAAGAGATAATCTTATAAATGCGTTAGAAACACATGCATGAAAGAAAAAACATTAAAATACATATCTAAGGGTTCATTTTCCTGACATCACATTATCTGACCTTTTCTGCTTGACTCATACATATACTAGATATTGCAAATAAGGGAAACCATGGGACCTATGTTTCTTTGGGCCTGGCTTACTTCACTTAATATAATTTTTTCCAAGTCTTTCCATTTCCTAACAAATCCCACTTTTTTTAAATTTTATATTAATAGGGTTTTTGAAGTGTTAGGTTTTACATTCAAGTTGATGATTCATTCTGAGTTTTTTGTGCTTGATGGAGCATGGATTGAAATAATGTTTTTCACATGGAGAGCCAATTGTTTCAACCATCCTTTATCAAAGATTTAATTGTCTGGAGTCTGTGAGCAGCTTAGTGAGCCCACTGCATCTGTGTGTCTCGCCCTTTCCTCATGCCTTGAGTCATGTTCCATCTTTATACCAAGTCTTAAAATGGAACTCCTTATACCTTGCTTGTTTTTAACCTGGTTTGCTGGTTCTGCTGCTTTGCCTTCCATAGCAATTTTAGAACTACCTTAGCTACAAAAAATAGCCTTTTGGGAAGCCCTTAGCTACGGTAGTCATGCTGTGACAAGACAGGGGATCGGCGAGCTTGGAGTGAAGTTTCTCTGTGCTTCATGGCCTGAAGTTTTTCTCTCTGTGCTGTGTACTAGCAACGGACACTCAGAAGGATGTTTAGCCCCTGAAGCAGCAGTTCTTGATATATGTCTGTGGAGAGTGTCACAGAAAGTGACATAAAATCCAGAGATCCAGTCAGATGCAGAGAATGTGGATACAGAAAAATGTACAAGAAAAGGACTAAAATATTGTTGGTTTTTGATGCTCAGTGAATCATGAAAACACTGGAGTATCTTCATTTTACTTGAATTTGCTCCATTAATGGTTCTTGTTATTATGTGACTTAATTTAGCAGCACATACTTTATGAGTATAAAACTATGTATGTATGATTTTATTTCATGTTAAAAACAAGATTGTGCCAGGTGTCAGTGGCTTACGCCTGTAATCCTAGTTACTCAGGAGGCTGAGATCTGAAGATCACAGTTCAAAGCCAGCCTAGGCAAGAAAGTCTGTGAAACTCTTACCTCCAATAAACCACTGGAAAACTGGAAGTGGCGCTCACCTTGAGCTGAAGAGCTAAGGGATAGCGCCTAGGCCCAGAGTTGAAGCCCCATGATGACGACCAAAAAAAAAAAAAAGAAAGAAAAAGATTGTATTTAGGTATCAATACTTACTTTGTAGAAGGAATTTGTTCAGTTATATAACTTATGTATTCTGATTCAACAATGAAAATTAAAATTGCTTCCATGAGCCCAAAAAATAGCTTTCTGAGATTCTTTTAAGTTATAAATTTTTTATTATCTTTATAGTACAAATTAATGGATTTCACTGAGATACCTTTTGAGATCTTGATTGAAATTTCAGTGTCAAATGTATAGATCTGTTTGGGAATAGTTATGATATTGAATCTTTTAATCCATGATTAGAGTATGCTTCTTACTTTATTATTTATTTATTTATTGTGAAAATACTGTACAGAGGGGTTACAATTACATGAGCAAGGCAATGAGTACATTTCTTATCAAGCATCGTTGCCTCCTCCTTTCTTTCCCCTTCCCATCTCCCCCCCTTTCTCCCCCCTCCCACCCTCCATGCCATTTCACCCCCTCTGCCAAAGTTGTAAAGTTAGTTTTTTGACATAACATTTTGTACATCTCATTGTTGCAATGGGTCCACCTGTATCCCTAGTTAAACAACTTGTTTTTTCCCTGCCCCTCCACATATTATACCAACATCAAATAAAGTAAAAACAGGGATTATACCATAGGGGAGGGACATACAAAGCAACAATTGGAAACAATATTGGAAACAATATTGGAAACAATAGCAAGAAAAAAAAACATTTGAGTCCTTATCTTGGGGTTTATTTCGCCTAACATCAACTTATCTGACCGTTTATGCATCTTATTTTAGCTATTACAAACTTCTTTCCATCAACATTTTGAGCAGTCATTGTACTTGTAATATACATATTTATTTGACTTTTACAATACAGCTTTAAGAAGTTCAAAGCTGAAAGCTGGTAGCTCACACCTGTAATCACACACACACACACACACACACACACACACACACACACACACACACACACAGTTCAGAGGCTCTTCTTTGATCCTATTTTTTTTTGGGGTCCGGTCATGGGGCCTGAACTCTGGGCCCTCAGCTCTTCAGCTCAAGGCTAGCACTCTACCACTTGAGCCATAGCGCCACTTCCGGCTTTTTTCTTTTTGCTTATATGGTGCTGAGGAATCGAACCCAGAGCCTCAGGCATGCAAGGCAAGTGCTCTACCACTGAGCCATCTTCCCAGCCCTGATCCTATTCTTAAGATAAGTTTATATAAAAAATTTTGAGGTTAATGCCTTAGGTTACATTACTTTGACATCCCCAGTTACATTCTGGGGAAGACATGGTTATACCTGGCTTAGTCTGAACAGAAACACCTGACTTTGAAGTGAGTTTGACTTCTTGGGCTAGTATACCTTTTCATTAGACATGAGCAAGAATCCAAAACCAATGCTTCACCAACCTCCCCCCCAAGAAGCAAAAAGAGACAAAATGTTTCAGAAATGTTGAGAACAGTTGTAATCTAATGTGTTTGGATGAAGCTTAACTGGTCAGACAAGCTGGCCCGTCTGAGACTGAAGAGCTGCGTAGAGTGCAGCCGAGAGGACTGAGATCTCTGGGAGCATCTTCAGTTTTCCTTAACTGAAGGCAGTCACAGGTATATTGGAAGTTGAGAACAGAGGTTTCCTGGGGGCGGCGGGGCACTCCAATGGCAAGGTTCCTTTTACAGCCTTGGTTGAGAAGCACGGAGCAAGATCTGGTTACCTAGATTCTTCGTAGGTCTCCCTGAACTTTGTCTGAAGCCAGTCTAGTCCTGTCAGAAACAGAGGCATCGCCTTTCCCATCATTGAGTTATATCGAGTCTGGCTAGGTAGTCAGAGCTGAGACAAGGGCTGCTGTTGTATTACTAGTCGGTGGCCATTGGTCTCACATGATAATGTGACTGTACTTGGACACAGTGGGTTCTGTTGGGCACATAGTCAGAAGCACAGAGGTAAAAGAGCCCAAAGAGGTTTTTTTTTTATTTTTTTAAACTTGGAGCAGGCAAGGAACACACTGAGGCAAGTTCCCCCAGCTGTGTCCCTAGTCAGGAAAGCCTGGCTGCTATTGAGGAACAGGCACACATTGATGTGGAAAAGACTTGCTATCACAGGAAGAGGAAGTGAATTCTGACCATGCTCATGTGGCATATTCAAAATAGTGGACAGCAAGGCCTCTGGATGGAATACAGTATTGTAAGGAGTCATATTTACTTCAGGTCACCTGCTAGGGTGGGATGAAATGATTCAAAATTTTTGTTGGGCCTGGTCAGAAATCTAAAGCTCACTTAGAGGTCCTCAACCACTCATTTAATGGGACAGCAACCTTTTCTTCCAAGCATAGGAAATTGTCCCCAAAAGGGACAGTCTAGGAGGTTCAGGTTTAGATGATAAGTGCTGGACATCTGTTAGTGGAGGTTTCTTTCTGTCAAGCACAAAACCCAGTGATTGATCATCTCAGTCCTCCTAACGATCTTGTGGGGTGTAGGTATGTGATGATTCCATTTGTGAGTAAACCAGGTAGAGAGGAAGCACGGGACTTTCTAGTAGATGACAGATGTGTGAGAGGGTGAACCCAGCAGTGGGCTGTGGAGCCGAGACTAAACCACTGCATCACCATCCAGCCAAAGAAGGTGTCTATTGCAGGGAAGCCATCATTAAATCTCTCTCTACTGGGGATGATGGCCTTGAGCTTCACTTCTCTTTAGATTTAGAAATAAGAGAGCCTCTGTGGATAATAATGACTTTTCATTTCTGATAAGCCCCTTTCAGAAGCCCTAGCCTTTAGACTAGCAGGCATTGGAGAACAGAGGTCATGGAACAGCTGTGACAACACAAAAGAAACAATGATATGGGTAGAAGATTTTCTGAAGTGTGATCTTTTGGAGTGATTTCTTAATGAAATGGAAAGGGAGGCTTTTTCCATCTCTGTGTCTGTCTGTCTCATCTCCTCCACCTGATATACTCTGTCCTTATTTTTACTAATTGGAAACTATTTTTGATACATTTTTTAAGCATTAAATCTGTGCCTGCCAGCAAAAGAGGTCAAAACAGTTATTTGAACTTGGACTCTTAAGTATACATCTCTGAAGGTTTATTGAGTATCTCTTATATGCGAGGCATGTCACTTGAGCATGTGATGTGGCATCAGAAAACTAATTTTAATAGTTAGGTTGCAGTTTATGTTACTTTGGCTGGAAACCCCATCTTTGCATAGTCCATTTTTCTCATATCAGACAAAGGTTCTCACTGATGTAATGTATACCAAAGATGATTATTTTCAACTATAAAGCAGTATTACCCATCATCCTTGAAGAAAGCACAGTAGGTCAGGTGCATAGGTGTTTGTATTAGTTTCTTATTTGCTGCCATAACAAATTGCCACAAAGTTAGTACCTTGAACACAAATTTGTTATCTTGCAGTTCTGGAGGTTGGGAGTTCAGCATGTACAAAACAGGGCTAAATCAAGCTATCAGCAGGGTTACATGTCTCCTGAGGCTCTGGGTGAGAGTATATTACCACCTGTGTTTCAGAATCTGAAAGCATCCCACATTCCTTGATGTGTGGCTTTGTCTTTTCAGAGCCGCCAATAGCAGATGAGCTCAGATTCTCACAGGGATAGGCCTCTTGTCTTCCCTACTGCTTAGTTAGCCACACCTCCTTTCTCTATTTTAGAGGGGCTTGCAATTCCATTGGACCCATCTAGAAAATCTAAGATGATCTGGGTATTTTAAGATCAACATCCTTCACAGACATGAATTCTCTTAGCCACATGAAAGAACATGTTCACAGATCACAAGATTTAGGACATAGATGTCTTTGGGGGGGAGGGGAAGGTTATTCTGCCTGTTTTAGTTGGAGGGACTTTTGTCGCACTTTGGTCATTTCCTGACTCAGGGAAAATTATAAAATGCCTTTTACCTATTATTTTTGCATAGCAAGTTCAAGTAACTTGTGCTGTGTGTGAGAGGGGTGGGAGGCTTATTACCACATTTTTAACCTCTCTGTTAAATCCTCCCACTTCATTGTTAAGGGAACTCCAGCCACTTGACACTTAACAGTTGGTTTGTAGAATCCTAGTGTTTGAAGATACCTGGAGTCCCTGAGGGGCTTGTGTAGCATCCTCCAACTGGTGACCCCATCTGCCTATGCAGACACTTGCCTTCTTTGAGCAGTTCCTATTTTCTGTTCAGTAGTTCCTGCTTTCTATTGAGGGAAAGTTCTTTCTGTGGCTTTGGAGAACTAGTGGTTCTTGTTTTATTCTCTGCGGTCATATTGAATAAATGTAATTTCCTCTTTTATACTTGAGGCCCTTGAGAGTTTTTCTTTAAGACAGGTATTATAGCTCTCAAGTATTCCCACTCAGAAATCTCAATTTCTTCCATTGGGTCTCACATAAAACTATTTTGAGGCTTTGCTCCATCCTTCTGTCTCTCCTGGGTACAATGTGACATGAAGAAAAGGATACTCCAGGAAGATTTAACAAGAGCCTTTAAATGCCAGGACACTTGTCACACTGAGGAGGCTGGTGAGACCTTTGCCTTCTCCACAGAAGCACAAATCTCAGGCTTCTATTGTGGCTGAAGAGATTTGCTCTCAGGAGACCTATCTTAACCTTGAGGTTTGAGAGTGCAGTGGATGGCCACGGAAAGTTGAGGTATCTTTTGCCCTGGAGCTGTGTATGACAAGCTTGTGTCTTAGAATTCCTGTACATTTTGCATAAGAGACTTCGCTTCTAGTACAATGTTCTGCTTAAAGTATTCTTGTCATTGCTTGTCGTCTATGCCTGATGCCTGCATGCTCCTCTGTTGTTGCTTCGTTGTGTGGAAGGCATCACTACGACTGCTGAGAATCACAGGGGAAAGAACGGTGCAGAGCTTTATGAAGGAAGGGAAACAACGCTGCAGCACAGGATAATTAATAGCAAGTGGAGTGACAGTTTGATTCCCTGCTAGGGACCCTAGCATTGTTGAAGGGGGAAAAAGATCACTTTATTCTTTCATAGGGAGCAGCAGCTGTAATTCTGGTTGGATGGAATCCAATTAAAAAGAACTGACATGCAAATTGATGATCAGTGTAAGCATAGTAGTCCAGAAGAGCTGTGTAGGAAATAGTGGAGAATGGTATGAGTGATCTGGCATGGGAATGTTTGTGAGAGAAGTGGAAAGCTAATGGGTGGGCTAAAGAACAATTACAAGTCTGGAAGGCCAGCCAAGGAGAGAGCAAGCAACTGGTTGGTTACTTAGGCTCCCACCCTCCCCCGCTTTTTAAGGTAGGGTCTTCATATCCCAGGCTAGCCTACAACTGAAGATTCTCTGCTTTAGCCTTTTTAGTGCTGGCATTGCAGATGTGTGTTGCTTCATGTGGTCACTAAACTTGTTGACACTTTGGAATTGAGACATAAGATGTTAGGAATCATGGCCTTTCATAATAGAATGATTATAACTTAACTCTGAGGATCTCTATATTCAAGTTGGCATTCTTAAGTCTGTCTGGTGGGAGTCTGAGCCTGGTGTGTGTGAAGACACACATGTTGTACCCACCCTGATGATACGCTCCTAAATTTAGGGCAGGGTAGGAGACCTCACCATTTAATAGTAATGTTACTTCTAATTATTTTCAAAAGTGATAAAGTCATGCCCAATTTAGCTTTTGTGTAAATTTATGTTTGTATATAAAATTTGAAACTTTGTATGATTTGATGAGAAGATTTTTTATATGTATATATGCATATATAAATGTGTGTGTGTGTGTGTGTGTGTGTGTGTGTCTATGTGTTACTGAGGATTAAACTCAGGGCTCACACTTGCTCGGCTGGTGCTATACCACTTGAACCACACTACTGGCCCATAAATCCACATATTAATTTACTTAAATTACTATATTTTTATATACTTGCTGATACTATATTTTCATTTGAAATGAAATAATTGTAAGGACATGTAGCAGTTAAGCTTTTCAGTAACAGGAAAATTTGGCCAAAATTTTGTGAGAATGCAGTATATTGCATTTTAGGGAGGAAAATTCAGTTTAAAAGTCAGCTAGGTTCTGCTGTTACTGTGGGAAAAGGCTGCCCAGGTTATTTGATAGAAACTTAATAGAATCTCTCAGAACTGCAGTAGAAATGGCAAGGGAATATTTTGAGGAAGCAGGAAATAGGACCAGAGATTTTCCTAGGCTTTATCCTATTGAAGAAGGCGTGTGAAGGTGAAATGGAGTTCACCCTGAGAAAGAACAGCCACAAGAAGAGATGAAGCAGTGTGAACAGAGACTCACCAGGCAGAGGCAATCAGTCCTTGTGCTGGTCAGAGAATCAAGAGTGATCAGAATAGCTGGTCAGTCCAGGTGTGAAAAGGGCATCATACTCCATAACATTTTGCCTCTTGCAGTCCCTGTATTCATTCCCCCCACTAGACTCACATTGTACTACCCTCCTCAGGCAGACCTTCAGTGACTCAGCTGTGCAGGATAGGCAGCTCCCTCCCAGCTCTCTTTCCTGTTCCCCACTTAAAGTCAATTCCATGACAGGGAGGCTTTGTGTATTTCGCTGACTATTGGGATCCCAGAGACCAGTCCATAAAAATCTAAAGAAAGGATCTATAGAACTTCTCTTGCAAGGGTCTTGCATAGGGGCTGGGACCAAGAGGAATAGTAACTGCCTCATATAATGAGTTATGTGATGACCAGAGCTGTGACACTGAGCCCAGAGGGTATAGGCCTTTAGCAGTAAGCTGGGTATAGTCACCTTGGACCTGGATATTGAACAAAAGCAAGCAATTTTGTTTGGTGGTAGAGAGAAGACGGTACTCTAGGCTGGCAGACAATAGCTTGTGAAGTTGTAGAGATCTAGAAATGAATATTGTATTTGGAGTAACTGAACAAGTTCAGTGCTAAAGTGCAGGTGCATAGTGACACACATGAGAGAAAATTGGGAGATGGCTAGGAAGGGCAGTTTGAATGTATGTTGAGATCCACCTGAGAAAACTACTGGAAGAGGTTTGGAAGGGATGATCCCCAGGCTCTTCCAGCAGGGAGTCTGCCAATATTCAGAATATTAGTACTTAAGCCGGGCACCAGTGGCTCACACCTGTAATCCTAGCTACTCAGAGGCTGAGATCTGAGGATCGCTGTTTGAAGCCAGCAGGAAAGTCATGAGACTCCAATCTCTAGCCAAAGAGAACCGGAAGTGGCTCTAAGTGGTAGCATACTTGAGTGAGAAAGCTCAGAGACAGTGCCCAAGCCCCGCAACCTACAAAAACAAAAAACCTGTAGTGGTTGAGCTGGGTGCTGGTGGCTCACTCCTGTAATTCTAGCTACTCAGGAGGCTGAGTTTTGACGATTGTGGTTTGAAGCCAAGACAGGAAAGTCTGTGAGATTCTTATCTCCAATTAATCACAGAAAAACCTGGAAGTGGTGCTGTGGCTCAAGTGGTAGAGTGCTATCCTTGACCACAAGGAGCTCAAGGACAGTCCCAGGCCCAGAATTCAAGCTCCAGGACCAGCTTATAAAACAAGAACAAACAAATAGTGCATAAGAGTACATTAGAGGGGCTGGGAAGGTGGCTCAGTGGTAGAGCACTTGCCTTGCATGCCTGAGGCCCTGGGTTCAATTCCTCAGCACCACATAAGCAAAAAGAAAAAAGCCAGAAGTGGCACTGTGGCTCAAGTGGTAGAGCGCTAGCCTTGAGCTGAAGAGCTGAGGGACAGCGCCTAGGCCCAGAGTTCAGACCCCACGACTGGACACCCCTCCCCCCAAAAAAAGAGTGCATTAGAAACTGGGGTTGGGGAGGTGGAGGTGGGATGTAGTGTATGGTTGGATGTGACTTTTCTGACCTCAAAAATGCATGAGAAAGTTTGGGATTCCCATACTGAGGACAAATTTGCGTTGTTTGTGGGGCATGTGGTGGTACTGGTACAGGTGATAACTAATGATAACAGGCTAGGGTTCAGTTTTTTCAATGAAGATAAAGCTGTGCTCTTGTGTACACAAGAGCAAGAGGAGCAGGGAGGCTATTTTGGTTCTTCAACAAATATAAAACTTGGAAAATGCCTTGGCAAACAGCTTCATATTCTAGTCTATAGTAAGTGCTGCGTAACCCTGGACAATTTGTTTATCTGTGCTTCTGTTTTTCTTTTAAGGATGGACTTGGTCCTATAACCCCATCCCTGCTGTGTACAACAAAAATGCTATTTGGAAGTTTCTAAGAATAGAATATTTCAGTATAAACACTGGGCAATACCAGGAGTCCTTGGCTTTGAGAGGGAGCTTTTCTTCCTAGAATTTGGTGACAACACAATATCAGGTCTACTCACACCCAGGTATAGGAGGAACATGCCATCATTTCCAGGAGGTGCTGCAGACATTAGAGAGTGGAAAGCTTGTTTTCTGTATGTCAGAACACATTGATAAGTTGTGGTGAGGGCTGTGGCAGAACATGGCAGAAATGAGACAGGATTGGATCGTGTCCTGCATGCTGCTGCCCACCAGCATCTAGGTCATTGCATCCCTGCTCCAAAAGCTACCTGGTCTCATCTGCTCTTTTTTCAAAGCATCCGCCTGGGGCACCTGTCCATCCCATTAGCCTTGGTCATAGAAGAATCTGCTGTATAGACTGTACAACTCTCTGAACTCTTGCTAGAAAGTTTGGGAAACCTTACCTATTGAAATTCCTTCTCTTAGAGAAAGGTGAAAGAAAGGTGCTATCCCTGAGTGCTCAAGGCTAACATTCTGCCACTTCATCCACATCTTCACTCCTGGCTTTTTGGTGGTTAATTGGAGATAAGAGTCTCATGAACTTTCCTGCCCAGGCTAGCTTTGAACCATGATCCTCAGATCTCAGCCTCCTGAGTAGGTAGGTTTATAAGCATGAACCACCAGCACCCAGCTTACTTTCCTTATTTATAACTGGGGATAATAATACTGTCTACTCATTTGAAAACTAAGTGAGTAAACATGGGTATGCTGCTTGCATGAAGACCTGGCAATATGAGCTCTCTAAATGTTAGCTGTTGTTATTTCTGGCTTCTCACAGCTACTGGCATTTCTAAGGCCATAGCAGGAAGCCCTGGCCAGAGCCAGACCTTTTCTGCCTGCTGTGTTTAACCTGTTTAAGTCAGAAAGTGGCTTGGTGGCAGGGTGCTGGAAGTGATTCAGTAAGTGAGTAATGGACTGTTGAGCTTCACACCCTGGTGCCCTGGCATGGTGCGAGGGGCAGCTCATACTCATAGGGAATTCAGTGAAGTGGGTCAGTAGCTTAGTCTTCTGCTTGCTGACTCAGAAAGGTTGTGGGGGAGGTCTGGAACTCACCTGGATTGAAAACACACATCTCTAGCCCAGTGGGAAGGGTGTGTGTGTGTGTGTGTGTGTGTCTGTGTCTGTGTGTGTCTGTGTGTGTGTCTATGTGTCTCTGTGTGTCTGTGTGTGTGTGTGTCTGTGTGTCTGTGTGTGTGTCTGTGTCTGTGTGTGTGTGTCTGTGGTCTGTGTGTGTCTGTGTGTGTCTGTGTGTCTGTGTGTGCACAGAAGCAGTGCAGAGGTGCTCCTGCAGCAGCCACAGGGTGGCTCTCCTGAGTGTTAGCAAGGGATTGTGTGACCATGGAGGAAAACCACTGACCACTTTGGAGTGCCCCTGGCATTGTGTGTCACATCCCTTGGGTGAGTCACATTTCCCCCCTGACCTTCCACTTGTTTGCAGAATGATTAAATGGCTTCTTGGCTCTTTGTTACTCTAGACTCTCCCATGATGTCACAAGCTTTCAGTGGCTGAGAGGAAAGGGGTATTGCAGAAGGATCTGTCGTAGATCCCACTCTGTATAACCAATCTTCACCTTTTTCTTTTTCTTTTGGTTATTTGAAGAAGAGTTTGTTCAAAAGATCTGGAAGCATTACATCGTTGGACTTGTGAGGGAGTTGTCTCTTTAATCTCTCCTTTCCTTGTTTTCCTGCTATGATGGCCCCAGAACCACTGCCTCTTGCTGGCTTTCTGCATCAGCACTTTTGTGCAGAAATGAAAACATTGCACTTTTAAAGGCACAGAAAGCAAAATTACTGTAGCATCAGGATTCAAGGTTACAGAATTGGTTAACTTTCTGGTGTGTTTTGCTGAGCTGAATGAAAAAAGATCTGATTGAATGTTACTGATTTGGGATAAATATTAATAATCACAAAATCTGTAGTGGTCATCATCTCCTCACATATGTAAAGGATATCCAATGATGGTCTCAGACTTCGATTGTGACTGTCAGCTGCATACATGCATAAAATACGTGAAGCAGCTGGGTACAGAGGCCTTCCTTGGCTGTAGAGGAGTGAGTCTTGGGGCGGGGCTCTTGTCTAGAAAAGAAATCTGTTCTGGAATCTTGACTTGTAGCATATAATTTGGTATTGTTCAGGAAAAGAATCTTGTAATTTGGTACTATTCAGGTATATAAGTATCTAGCTCAGCTCTAGACCTTTATAGATTATCTAATAGATATAATGTTAGGGAAAAGCCACCAAAATTAGATTTTAACTAAAGTTAAGACTTAAGCACTGCCATGATTGGAAACTTTTAACACATGGCAGAGGAACATCACTAAATTTGACAGTTCCTAGTATGGCGTAGATCTTCCCTCACTTGCAATGAATTCACATAAAGTCACCTTTCTGGAGGCTGATGGGAGCAGTTGTTCTCTGTCCCAGTTGACTTTGCTTTAGGGAAAGGGGTAACAGCTGCATAATATGTCAGACGCTTCCCGTGCACCACAATACGTGTTATAAATAAGATAACAGCCCAGCCCTCGTGATTCAGACACGAAAGTTGAAAAAGGAATATTGGGATCATGGGACTGGATGACTGGAAAATGCAATCGTGTTCTGCTGCTGTTCCTGGCAGTTTGACTGTGACACAGCCTGGGGGAGTCAGATGTGTGCTGAGTACTTGGGGACGTGGAGGAGAGGGGATGAGAATCCTTTAGGAATCAGGCTCTGGACTACAGCAGGAAGTATTCTGTGTACGCAGTCAGGGTAGTCATGCCTGTGAAAAAGACACACACTGATGATGTGGAAATATGAGTTCCTTTTAGAGGGTGTTGCTGGAGAGCTGTGTAGACTCTGGAGGGCTCCAGAATGGGGCTGAGAATGGCTGCTAGCCCTCCTGGACTTCAGTGTCTCCTAAAATAGATGTAAACTTGAGCTGGAAGTTGCAGGATTAAGTCAGCTCACACTGTCCTCTATCCCCCTGTATGTAGGGGGCAAGACGGGAGAATGATGAAAGGGGTGACCTGATGAAGGTACATTGTACTCATAAACTGACATGTTAACTTGAAGCTCCTTTGCACAACTACTTAAAGATAATTTTTTTTAAAATGCATACAGGATGGAGCTGCCAGGGGCAATGTTGGGTGTGGTATAGAAACAGTAGATATGCACCATTGGCATCAGAAGTTGGGAGCCCAGTAACTAAGAAGAGCTGGATGGAGGGAGGAGTAAAAAGAGGTGTTTAAGTAGCCTCTCCACTCAAACAAAACAAAACAAAAACCTCAAAGTAGCAGTTCATAAGTTTCCTATGGGTTACAGTTTTTTTTTTTTTTGTCAGTCGTGGGGCTTGAACTCTGGGCTTGGGCGCTGTCCCTCAGCTCTTCAGCTCAAGGCGAGCGCTCTACCACTTGAGTTACAGCACCACTTCTGGTTTTCTGGTGTTTTTTTTGGAGATAGGAGTCTCACCGTCTCTCCTGCCCTGGCTGGCTTTGAACCGCGATCCTCAGATCTCAGCCTCCTGAGTAGCTAGGATTACAGGCGTGAGCCACCAGTGCCCGGCTACAGTTTTTTTTTAATTTAATGCACAGTTTATACTTCATGAAACACACAGATTTTAAGTGTACAAGCCAGTGAGTTTTAGGAACTATACATCCTCTATGTAATCTAGGTACTCATTAAGTTATGAAACATAAAGCCTAAAAGAAGACTTTGTCCTTCCTTCTAGTCAGTCCTTAGCCCCCAATCCCCATCAGGCAGTTGTATGTCTTCTCGAACTTCATATAAAAGGAATAATAATGCTCTTTTGTAGCTGACTTCTCTGGATAGCGATGTTTGTGAGACTTATTTAGTTGCCTGTGTCAGTTGTTAAAAGATGCACAATTGGTTTTAACCATTTTTCTGTTTATGAATATTTGAGTTGTTTACACTTGCTTATTATCAATCATGCTAGTACAGGTTTGGTGGACATGAGTCTTGTGTTCTTTCCATAAATGCCTCAGTGGAATTTTATCATCTGATGCCTAAGTACATGTTCAACTTGGTAAGAAATGGCCAGTTTTTCAAAGTAGTTGTTCTGTTTTATACTCCCTCCATCACTGTGTGAGTTTTGATTGTTCCACATCCTCAGAAACATTTGGTGTGATCAGTTTTTATTTTTCAATATTCCTGTGGATATAAAATATTTCATTATGGCTTTAATTTACATTTGTCTGATGATTAATGATGTTGAATACTATTTTCTTTTGTGAAATGTGTGGCCTTTTTGTCAGCTTTTATTTTCATTTTTTTGAGATAGAGTATTTTTTTTTTTTTTTATGTATCCAAGCTGGCCTTGAACTTAACCTCCTGTGCTGGCTTCCCAAGTGCTAGGATTACAGGCATATACTACCATAACATGCTGTGCTACAAACAATTCTATATATGAATTTGCCTTCCAGTTTCCTAGTGACATAGTTTGATAAATAGAAGCTTAACATTTTGATGAAGTATACTTTTACTTTTTTGTTTATGTGTTTTATCTTTTTCTTCCAGAAATCCTTGCTTACTTAGGTTACAGAAATACTTTTTCTTATTTTCTTTCACAATCTTTTTTACTTTTTGACATGTGATCCACCTCAGATTATTATGTGATGTAAGAATAAAGGTTTGTTTTCTAATGCGCATTTCTTCAGTTACTCTTGCATTTATTTGTTGAAAACACTTTGCTTTCCCCACTGAATGTCTTTGGCTCTTTTGTTGGAAATCAATGGCCTGTTTATGTCTATTTCTCTTTGTGTCTATTTCTGGACACTGTTCTCCATTGATTTGTCTATTTCTGTCCCAATATCACACTATCTTCATTAGCTAGCTTTATAGTAAGTCTTGAAGTGCAGTAGTGAGAATCTGCCCCCTCGTTCTTTTTCAAGATTGTTTATTTGTGGTCTTTTGATTTTTCCATATAAATTTTTAGAATCCATTTTGCCAATTCTACAAGACAAACCTGTGAGGCTTTAGAAAAGTCTATGTTAACCTAGGCCATACTCCATGCTGATTAATTCAGATCATTTGGAGATGGAGTTTAGGTTAACAGAAGCTGATTAACAAAATCCATTTGCTAAGTACTCTAGATTGGTTCTCAACTGTGGGTGCACTTAGCATAATGTGTTAACAGAGTTTTATTGTGGCACTCACAGAAGACAGTCTGCTATGGATTACTGGAGCAGAAGCCATTGGTGTGGAATGTGGGCATCAGAGTTGAAGTGGGCCCCCAAGTGGAACACATTGTTGATGCCTATGAAACTGGAGTGTTAGTTGGATGAAGAAGAGGTAGAGGAGAGAAATTTGTGTGGTCCAGAAAGGGGAGATTTCTGGAAGGCTAGTGGAATCTCATTGCCTAGGGGCTGGCTTTGTGTGGCTGCCATCTGATTACTTAGTATTTGTCCCCTAAACTTGCAGCCAGGCAGCCTACAAACCAGCAACTTGAAAAATAAGCCATGCTCTTGGCAAAGCAAATAAACACAACTGTTCCAGAGAACAGCTTTCCCTGGATTAGGGAAATGTTTGTCAAATCTACATAATAATGATGTGGGTAGGTACACTGTAGACAGGAATTGTGTGGGCTTATTGCCTTTTGAGGCATTCTTTTCAGTTTAATGTCTTTAGATAAACATTGATCCATCTATTCTTCCCCTGGGCAGATAGTTCAGTCAGAAGTGCAGCCTTTTTAAAATAAAGAAAAAGGATAGAAAGTTGCAACCCAATAATAGTGTTCTTTGAGCACATAGAAATGTGTGTAGGCTGGTAGGTGCTTGTTGCGGTTTTTATTTTTTTACAACCACATTTTCCTATTGAAAAGAGATTGCAACTAGTCAGCTGAGCCTTTCTTCTGAGATACAAGTTCCCTAACAGCTGTAGAGAATTAATTTTGAGTCAGAGCTAGCCAACCTTTAATCTCAACTTTCTGCTCAGTGTCATGGAAAATCTTCCCCAGAAATAGCCAGTATCTACTAGATATGAGATGTTTAAAAATTCAGATGGATGTTGGGTTTTCTGAGAGTTTTCCTGGAGAAATAGCAAGGAAAATCATTTAGCAAGCTAGATTTTACAGTGCACACCGAAGGCAAGCATCTATGATATATTTATATTTTTGTGTTATGTGACATGTTGGCTGTACTATTTCCTTGTTCCTACTAGAATTGAAAAACACTGTGGTTAACATCAAACTGCATTTTTCTGATGGGTGAGACATTTTAGGCAAGAAAGAGCTTAAATATTATAATGAATAGCTTCTGTATGTGTCTCTATTGTTTGTCTGCCTGCCATCCATCACCTGTCCATCTTTGTATGTATGTATGTATGTATTCAAGTATCATTTATCCCTTCTGTATATTCTCTTTCAAGGGAGAGAGTGGGTAGTAGAGGGTGAGAGAAGAGTTCCTTTCCTTTCTCTGTTTATCATGGTACTGAACACATATATCTCCAGGGGGATATATAATATTTCTTAGTTTTGTAAAGAGACAAAACCATTTTCAGACTTCTCTCTAGAAAATTCTCTCCCTTTCCATTTTTATGCCTTCATTTTATGTTACTTTTAGGTGGTATAGTGATTAAAATTGGAATTATTTCATACTTTGATTTATATCCCTATGTTGTTCATCTTCATAATTAATAATTTAATGGCAGCATAATAGTACTTTGGGTTGTGCTGTGCTTTATATTCTTCTGATATTTAGGTTTTTAATTTAATGTTGTTAATACCACAAATAACTCTTCTGGGTATAGAATTCCCTTCCCCTGATTTCTTTACCTCATCCTGTTGTGGATGTCAGTGCATGGTTATTTTTGTATCCTGAAGTCTTATCAGTGTATGGCTTACAGTGTGTGCTGCCTTCAATACGAGTGTTACACAGGTTTCTAGGGATTAGTAGCTAAATTTCATAACCTTGAAATTTTACTGTGTCCATTTCTGTGTGCAAATTAGAGACTCATTTTATCTGCCTCTTACTGGTTTAAGGATGGGTATGAGATTTTTGTTTGGTTCTCATACAGTTATTTACTAATATTTTTTATGAGAATTGCCAATTTCTTTCTTTTTTTTTTTACTATAGGAGGTTTTAAGAGGCTGAGGTTTTAGTTTGGTTGCTCTAAGATGAACAGATTAGTCATCTCACACAGATTTCCTCCAGCATTTTCTGTGGTTTAATAAAAAGGATTTTCTCAAAGCCATCTGAGTTTCTGTTGCTGTCTGTGCCCTCTTTTTACCTTCCACACTGTGAAGAAAGGAGGGTTAAATCAGGAGCTTGTGGTGTTCACAAGTCTTGGGAGAGGAATAGAAATTGGCAGAATTCTGTCTTTGCTTCCTGTAATGTCTACAAGGCTGTGTTTACTTGTCTCCAAAGCTGGGATGAGAATAACAAATGCACAGAGAGTGTTTTTAATGCACTTAAGCCTTCTCTTAAGCACTGTTAAGAACCTTAGTTGGAAGTGTTTAAAATACCAAAGAGCTATAACCTTTGGTTGTTATTATGTGTGAACCATCATTTCTTGGATTTGTGTCAATAGCTATGGACCATGTGAGATCTTCCAGTGTTTGCTGAAACTAACCATGACCCTATAATCTATAGACAGTAGGAGAAAAAAATAACAAAACCACCGCAAGTTTAAAGATATCCATTAAAAATATCCAGGGTCCAACGTCCTGAGTCTTGCTCAGGACATTGAGAAAGATATAACAATTGTGATTACCGGACAGATGAACACTGGTGATGAACGCTGAGAGCACATGGTCTCTGAAGGAAAGATTTGTTTAACCCAGCTCAGCCACTTAGGTGACACTGGGTGAGTAATTTCATCTCTTTAAGCTCAGTTTTCTCAGTTGTAAAATGAGGATGGTCCTGCAGAATGGTTTAAGTAAGAAGGGCATTTATGAACAATGTCTCACCCTGGTTCATGGCTAGTACCAGAGTAAACCATAGATGGTGTTCTTTTTATTCACAGCTAGCATTTGTGTAACAGTTACTGCCTACCGAGCCCTTTGCCATGTAGCTCCTCATTTGTAAACCTGAGTGCTTTATACAGAGTGGAGTTTTAAATGTTTCATGGGCCTGCTATGCATTGCCTTGAGGTTGTTTCTGTTTTAGGTACCTGTACAGCTGTGTATGCTCAGTTGGTGTTTGTCACGAACCTTCATGTCAAGGCCGATTTATCTAAATTCAATGCTAAAACCCAGCATGAATACAAAGGTTATGTCTCACTCATCTGGGGGTGGGGGCTCTCTTACTCTCTTACTCCTGTCTGGATGAGTCAAGAGACATCATTGTCATTACTAAGTGGTCTTAGACCACAGCCTGTGGCTCAAGGCTGCCTTTCTTACCTACAGAGAGGGCACAACTTGGGAGACCTCTGTCAAGCAGTGCTGCGGGCAAATCACAGATACTATCAGTAGTCACTACCTGTAGCAGTGGACATGTATATCCACTGCTATGGGAGGCTGATTGGATATGTGGGCCCATGACCTAATTTCATGATCACAAAACACACATTTCAAAAGTGATTATTGTCCTTTGAGAGTGGTCAGTTACCATGGTGGATGTTGGGCCAGGCTACTCAACCCTGGGCACCTTGCCTCTAATGTATTTACTCCTTGCTGTCTGAAAGACGGGGATGAAACATAGTTAAGAGGAGCTAGTTAGAGCAGGTGCAGTGATATGGCGCTGTTATTCAGGAGGTCATTGCAATGTATAATAAAATGAGGTTAGTTGGGAGTGTACCTGAGTAGAGCTTCCCTGTCAACTTTATTTCCTGGGCATTTGCTCTTTCTGTTGCACCATAGGTGTATCTCTGTGTGTCCTGGTGTGTCTCTGTTTTCCTTTCCAGTTTGATTTCATAAATGGCAATGATGAAGTGTTTGGCTGTGGCTAATTTCAGTAAAACCTGAATACTAGGTATTCATTTCTCTCTTGAAGAATCAAAGCACAAGTACTTAATAAAATTCCTTTCATCCACATTGGAAAATGGTACCTTTGTTAATCCCCTGAAGAAAATACATTGTGTTCTGACAGTATCTTTAGATAGCCAAAGATGGGCATGATGTCTCAATTGACATCTCTTGTTCTGAGCCCTTTTTCCCCCCACAGCTCTTGAACTGTTCAGGAGAGAATGCTGGTTTCTCCTATGAAGAAGGGACCTCCTGGACAACAAAGGTGGCACATTATTTCTGGGAATATAGATTGGTGTTTCCTTTCACATGGAGGTATCTACTGAGAACAGAGTTGTCTTCGCTAGAAGCTTGCTTTGTACTATTTAGGGCATGCACTGTGCATTTTCTTCTAGTCTGTTCCATCAGGTAGTGGCACAGATGAGGTGCATAGGTGACATGCCATTTGTATCCTGAGTGAGTAGAGGTGACATACTTCTTTCACCTTTAGCACTGCTGCTAGACTAGATGTTCCTATTCCCTTGGCAGAGTCTTGGGAAGGGCAGAGAGGGAGCCATTTCTTTAAATTGTGATAGAATCATGATGTGATTAACTTTTTGGTGGCCTTTTAAGTACATAAAAAATTTGCATAGAAACTTTGCATCCCTAAGTTTTTATAAAGTCTGAAAGGTGGTGTGCCTTTGTCCATATTTTGATAATGTTCCAGGAGTTCTGTTAGTGTGTGGTCGAGAGAGGCTTGAGATGCTGGCCTTGATGAAGAGAAAAGAGAAGGATCAGCTCTGCGTAGCTTTCAAAATAGTCTTTGGGTAGCAGAAGGCATTTTTGAATGAGGTGCTAATTTTTGGGTTTTGTTGTTATTCCCAGGGCTGGTGATCATACAGCATCATGCATACAGGGCGTGGTTTTGATGAGGTACACTCTCACAGATGCAGGTGTGCCACCAAGAGCATCCAACCAGCACTCTAGACTTAACCTTTGGCTCTTGGCACTGATGAAGCATGCAGCCTGTGTCTTGTTTATCTTTTTTGAGGTTCCTAATAGCAAATCCCAAGTGGCTCACCTTTTTTTTTCCAGTTGTGTTAATGATTTAAGGGGGTTATATATTGCACTAGAGCTGCTGTAGTTCTCCATGGGAAGGCTGATTTTTAAATGAGACTTATTCAGCCTCTTTTTAGCTGGAGTTTCATTACCACCGAGGATTTATAACGCAATAGCTCTGAGGCGAAGCTGGTAAGAATGCCAGCTTCGCTAATATTTAGAGTCATAAAATTCTGGATATTGGACAAGCTCTTAATTACTCTGAATCCGTCTTTGTCTTAATAAAAGTTGGATTGTACCCACTAAAACAAGATGGCTGTGCTTGCATTAATCTCCAAATGTAGGTTAATACCTTTTTAAAAGCTGTCTTTTAGAAGAGAGACTTGAAAATTAATTTCCCATTTTCAGCTTAAAATGAAGAGCTCCTCCACATGCGGAGTTTGAAGGCCTGCCATTTTCCAATGTCATGGATTCAAGTGCCAATAATAATTCTCTGGTCCTCTTTAGATTTGCCCTTTTTTTGGTTTTAGGTAAAGAACAATTTTTCTTTTTTGGTGCTAGGTGTTAATTTTTAAATATCTGCTTCAAAGTAAATCATTGAGGTTAATTTTCTCAATGGAGATTGGATCAATGGGAATGACAGGGATAAGGAAAGTCTAGATAGAGGGATTCCTAAACCATGCCAGAGAAATCTGTGTTTTACATAGCCAGATATTTTAAGATAGATACAATTTCTAAAACCTGCAGTACCCAGGTATTTTCATGTTTGGGGTTTCCCCAGAGTGATGTGTTCTTAACTGACATTCTCCAATGCGAGTTAGAAAATTCTTTTTCCCTTTCTTGTGTCTAGAGTAGCTGCTGCTCCTTAACCACCTCACCAATAATTCTAGCCATCTTTTCTGTGTGCACAGATGGTCAGTGAGATTACAAAACTCTGAAAAGATGGAATATAAATTGAGGTCACCTCAAGTTGCAAGTCTCTATTGACACACCATTTCTCCATTTTTAGTGTAAGAGTAGCCAGTGCTATATTAAGCAGCTTCCATATTGATTAGTGGTGTGGGCCAGTGGGAATTAGGGATGATTCGAAGAGGAGAAGTAGAAACTAATAAAGTAATCAAATGAAAGGGAGCAATTCATAAACATCTTCCTCTTACGACTGCTACAGTTGTTAAAAGCATTATTTCCCTGTGTTTCAGTCTATTGATTTATAGACATTTTTATGATGAAATATTTACGTTACTAGTTAAGAACCATTCAGGGCATGTATTAACAAGGATTTCCAGTTATTTCCTTTGGAAGTTCTGACTGAGTGTGTCTGGAGTAGGTCCCAGCAATCGAGCACATTTGATAGTCAGACAATTCTTGCGTGTCCTCCAAATACTTCTCCAGACACACTAGGATTTTGTGAGGGGCCATCATAAATATAATTTGCTCTTTTGTAAACTGTAATGTAGAACAACACCTTTGCTAAAGCATACTTCATTGCCTAGTTTTTAGATCAGTAAGGATAAGTGAAGGACCAAATACTGGAATGAGCAGTTGCCCAGAAAGCAGTTATTGTGAGCAGTGGACCTAGAGTGTCAGGTGCTTGTAGTTTTTGAGGGTGACCCTGTGGCAGGCAATGAGTAGGTGCTGTGGGGGATGAGCATGAAGAAGACAGGGTGAACAGAAGTGGCAGCCATTTTACTTACAGACCAAGAGATTCTGCTTTTACTTGTAATTGTTTGTAGCCTGTGGAAATGTTGTCCCCAAAGGGACCTGACTTAGACTGCCAGGTAATAAAAGATGAGTAATGGCACTATTCCTGTGGAAGTGGTTGGAGGGGCATGAATAGCTGCAGCCATTTTTCCCTCCCCACACAGTGTGGTAGGATGTGATGGGCTGGCTGCAAGGTCTCCAGGCAGGGATTCTTTGAGCTTAGCCACCAATGTAGGGGGCTGGCACAGGGGACAGGGCCAGGCAAAATGCTTGAAGAATGAATGCAGTGAAGGAAATTGCTATCTTTCATTCAGTGCTAAATGGACCTTCTACAGTCCTCTGTAACCTAGAAAGTCTCAAATATCTGTTTTAAGATTAATTCTTAGATTTCAGAATGGAAGACACCAGTGTAGGGTTTTTGTTTTCTTTAGCACTGTACTTCCAGTACTTAGGACAGCACCTGATGTGATGGGTTCTTGGTGAATATTTGTTGAATACATGTATTTGTTGAAGTTGCTGAAAATGGCTTAAGACTGCATTTTGTGAGCCTGTTCTCTTTCCATTTACCTGGAGAATACTTACTTTATCACTCAGTCCCACTAGTCACTCATCCTTCTTCCATAGCTCCTTCACGATCCATATTTGTCAAAGGGAATAAGGAATAAGGAGATCAACAGATGTCAAGGTAAACCAAAGTCATCTGAGAAAATGAGTGCAACTTCCTGGCATTTGGTCTGGGTTGGTTCGACCTGGGTACTCCCTGTGATTTCCAGTACTGTGGTATTTTCCTGTTCTGAGAAGTGAGAATGTGTTGTAGGTTTATGGCTTAGATTAATTGGGATATTTTGTGAGTCCTCTGAAGTGTTATCACTTCATCTTTATCCTTGCCTACTATTCCACATGAAAAGCATGTGAATTATTTTAGAGAAGATATAAATTTGCTTGTGTTACCCAGTGTCAGCTTAAAGCTGATTAGCATTTCACATCACCTTTGCAACTCATAAATCACCCACTCCTGTTCTTGGCAAGCAGGCTGTAAGTCAGCAAGGAAGCACCTGCGGGAGCATCTTGCCCTGTGATTTCCAGGACAAGCTCTCCAAATGGTGGTGCACTCAGGTACGCAGGGCTCTGGTGAGGCACCAACTCTAAGGGAAATGGGAGACAACTATTGGTGCCCTTGTCCTAGGGAGCTCCCAAGGGCTGCTGGGGTCTGGGGAGGCCTCACACTTTGAGTCCTGAAGTCAGGGCCAGTCATAAGAATGGTTCTTCTATTTGGTGTTTTAAATATTTAGAGGAGATACGAACTTTCAAAAAACAGGAAATTTTGCATGCAAGTTTTGTTGTTTTTTTTTTTTTATTGGGGAACCGCACATAACAGCAGCAGTGTCATTCCATGTCTGATTATAGTTGTGCAGGAGCAGGGGTGCTCATTTATATAGACCCTCCTCAGTTTTTCCAGTGTGATGTGTATGTGTGTGTATGTAGGGGGGGGTTGGAGGTCAGCATTACGTAAGGCCTTTTATTGTAGATTCTTGAGTTGGTGACACCCTATCATGTTGTACAGATGTGTAAGGGTAGGTTTTTTTCTAAAAAAATAATAACCATTCAAACCTGATTGAAAAATGACAGGAGGCTAACTTTGATTATGGTTATGAAGATACCAGGATCATTCATGTCTTTTCATGTTAAATAGTTGAGTAGGTAGAGGCAGAGGTTAGATAACTTGCTCAGGGCCACCTGGCTACTGGAGTCACGCAGGGTTTCCAGGTAGAGTCAGAATGAGTCACTGCTTAGGCCAGCATTTCTGCCTGCCTGTGGTCATGTCCCCTGCTTCTCACCCTCATGTTCCAGGAGGACAGTGCCTGGCCAGTAGGGGACATCAGCTGAGAAGGTGGGTAATGGTGGACCCTCAGTGGCCCTGGAGGAGCAGTGTGGCCCACTCATGGTAGTCACCACAGGACAATTGAAAGACAGCCCCTTATACACTATTGATTTTCCTGACCCTCTTGTCTTGATCATCCATCCTGTTGTTGTGGGATGCTTATTTGTGATGCATAATAGCCTGTTACAGCACACCTAAACACACCATTGACATTTAAGATTAAACTGCAACAGGTATTGTCGATAGCTCATTGATGGCACATCAGTAATTACATCCAGACAACATCCTGACTGAGTACATTCTGCCAGGTCAAATTGAAAACAGCTCTCCCTGAAAATTCATCTTGACTTACAAGGAAATTTCGGGCTCCACAGACCCCCCTCACAGCATCAGAATGCTGGGTCTATGGAAACGCTTTAGTAATTTGTGTGTGTGTGTGTGTGTGTGTGTGTGTGTGTGTGTGTGTGCGCGTGCGTGCTGATGAACCTTGTGGCGCATGACCATTTGGTCTTCGATGCAGCAGTGGGAGTCTGGGCCTGGGAAAGGGACAGACCTGCAGGTGGAACACAGGTCAGTCCATGCACAGAGTGGAGACTCGGTTCATTTCTTTGTGTCTCAGCCACATTCTCAGATTCTGCCTGTTTCCCCTCCCCTCTCTTTCTTCTTCCCTTTAATTCTCTCTCTCCTACTTCTCCTCTGTATGTATATGAGGAAGCCCTTTTCTCTGCACTTGTCACTGTGCCCACAGTTTTATGTGAATTTGTTTTCTTCTAATCCTCTGGGCAGAGACTGTGACAGATAAAGAAACTGAGGCACTGAGAGGGTAAGACAGGCATTCAGAGTCCCCTGAGCAGTCTGCTCTAGTGAGGCAGCCCTGAGGCCAGCGCTTGCATCTCCAGGCCCATGTTGCTCCTGCTCCTGGAATAAACATTCAAGCCTGTGAGTTGCTTTGGAGGCCTTGCCAGTCGCATTTTAGTTGGCAGGGCAATTAAGTATGCTAGGTGCACTGTGAGGAGCCCCAGAGGGAGGGATAGGAGGAATGGAGTCTGTCTTTGCTTGTGCTGTACATGCTTATTGGTTTGTGGCGGGTGTGATTGACACCAGAATCAAAATGACTTCAAGCCGCTTTTCCGAGATGCACCGTTCTACCCGTTTTTCCCTCTTTGTTGCCCCAGGTCCCTTGTGAATAGGATTTAGCTCTGATTCAGCTGCTGCTGTTCTTTTGGTAATCAGCATGGAGGAGGGAGATGAGGGCTGCTATTAATGGCTTCTTATTTTGCATTCTCCTAATCAGATATCCTGCAGTTATTAATGTGCATGCAAGATGTTTTCTGGTGTCCCTGGGTGGTTTTCTTAGGTGTGCTGGACTGTTAGCTTTCAAAGATGGAATGTTTTATGAGGTTCTGGCTTAGGGGGTTGGCTGGATGGGTGGATGTTGTTAAAAAAACACTCAATGAAAGGAATATAAAATAAAAGTGATCTTTGGTGGTGGGAACAGCAGCCTACCACGTTACCTCCCTCCTTTCCTGCCTTGAAAATCTTATCTTGCTAATACCCTTCAGATATTAAAAGTAAAATAGCAGAGCTATTTACTAGGCAGCTAAATGCAAATTCTCTCCCCCATTAGTTTTAATTAGGATGAAATCATACATTTAAATAACCACTTCTCTTACTAAGAACTGAACTTCTGATTCACTGTGAACCCAGGCAAATGCCTCTTATGGTGTGAATGGCCCACCCCTGAGTCACTCTGCACCTGCATGTTGGCACAGCCAGGGTTCCTGTGCAGTTGCACACATCTGGGATTCAAGGGCATGGCTGGCATGGCATATCTTGGGCGTAGAAAGTTAATGTTGTACAGCCTATTTGAGGGCAGGCAGGCTAGTTCTCTGCCTAATAATAAATAATTCTGCAAATTCAGGAGAATATCAACCCAATCCCATTTTACCCTTACTATTTTTTCTACTGTCAAGTGTTTTAAGGTCTTTTGTAAAAAGTCTTCTGTTCATCTCTAACATTTAAACAAAAGTCATCAATGATAAACTGCCATAAATAATAATACATTGTCCATACAGTTGAAAATAAGCATTGGAGTTGAAAGAAAATTATCTTTGAGGGTCTTAATGTATCTGATTTGGGACCTTCCCTTTTTCTCATCTTCTTTTCTTCTTCCTCTCTTTCTTTGTCTTTAAGAACTGGAGTTTGAACTCAAGTACTTAGGCTTGCTAGGCAGTGATTTAATTTGCCTTTTTTGCTTTAGTTTGTTTTTGTAATAGGGGCTTATGTTTCTGCTCAGTCTTGCCTCAGACTGAGTCTTACTTCCTTTCCTATTGAATAGCTGAGATTACAAGTGTGTGCCACCATGCCCGGCCCTGTGCTATTTCCTTGTAGTTTCTTGGCATAGTACACTATTTGAGAGTGTGTGGATGCTGTGGTGTAGAGTGTGTGTAGTGTGTGTAGAGTGGTGGCTATTATGTGTGTGGAATATGCATTTATTAAGAGTAGGGACTTTTTTTTTTACTGCTAAGAGCTATTTGAATATTTACAACATCATTCCTGAGCCATACAAAATTCCCAATACAAGCAGACAGCTGTGGGGAGCTGTGGAGAAGCATACATAGTTGTCCTGTCTTCACTAAATGATTTTGCAGGCCTTATATGGTCCTTGGGCTCAACATTCCCCACCCCTGGGTAGAAGAAGGGCTGCATGTGCCATTGGGAGAAGCAGAAACAATCCCTTGGCAGCATAACCAGCTCTAGTGAAGGGAGGACTGCTCGGTCCAGTTGTCCATGTGGCTAGGAGATACAACAAACCCTGGTGTCTATCTGCAGTGGTCCAATGAGGTGGACAGAAGACCTGTGGTTTATAGCCACCTGCAGTGTGCCAGAGACAGGACAAGGTGCCTTTTCAATCCTGAGGAGGCTGAGCTGGCCCTGCTGGCCTCCATGAATGGGAATCCTGCCAGACCCCGGCAAGGTGAGAGCAGCTGCTGTGTCTCTGTTCTGTGGCTACGATTGGCTGTAGTTTTTGATCAGGACACTGTTCTTAATGAAGTCTGACCAGCATCATTTAGACAGGAAGGAGTGACAGCTGATGTGTAAGAATTTTTCTAAATTGGCAGCACTTGGGAGCACAGAGGAGCGGGGTATTGGGGGTGGAGAAGGAAGGGATACCAGCTCTGATTGACAAGCTACTTCTCTATTTATTCTTCAGAGGCACTGCAGTTGAATTTTAGACAATTGAAAGAAAGGAAAACACAATTGTGAAACATAAATAAAATTCTTGACAAAAACACACACAAACCGTCGTTCAGGAGGGGAGTGTTGGGTACAGTCCAGGTGTGAAGTGAAGGTCTCCCTCTGTCCATGAGGTGGACAAGGCTAGCTCAGGGCTTGTTAATTTTTAGGCAAAATTAAAAACAGTGATCACATGGATACTTTTAGCTCTAAGAATTCTTAGTCTATTTATTATCTCTTCAGAGGGAGAGGCTCCCATTACAGATGTGAATGAGAACAGTGTGTGGAGTATGGCATGTGGTGAGAATTTTCTTCAAACCATCCATTGAGGACTTGAACCCTAAAACTTCATGTGCCCTGAGAAAAGACTAGCACATGACATCGCAGACTTCTTTCCTAAGGACACATGTGCCATGTTCCAGAGATACACTGTGGTGGTCATATTTTGGGAATGGTTTGGGGAACTTGGCATTCTGGATTCAAATCCTGACACCATTTTTTCCCTAGTTCTTTTTTATTCCAGTCCCAGACCCCAACCTCTGTTTGGTTTTGAAGATGTATATTATCTATAATCTTTTGAAGTTGTCCTTGAACTGCAGTCCCAAATGCAGTAGTTCAAGTCTACAATTAATCCACATATTTCTTGGATAATCCAAGTGTCCATGTCCAATCTGAATTCAACCTAACATTGGCTTTGCCATTTTAAAACCAATTTAGACACCATTATCTGTTTGCCAAGTGGCATTTTAGATTTACTTTTGTGTTTGCAGATTTCTTTCATTCTTGAATCTCTTTCTTCTTCTTTTCTTTCTTTTTCCTTTTCCCTTTCCTTTCCTGGTTTGGAGTATATCCTTTATAAAATTTCCTTGATGGGTATATGTTTTTCACCAAATGCTTTTGTTTGTTACGCTAAAATGCCCTTTTTTCTCTATATCTAGAAAAATAGTTTGGTAGAATACATGGTTCTAGGTAGAAAGTTCTTTTTCTCTTTCTACCTTTGAGCAGTATATTTATAAAGACAATCCAAGCTCATCGTTAGAACCCTCAGCACAGCAAGGCACTTGACAGGATGGAATAACGGTCATATAATCTCTGAAATATTGCAACAGTTAGAGACAGTTCATGTGTGGTTGTACCATCCATGCTTTTATTTTATTTTCTTGAACATGGCTGTAGGTGAGGTTGAAGTGAGGGCCGATTGATGCATTAGTGACTTTGAAGCTAGAACTTAATTTAGATGGGCATTCCTCTGCTTGCCAGTGTGTATTCCATTGGAGGGTAATCCTGCCTGTCTGAGATCCTTTCCCATTTGTGGAGAGCTTAATTACAATATTAATTACAGTTTCAAAGAGTGGCTATAAAGGTTACAGAAGACTGCTAAAACTCTTAGCAGGGCCTTATGTAGTAGTGGTTATGTGGTAATGATATATAGTCTGTGAAAAGAGCTTATGATTTTTATGTTCCAATCTTACCAATTTTCCTTTTTCTGTTCTTGCTATTTCTAATTTTACTACCAGACCTTAAGTCTGTGGGAAGGTGGAGAGTTTTTGTGTGGCTAACTCTCTACTCTGCTGACTGAGGCCACATGTACATGGGTGGCTTGGCCTTGGAAGTGTTCTTGTATACTTGTCTCTAGGTGGGGAAATATTTTTTAGGCCCTGCATTTTTCCTACCTATCATTTATCTGAAATTGTCTTTCTAGTTACTCTGGCTTTGGGCAGGTTGCTCAACCTCTCAGTGTCTCAGCTTCCCACCTATGATGTGGGACTAAGAACACAACTGTGAAGGATATGAGGAGTGCTTATTACCTGAGCTTGCACTCTTGTCTTGAGTGAGCCATGCTGCTGCTCTCAGAATGGAAGTTCCTTCTGCTATGGGCTTGCCTTTCCTTTTCCTGTGAGAACCCAGGGCCTGTGTATTAAACTCCTACATGTAGCTTGTCTCATTTTTCCTGTTAGTAATATTGCCAGGGATTAGGTAGGGCATTTATTTCTTCCACTTTATTTGATATATAATGGAATGCATTCATTTAAAGTTATATGCACCTTGGACTGTAATCATGTCTGTCAAGATAGACAACATTCAAATTTGCTTTCACCTTAACATTGCCCTTATCTCCTTCCCACCCCAGTTGTCATGCTTTTACCTGGCCCAGGCAACTGCTGGTCTGCCTTTGTGAAGTTCTGTTCCTTGGGATTATTTACAAATGGCAGGACTAGCCACACACTCTATCTCTGCCTCCATCCAGACAATGTGACTGTGTTGAGATTTACCCACGTTGTTGACCCAGTGCCAGGACTGTCCCTTTTGTTGCCCTGTGGTTCTCAGTATTGGGCCCACTGCAGGGTATTTGACCATTTTCCTGTTGATAGTTTTGTGGGTTCCTTCCATTTGAGACCATTGTAAATAAAACAATGCTTTTTGTAGAAAATATTGCTATAAATGTACAGGAAAGGACTTACTGTGTCTTGCTGCCCTGATCACAGAGACTTTTGGGGTGGAGTTGACCAAGGCTTCAAAAGCTAGAAAGGGCAATAAGCCGTGTTCTCATTTAGTTTATCCCTCCTCTGATATCTTCTCAGCACCCATTCCAATAAGCCCAGGCTTTCCATATTTTTAGACCACTAGGATATCCACTAGTCACTTTTGGCTGCTGCTACCCCATGCTCTTTTTTGGGGGGGGGTGGTCCAGTCATGGGGCCTGAACTCTGGGCCTGGGCGCTGTCCCTCAGCTCTTCAGCTCAAGGCTGGTGCTCTACCACTTGAGCCACTGAGCCACTTCCGGCTTTTTGTTCTTTTTGCTTATGTGATGCTGAGGAATTGAACCCAGGGCCTCATGCATGCAAGGCAAGCGCTCCACCACTGAGCCACCTTCCCAGCTCCTACCCCATGCTCTTAAGCAATGTGTTTTGCAAAGCCTCACATTGCATTTGGCTTCTTATCCTGGGCAAAGCCTGGGTCCCCCAGGTCCCATCCTTAGACATTTCTTTAGTTCCTGTCGCCTTAGTAGTTGTTTCCAGGTACATCCCTGAGCATTTCTCTTTGCATTTCTGTGATCAAGAGAACAGGGAACACACATACACACATGCACTCACACCCATACACACACACATGTACACGTGCACACATGCACAGTGCATTGGTTTGCCTGCATAGCAAAGCTGGGAGACCAGTGGGAGTACCACACGTGCCTGTTGCCATAAACCACTGCAGCTGATGTAGCTCCTTGATCCAAGACTTCAGGGAATGGAGGGCCAGGTAGGTGCAATCATACTCTTAAGACTGTTTGCCTTTGTCACCTGGTGATGTTTATAGATGGAGTAGATGGCAGCATGCTGCATTGGCCTGATGCTATCAGAGCCTAGGTTATGAAATTGGAAATGCACTTTGTCTGCTTTGCCTGGTTACAACCGCACCCAAGCATTTTAATCAGCTAGCTCTCATTGAAGTGTGCAGTTTTTCTTCTCATTACCTCGGCAAGCTCTCAAGTTTACAGACACCATCTCCTTGGCTAGACTAATATTACTTGGCCATTCTTGCATGCAAATTTAAAATTTAATATCTTGCTGCAGGTCTGTTGAGTTTTATGCAAATTCAAATATAGATGATATTTTGGAGCTGTAAATTAGAAATCACATGCTGTGTGTGGGGAGTAATATTTGTGTGAGCTTAGAACAGTAATCTTGCAGTTTGAGTGGTACATAACGTTTCTTCTGAAGAAATGGGATTTCGAGTATTTTGCGTGGGTTTAGAAGATGGCTTGCCAATTGTATTGCTGGTAATAAAGAGACAATGGCAGTCTATGCATCTGTGTATGTGTGTGTGTGTGTGTGTTTATAAAATTTTACTATTTGTCTCTTCTAAGCCATTTGGGATTGCTTGGATTTTCCAAGCTATTCATTCATTGAACATATTGCTATAGAAATGATAGGCTCTGGCTCTGCTCCTGGCTTTGATGATACAGTAAGAAAGCAGATAACTCTGACTTCATGAAACTTACCTTCTACTTGGAGGAAACACATTGGAGGCAGATAGACAAGTCAACGTTTAGTATGTTTGATAATGGCAGTCCATTATGTGAAGAAAAGTTCTTCAGAGCCGGGAATACTGGTGTGCGTGCGGTTGGAGAGTTGGGTGGTGGGAAGGAACTCTCTAAGGTGACATTTATGAGAGACTAAGAGGGGTTTGGGATGAGCTGTGGCACTTTTCTGAGAATGTCAGTCTGGTGTCCCCATCTATGTTTGGGGAGCAGTAAGGATGGCAGTATGACTAGAGCAGAGAGGTAGGAGCAAGTAGGCAGAAAGACTGGGAGAATGCAAAATCTATACAATAGATATCCCATGCCTTTATTTTCTTTGTCAATTAAAAGATCTCATTGCCAAATCCTGTCTAGGTAGAATGCAGTGATAGAATTTGTCTTTAGAGTTCCTTATAGAAGGACATTTTTCCTAACACTAAACTTACTTTATTTTGTGTGAAGATTCTTGTCATCAGACTCTTCTTGAGACAGCCTGGGAATAAGACATCCTTGTCCTTTAAATATTTTTTATATGTTTTTAATTGTAAAAATAGTGTACAGAGGGGTTACAGTTACATCAATAAGGTAATGAGTACATTTCCTATCGAACATTGTTACCTCCTCCTTTGTTTTTCCCCTACCATCCCTTCCCTCCCCACCTTTCCAATCTTAGATTCCTTATCTCAGGAAGGAAGTTCCCAGATAAGGCATTTGTTCTGAGTAGGAGGTAAAGAACCTGTGTAGCCTGATAGTTTGGAAAACTTTAGAACATTACATAAAAGGTACATGCAGGAGCTGGTGCTGCTGCTCAGTAGGAGAGAGTATACATAGCACGAGGCCCTCAGTTCATCCCTAGTACCCCAAACTAGCCTTCCACAAAAGCAGATATAATAGCAATTGGTATGGATATAAACTTCTGTTTCCCTGGATCAGATAGAAGACGATTGTTTTTCAAATCTAGTTCTAAAATTAAGAAAGCCATCAATTGTCAGAGTTCTCAGGGACTTTCCTTTAGTGGTAGTACTTGTGGTCAGGCTCCTCTTGACCCTTTGTCCCGTCTGCAGTGTAGAGATTGAAAAAGAAATTTTAATATTCAGAAGATACACAGTTACACTGAGCTGTCATTGACTGGAAGGGTAAGAAACACATTAGCTACTAAAATGTAAGTATAGCCCTTGGGCCAGTGAGACTGGCAGCCTGCTCTCCTGGGGGGCCCAAGGGCAGTGCTACATCCAGTGACTCAGATTCTTAGAAATGTATTTCCACAGAGAACCATAGAGACTTGTTCTTTTATCTTTTTAAAAATAAAGAGAAATAATAAGTGAATCAGAAAGTACTTGTCAACATGTGGTTTCAATAAATTTGCTTAGGGAAAAGTTAGGGTTATTTGAGAAAAAAAAATCATCAACACAGCAGAAATACTAGGCTCCTCATAATGGATTTGTGGTGTGACATCAAGGGGCCAGGGAGAAGGAGTGAGGCCTAAATTGTAACAAATCATCTTGTAGACTCCTACAGATTGGAAATAGCATCTGAAGGGCTGTTACCTTTCTGGTCTTGGTGGTACACACCTGTCATTCCAGTTGATCTGTAAGCAGAGGTAGGAGGAATGAGCTTTGAAGTTGTCCTGAACAAAAACACAAAGATGCTATGTGAAAAACCAAGAGTGAAAGGAGTCTGGCTCATGCCTGTAATCCTAGCAACTCAGGAGGCTGAGATCTGGGAACAAACCCTGGGAACAAACATCCATGAGACTTTTATCTCCAGTAAACTACCAAAATGCCAGAAGTGGAGTGTGGCTCAAATGGTAGAACACTAGCCTTGAGCAGAAAAGATCAGAGACAGCACCCACATCCTGAGTTTAAGCCCCAAGACTGGTACAGAACAAAAGTGATAGGATTGGACGCGTGATTCAAATGGTAGAGCAAGGCACTGAATGTAGCTCTAGCACTAGCACCCTGAGCCACCTCCAAGATGTGGTTACAAGGGAATGACCAGGCACCTGTCCTAGAGCTTCATAAACAGTGATGGAGATGATCTTTTCCAGTGCCTGAAATTACAGAAGGTGCTTCAGGATTTGTGTCCCACATACTTACATTTCTTTGATGTCACTCACTGCCTCCTATTGCCAACACCCTGTTCATGACTAATAGAATGCATACAATTAGAGACATACATTTAATGCATACATTGAGAGAATACAATTCAGCGGCTTGCAGTATTATCTCAGAGTTATTGCAGCTATCGCTAGCCAATTTTAGGACCTTTTCTTAGCTTGAAAAGAAACCTGTAACTTTGAGTAATCACACTGTCATGTTCTCTGATCTTCCCTTCAGATCTTTCCTTTTTTTTTTTTTAATATTTTGACAGAAGGTCTGGCTATGTAACCCAGGCTGGCTTTGAGTTTACAATCCTCTTACCTCAGCCTCCTGGGGGGTAAGATTACAGGTGCATGCCACCATGCCTTGCTCCCTTCCACCAGACTTTATAGGCCTCCCAGCATCACCTTGCTGGCAGAAGACTGCCGATTTGCCTGCTGCTGGATCGTGTGATTGAAATCTTTGGAACTTTTCTGTAAATAGCCATTTCAGCTTCTCCCCAACAAGTGCTTTTTCTTGGTGTGAAGCAGTGCTGCAGCCAATACAAGGGCTCCCCATTTTGTACTTGGCGGCTGTTCCTTTGCAGCTTTATTCAAACCACTCTTGCCACTGCTTAAGTTATTTGTTTTATACAAAAACAGTTCTCCCTGGCTCGCGGCTTCTCTCCTGCCATGTTGACAAATGTGGCTTCTAGTGAAATACACAAAAATAAATAACAGCTAGGGAGAGGGGCGCACAGAGCTAAGTGAATTCATTTTGCCTCTTGAGTGCCATTCTCATTTGTTTTAAGAACCACCCTGGCATTATAGGCAGGAAAGGGAGCGGTAGGAGAACCACAGGGAATGTAGGGACTACATTTCATTCTTGGAACTGGGCTGAAGGGGGGCGCTTGTGGGACAGAAAGCTGGTGAAGGATCTGAAATGGAGGCCTGGGTATGAGGTATACACAGGGAAGCTAAAGACCTGCAGACAGTCAGATTGACAGCATGGTCTATATAACCAGTTTTCATATTTTACATTTGCTATATTTCTTTGGCTTTTTAGTCTACTGAAGAGACTCAAATTCAAGCGCCCCTGACTTGGTAGAAAATGATCAAAGTGGTGTGTTGGTGCTGATGGATAGGATGTGTTGGGATCTGTGGAAAAGTGAAGATGTGAAGGCCTTGGAGTTCTTGGTTTTCATTCTGAAGATCCAGCCTCCATGGCTGGTTTTAGAGGGTACAGAGAGGTGGCCATAGATGCTATGAGGCAAGCCAGGTGTTCACAGGTGTCATTTCATTACCCTCATTTTCAGAACAGACACAACAGAGGTAATTTTTGTTTTGTTTTGTTTTTTTCTTCCTTTCTTTTTTAAAAAAAACGTTTTGTTTTTTGTTTGTTTTTCCCTTCCCCTCCCCAAGTTAGAGAAGTGTATATACAAGATGCAGGGCACCGACATCAAATACAGTGAAAAAAAGGGGTTATACCATGGGGAAGGAACATACAAAGAAACTAAAAAAAATCACATGGTACATTATAAATACATTAGGAACAATAGCAAGAAAGAAAAAAGCCACTTGTGTCCCTATCTTGGGGTTCATTTTGCTTAATATCATCTTATCTGGACATATGTGCAATGCTTAAATAGAGGTACAGGTTGACATTGTAACAATGAGATGTACAGGTTGATATTGTAACAATGAGATGTACAAGACACTATGTTTAAGAATGAACTTTACAATTTAGGCAGGGAGAAGGGGGAAGGAGAGAAGGGGTATAGTTGTGAAAGTGGGAGGGAAGGGATGGTAGGGGAAAAACAAAGGAGGGGGTAACAATTCTTGATAAGAAATGTACTCATTACCTTGCTCATGTAACTATAACCCCTCTGTACAGGATTTTTACAATAAAACGTATTAAAAAACTTTTTAATTGGTATTTTAAAGGTGATATACAGAGGGGTTACAGTACATAAGACAGGTAAAGAGTACATTTCTTTTTTTTGCATATATATATTTTTTTATTGTGAAAATACCATACAGAGGGGTTACAATTACATGGGCAAAGTAATGAGTACATTTCTTATCAAGCATTGTTGCCTCCTCCTTTGTTTCCTCTTCTGATCCCTTCCAATCTCCTCCCCTCCATCCTTGTCTCCCCCTCCCCAGCACCAAAGTTGTAAAGTTCGTTTTTCGACATAACGTCTTGTACATCTCATTGTTACAATTCCCTTATTTGCAATAACTAGTGTATGTCTGAGACAAGCAGAAACGGTCAGATAAGTTGATGTTAGGCTGGGCGCCAGTGGCTCATGCTTGTGATCCTAGCTACTCAGGAGGCTGAGATCTGAGGATCGCAGTTCAAAGCCAGCCTGGGCAAGAATGTCCGTGAAACTCTTATCTACAATAGGCCACTAGAAAACTGGAAGTGGCTCTGTAGCTCAAGTGTTAGAGCGCTCACCTTGAGCTGAAGAGCTGAGGGACAGCGCTCAGGCCCAGAATTCAAGCCTCATGACTGACAAAAATAAATAAATAAATTGATGTTAGGTGAAATGAACCCCAAGATAAGGACTCAAATGTTTTTTCTTTCTTGCTATTGTTTCTAACATATTCATAAGATATTTCTTTGTTGCTTTGTATGTTTCTCCCCCACAGTATAACTCCTGTTTTCACTGTATTTAATGTTGGTATAATTTGTGGAGGGGAAGGGAAAAAACAAATTGTTTAAATAGGGATACAAGAGTACATTTCTTTTGGGACAATGTCATCCCACAACAGAATTTTGAGGAATTGTGATACTTGTTTGCCAAAGGACACACAAATCCAGAAGAGACTTAGAAAACTCAGTGCTTGTAGAACTTTTCCAATGTTAGGATGGTGTGGGAGGAAAAACATGGAGTAATAGTGAGCAATGAGAGGCCAGAAGCAGTTTCTTTAAAAAGTCATTTGTTGCATTTCTTAAGAGTTTTTGTTGACTAAAAAATCACCTAGAAAACTAAACTATCTCACAGAGTACATGAAGTTTTGTTTTGGTTGGGTGATGACCATTTGTTATTGACCAATTGTAGTTGCCTTCCAACAATTATCTGAGTATGCATATTGGGGAGATTGTGCCTGATAAATACCAGCCTAATTGGTCACTCAAGGAAGTTCGTACAGCTGGAACATGGGTTCCATACTAGGTTTTGCATATTAATTTCTACCCATTTGTTCAGTGATTTTCAGTATTGTCTATTTTCTAAATATTCGGTTTATTGTTTTTGATCAGTTACTACTAGTGGATACTTCTAGGGAGAAGAGTAGAGAGGCGAGAGGGAGGGGTAACTACTTTTCTCTGTATTCTCCTTTTTGTGTTTGGCATTTTGTCCAGTATGGTGTTTTGTGTTACAGAGGAATTGAAGGAACGTAGTATAGGCAGGTAGGATAAAAGAAAGTGGGTGGAAAAATGGGCTATTTCTCTGAGCCCCAGGCCTTGGCTCTAAGTGGCTTAGCCTGCAGAGTGTTCTTAGCATATAAACTCCTTCAGTCCCATAGATGTAGACATCGAAAAGGCACTTGTTCAGTTTATTGCGTCTTTAAACCTGTTACTAGATACAATAATGCTTAAGATTACAAGAGTCTGAAACTTGGATTTCCTAGGATAGAGCCCTGTCTCCACTGGCTAGTGCCTGAGTACGTAGACTGTACCTAATCTTTCTAGGATTGGCGAGAGATTAATATGTTACTCAGTGCAATAAAGTCCTTGTAACAGTGCTCACTATAAAGTCCCATGGAAATGAAGGGCTGTCCCCTCCCTTCCCCTGCTAAAACTGACATAGGATGATGCTCAAGTCCTTTACATTTATTGTTAGTACACATGTAACCTGTATTTAGTATCTCTTACTGCAAGCAATAATACCTAGTAGAAGTAAATGCTCTGTAAACAGTTGTTATGCTGGGTAACTTCAGGACTAATGTCAAGCAGATATTATGTTCATATTTAGTAGATAAAGAACTTTCCCACAAATATTCTTGATCCCTGGTTAGTTGAATCCTTGGATGTAGAGCATGCATATTCAGAGGGTCACTGGACTCATGAAAGGTTAAATTTTATTGTGACATTAATCATGGAGGTGCTGATTTGCCCCTGGGTACTCTCTGCATCTTTCTTTCTTTCATGCTCCATTTCTTCCTTGTCTGAAGCTCACATGATGCCTCTGAGCCAGCAAAGGATGCCTTGCTGGCCCTTAGCTGGCCTGGCTCCCACTTCTTAGAGGGCTGGCTTCTGGCAGGAGTGGCTGGTGAACTACTGGAAGGCTGGAAGATGGAGCATGCCAGGGTGGGTCCAGGCTCTCTGCAGAGGTGTTCTTTTTCCCTGTGGAAGGAAGCACTGCTTGTCAGACACAGCTTTGGCTTGCCCACATTCCTGTTGCATAGACAGGGCCTAGCGTCTCTCTGGGCTCTGTGTCATGGATCCAACCCAAGGCTGTCACTTGTTGAGCCAGGAATAATATAAGAATTAATCTTTTTCTTCTTTATCCTAAGCACTAATCAATCTACAGTTAACTCTGTATCTAATTTCTGAACCCAATGCCATGAATAACTGCTCCTGAATGTGTTTGCCAATAAAAGGGGAAGTTGAAGGCTTTTAATCAATGCCGCTTACAGGCAGTATGTAAGGTCACAGTCTTGTGTGAGACTTATTTTGATCAGGATAATTGTTGGGTTAAAAAATGAATGGTTTTTGAAATGGCGACACTAGTGGTTGACCCCTAGGTGAATGAATCTTTGAGGGAATGGAAAATTGTCAATTTCATAAGAGTTCTCTTGCTCTCTGCTTGTCCTGTAGGTCACTTATGGAAAAATATGACTTTTAGGCAGAAGGCATTCTTTCTCAATGGGAAGGGGGATAGGTCACTAATAGTGACTTTGAAGGAGTTGGTGAAGGGGGAGCAGAAGAGGAACTGGAAACAAAGGCAGGTGTTTGGGTCCTCAGTGAGCTATGTACAATGCAGCAGGTGAGACTTCTTCCTTAGTCAGTTTTTCTGTCTTGGTGGAGGACAAGGGGAGTCAGCTCTGAGTTGTCAAATTCTGGAGAGGTTTAGTGATAGTTCTTGCCTCAGTTTGTCCTTGGTCTGATGATTTGGAGAGTGTAAGAGCCGGTAGGTGATAGAGATGAATGTCTTTGTGTTTTTGACTGTTGGGATATTGTCTGTTTTTCTAAGGCTTCCCTATCTATAGTGGGGGTGCTAGTAACGATGCTGGGAGAGTTCAGGAGAGATAATGTTTCTGAAAGACTTTGTAAGTGATAGAGATCTCCAGGGTGGTTCTTTCATTATAGTGAATCCACAGCAGTCTTTACTGATGGTTCTGTTGTTTTGGGAAATATTAAGGACTTGGGCAAATAGTTTCTCAAAATACTTGTTACTAGTCTGCAGTTCAAGCAGTTTGTGTCCATTAAACAGGACAGCTGGGTTCCAAGATGTCTAGGAGCTCTGGCTGCCTCCTGGGGCTCAGCTTCGGATGCAGGCCAGGCTTCTGGGCTTCTGATTAACTGTGTTGTAGGTCTTCACATGCCACAGGTTGGTTTTGTCCTGCCTGTGGCCTGATAGTGGCTGCTTTTCTTTGCTTAGTGGCTATGGCTCCTCTCAGTGACGTCTAGGAAGACACAGCTGGACTTGCCTTTCTGTCTCCCATTACTGTCCCCCATCTTCCTCTGTCTGGGAGGAGGAGATGCAGGAGGTTCAGGGTGGGGGTAAGCAGCTCCTCTTCCCTGCCTCTCCCTGTCTAAACCCTAGCTTTGTGTGGGAAACCCTGCTGCTGGGAAGAGGGGCATCCCTCTGGACAGGTGGGAGGGAGGAAGTCGAATTAGTGAAAGCTCTTGGTGAGGCTTTTGCAGAAGAGGCCTTTGTTGAAGGGTGGGGAGCAGGAATGGGAATAGGAGAAGAGCATGTTCAGAGGCCACACACACATGCCCAGTGGAGCACGGGGCTGAATGTTGAGTAAGCAAGAGCACTGGGAGGCCTCTGCATGCCTGAGGGAGGAAGTGTGGGGTCTGGTCTAGGTCATTGCCACTGCAGGTGTCAGGAGGATATCGAGAGAGGTTTTGTGTATGCCAAGGAAACTCATACTTGAGTGACTGTTTGGTGCCAGGAAATCAAAGTACTCTGCATTATTACCTTGTTTGACGGTGATGCTAGCAAGAAGGGAAGGGGCACGTGCCATCTTTCTGCAAGACGAGAGAGGTTGTGAGGACAGGCTGTGACTTGTGAGGCCGAGGTTCCAACCTGGCCAACCTGGTCATGCACAACTGGACCACATGTGGTCCTCATATGCAGCCCCGGGGAGTGGTTTTGCATTAACAAGTAACTTTTCAAGGACTGTGTCTGTTAATAGTAAAGTCTTTCAGCATTCCCGTGAGATGAGAGAGCACAATGAATTGTTCAGCTGAAAGAGCAGAGACAAGGCCAGGTTAGGTGACTTGCCAAGGTCGAACCAAGTGGTGTAGCCCCACAAAGAGGAAGAATCTGCTGCCTCCTTTTTATCAGCCAAGGAGATGGTAATGTGCCTGGGGTCAAGATGGCACAAAGCATGGTGGTTTGTTGGGTTTACTCTGTAACCACACACCCTTCTTAGCATTGACTTTAATTAAAACAAGTCACCAAAAACTAATCATCGTTATTTAGTGTGGAGAGTACAGTTCAGTTGTGGGTGTGATTTTCTCTGAAAGAGATGTCACCAATTTTTTTCCCTTTGCCATAAGAATTTAATTACTAAATTTAATACTTAGAAAGATTCTTTCTCTAAGCCAGTTCGTTTCTGCTTGATTATGAGTCTCCCTTTCCTGTTATTTGTCCTGGGATCACTGGGGTGTCATAGAGATCAACATTATACTGAGAGGCATAGGATGTTCTTGTTGATTATACTGTGTCCCCAATTCTTGTGTGTCAGACTCCTTTGGTTATTGTCACTACTTGTGTTTCAGAGAGGTGAATGTGTTGGGCACAGTGTTCCTGAGAGTGGGGTTGGAGCTGTGCCTCTAACCTGGATCGACATTGGGTATATGGGAGGTAAGCTGCAGGTCACTAGGTGTGTTGTGATGGGAGTCAGAGAAGCTACATTTGGGAAGGGAGTGAAGACTAAATATTGGAGAGGTGCTGAGCTACAAACCTGAGTGATTTCATATTCTCTAAGGGTGTCCCTGGATACCATGTACCCAGTGTGATATCCAGCCTTGCAAATGGGAACCACACTCTGCCAATCTCCTGCCATTTAGTGCTTTCTCTACATGAACTACTGAGTAAAGATAAGCACCACTGGTGTGGGTGGGTGGGTGGTGGCTGTAGGGAGCACAGCAGCTGCTTGAACCACTGGAGTCGTATGTCCTGTGCTGGTAGAGTGATCTAGTTTCTGTAGTGGGGATGCCAGGTACAGAGGGAAGTGACAGTCATTTACAGCATCATGTTTAGTCTTTCACAAATGTGCTCACAGTTTTAACAAAGGCAGAGAAGAAATTACAGGGTGGGAAAGGAATACCTACAGACAGCTTTCTGATGACAAGGAAGGAGGAAACTAGTATTTGTGTGTTTGAGGAATGCTAAGCCCTTGCTTACACATCAGCAAGCAAAGATACTGACATTCAGCCCTGACTGGAGAAAGGCTTCTCTGGAGTCAATAGAAGGAAATGCCTAAACACAGGCTTCACTCACAGAAAGGAGAGTGTCAAAACGCTTAGGATTGCCTCAGCAAAGCCTTTTGTGAACTTGAAGCCTCTAATGAAATCAGCCTATTCTTCAGGCCAGACAACCCCAGTTCTTACCTTTATTCCTGCTTTGTTTTCATCTCTGTACTTTGGCCATCTTTTCCTATTGCTTTACTTTGAGTAATGCCAATAAAAATGGAAATTCTAATGCAGGGCTGACTGTCTAGTTACTCCTAGTTTTGATCAGGAAGCTGAGCGGATACCTATAATGGGTGCTGACAGGATGTCCACATCTTTTTATATGCCTGACATTATTGTGCTCATTTTACTAGCACATGATGCTGGTACCTTGAACATGATGGGAGATAAGCTACTTGCATATTGAATGAATGCATCTGATGAGTGTATATCTACCAGCAGCCACAGAGGGTTTCTTCCAGGACTCTCCTATGTGTACTAGAATGCCCGGGTCACTTACATAAAATGGAGTGGCATTTTCACCTATTCCTTTAACTCATCATTAGATGCTTACAATACCTAACATAGTGTAACTGCATGTAGAGTTACTTTATATTGGGTTAGAAAATAGTGGTAAGAAAGAATAAGTATACATATTCAGCAGAGACACAAATTTTGAGTAATTTTGATCCCTTGTTTGAATTTGATTTCTATCACCGATACAGAGAGCTGGCAGTGCATCTAATTTTGTGCTTTAAAGGTAGTGTTTGGTCTCGATCAGTTAAAAAAATGTTTTGTTTGCACTATAAATTCCAAGATCATAGGAAAAACTTGGCTTGAATTTGCTGACACTGAAGCTTATGCAAAGACTTCCACATAGAAGAAAAATAGTCCCTTCCTTCTCCATTAGTCTTTCATTCCCCACTTTGCTTTCTCTTTCCTGTCTCTTTTCTTATTGTTCTCTTCTTTCCATCCATCCATCCATCCTTCTGCTCATCCATCCACTCATTCATCCATGCCATTTGTCCTTCCATTCACTCATCTATCCTTCTAGTCTTTCATCTATACTTCTGTCTGTCCATCCATCCCA
Source organism: Dipodomys ordii (assembly GCF_000151885.1). Classification (NCBI taxonomy): domain Eukaryota; kingdom Metazoa; phylum Chordata; class Mammalia; order Rodentia; family Heteromyidae; genus Dipodomys; species Dipodomys ordii. The sequence continues at coordinate 1,493,932 of NW_012267380.1, forward strand.
TCCATCCATCCATCCATCCATCCATCCATCCATCCATCCATCCATCCATTAGTGCGTCTGCAGTTTCTGCTTTGATCAAAGCACTATTTTATGTCCTGGTGATATCACTATGAACAAAATGAAGTCTAAGGGACAAGTTTAATAAGAGTTGGATATCCCTGTTGTGATAAAGCATTCAAAGAAGTGAGGTTGTTAGATGTACAGGTGAAAAGGTAATGCTGCCCCCCCCCTCGCCCTGAGATCCCCTGGCAGGGTTGGCTGTGATTTCACCGCCGTTCTATTTATATAAAATGCATTTCACCTGATGTGCAGGATTCTGTTTGGGGAAGGTTTTGTCAGTTATCATTTATATATCTATCCGGGAATTAGATTGGATCTCTGATTTATTTGGAGAGAGAAATGGGTAATACAGTATTCATGCTGAATATCTTTGTTGCTATGGTGTTGTCACAGTGGCATGTACTTGGTTGTTGTTGTTTTATTTTCTCATGCATGTTATTTTCAGAAATAGTTATTTCTTTTTACCTCTCTTGTCATATTGTTTGACTCCAGCTTATTAAAGAGCAATTTAATTTTGTTCTTAATGTTCTTCTCTCTTTACTACAGCTTTCAACTATTTTAACATAAAGTACATATCAACTGTGTGAACTAAAACTGTGATATTCATTCATTCACTCATCCATGTATTCATGCAGCACATGTACAAAATAAGATTTGTGCTTCTTTTGTACAGATTTCAGAGTCTAGTAGTAAATGTTTCTGTGAAACCAGAAACATAAAAGAAAGTCTTCTGAGCAAACACTTTGCTGAAAAAACAGCAGTGAGCATTCTGCTGCCACCTGTGTGCTTGTCTTCTCAGAACCAGTGGAATGGCTAGCATACCTCCAATGTAAATGTACTGGGGCAGCCTGAAGCCCGTGCTTCAGGTTTTTCCTGAGTTAAGAAAAGCTCATCAACAGTCATTGTTTGCTGAAAGCTCTAATGGCTTGACCTTGAAATTAGCCTTTTAGTACTTAAAGTTATGGATTTTTTTCTCCTTTTTCCCCCTAACCTTTTTATAATTATTGTGAGGGGAGAGAGACAGAGAGAGAGGGAGACAGACAAGAGAGAGAGAGAGAGAGACAGAGAGACAGAGAGAGACAGACAGAGAAACAGAGAGATCTGGTGAGAGAGAGACCTGGTGAAAGAGAGATCTGGTGAGAGATCCATCTGGTGAGAAATCCATCTGGTGAGAGAGTTTTCCTTACATCCCCTGTGGTAGAGACACCTGATAGCCGTGTTCCACCTTGACTCACACTTTGACTCGCACTTGTGCATTTAAGGACTTTCCTCCTTTCCTTTGTATTAGACTAAAGTAAGAGGGAAGTGTTGTTGTGAATGATGGTGGTATGATTATGATGGTGGGTCTCTTGCTAACCTGCACTAGGCCCTGTTTGCACAGGGAGCTTTTTATTCATGACAGCCCTGTTGGAATTATTATTTTCTCTATTCAGTAGACAGGGACCACAGAAAGTGAGGTCGTTTCCCATGGTCACATAGCTGTCTGGGAACTCATACACTTAGTTTTGAATTCACTATTTCATGAGACAGTTGACAGAGTATTTTGATAATTTGTGATTAGGGCCTCAGTTACCTGACATCACCCCTGCATTTGGCACATTATTTCCTGGAGAGTCAGATCTCCACTGCCTGAGGTGGTGTTTTGGTGACCTTGTTATATAACAATAGAGCTGTGTTAAGACCTCTTTTAGTTACCCCCCTTCCCCTAGATGGATGAACCTTTGAGAAGCTAAACCTGACTCTGAAATCATTGTTTTCAATTTTTTGTTTTGAGTTCTTTTCCAATATTTGTCTGAATTCTTTTTTTTAAATTGTGAAAATACTGTACAGAAGAGTTACAATTACATGGACAGGGTAATGAGTACATTTCTTATCAAGCATTGTTGCCTCCTTTGTTTCCCCTTCCCATCCATCTCCCTCCTCCCCCCCTGCCAAAGTTGTAAAGTTCTTGTGGTACATTTTGTGTCTTGAGAAGATTCCATACAATTAGAGATTTTTAATTCCTGCCTGTGTTTGTATGTTTTGTTTTTTATTTCTAGCCTAATAAACAAAAACCTCATTACTTTTGATAATAAATTGAACATGAAAATTGCTTTTTTCTTAATGAACTTCATCTGATCTGAGTAGAAGAAATGCAAATCTGACCAAAGTATAACTCAGTTATGCCAACTCCAGACTTGCCAGTTGCCTTGGGAATGTCTTTTGAAGAAGAGGATTTCTTCTATAATGAGAGCAGGGGACCAGGGTTCCACACATAGGGACTCTCTTTTGCTTTACAGATCACTGCTTTCTGGAGAGGCTGGGTGGAAGACAGAGAAACCTGACTTCTACATGGAAAGGGCTTTTGCTCACTCAGAAAAATTACAAATAGCATGGAGATATTATCAGATTAATCTTTTTTTTTTTTTTGGTCGGTCATGGGGCTTGAACTCTGGGCCTGGGCTCTGTCCCTCAGCTCTTCAGCTCAAGGCTAGCCCTCTACCACTTGAGCCATAGCGCCACTTCCGGCTTTTTCTACTTATGTGGTGCTGAGGAATCAAACCCAGGGCCTCATGCATGCAAGGCAAGCACTCTGCCACTGAGCCACCTTCCCAGCCCAGATTAATCTTATATATAATCTTATATATTAGTTGGAAAAGATTTGGAGATGGAAAGAACTTGAATTTACAAATAGTTGCAGTCTGTTTGGTTTACTATGAAAGGCTCTTATCAGAGAAGATGGCTGCATGTAGACCCGTGGACATGCATTTTCCCAAGGTGCTAACTTCTCATTTGTGTTTGCCTATCCACAGAGAGAAAGAATGCAGAGGCTTGCTTCCTTTTCCATTCTGTTGGCTTGGCTCTGTTTGTCATACTGGAGTTCATGGTCTAAAAAAATCACTAAAATAAACACATTTCAGCTGGATGCTGGGGGTTCTTGCCCTCCAGAAGCTGAGATCTAAGGATTGCAGTTCAACTTAGATAGAAAGGTCCAAAGAATTACCTCTAATTAATGTACAAAAAGTTGGAAGTGGAGGCTTAGTTCTAGTGGTAAGAATGAAGGCCCATAGTTCAAGTCCAAGAATCATCACATACAAGCACACAACATGAATGTCAGATGCCTGGAATGCCCCTAAGCAGACTCATTGCCCTGCTTGGGGGAAGCTGTGCATAGTTGTGTTTGTCACTGACTCTGTACTCAGCTGCTACACAGCATCCTCTTGGTCCATGTGCCTTCCATGTGTGCTATGTAAATGTCAAATCTGTGAAATGATGCTTCTGGCTTGTTGCTGTGGCTGTAATTGGTATGGAAACTTACTGCTTGTTTATTAAGGCAGTGACTGGCTGTTGGGGCCCTGACGTCTGTTGCCTCTCATCATTTATTGGTTTAGTGAGTTAGTATGCCTTTCCTTTGGTGCCAGCTTCTCCCTGTGTACAGTGTGTTTTTTTTTTTTTGCTGTGGAGGGGTACAGGTAACTGAGGAGGTTGGGCAGAAGTGCCCTTGAATAACTTTGTGACATTAGAGGCTCCCTTTGCTCTTGTAGTAGGGCACATAGCTGGAGGAGCTAGTAACTGAATCCAGGCAGCAGATGAGAGATAATGTCCTTTCTGGCAAAGACAAAAGTCTTGGGATTAGTACCACTCTTGTTCTACCCTGCACACTGGCTCTTCTCTTACTCTGCATGGTAGAATTTTGGGTTCAGTGACATTAAAAAAAAACTATTGGGCACATTTATTGTGTTCCTTCTGTGCCAGGCCCCATTCTAGTTCTTGAGTTATTGTGCTGTGCAAGAGAAAGAAACCTGTTAACTTTTGGCATTCATTATTCAAGGACTCTTGAGTTTGAGCTGCTGCTGCTGGCATATTGTCCTAGATTTAAGTCCTAGGTGGCTGTCCCAGTTACTGAAGCTTTCAATGCCTCTATTCCCTCACCTGTAGCCTATCTAATTGTAGTACTTTTCTAGTTGTCATTTCTCATCCTATTTTTTAATTTTTTTCTTTTCTTTTACAATTTTTTAGCTTTATCATGTGTTAGTTAATTCAGTCACAGTGACCGTATCTAGATGGTTTCATTTTAAATTTTATTTTACTTATTTGCTGGTCCTGGAGCTTGAATTCAGGGTCTGGGCACTGTCTCTGAGCTTCTTTTGCTCACTTTTCTGCTGGGGCTGGCTTTCAACTGCAACCTTCAGATCTCAGCCTTCTGAGCAGCTAGGATTATAGGTTTGAGCCACTGGTACCAGGCTTTAAATCTTACTTTTTAATTGATATAGTAATTGTATGTATTTATAGGGTTCAATGTGGTATTTCCTTGAGCAGTGACTAACTCAGGGTAAGCAGCAAACCCATCAACACCAACATGTAAAATGGATGAAACATACAATAGATTATAGCTACCTATGGTCACCTTATAGAACACTGGGACTTATTTTTCTTATTTTGTACCCATGAACCAACCTCTTTCTTCCCTCCCATCTCTCCCAGACTCTGGTTGTCACTATTTTATTCTGCCTTTGTGAAATTAGTCTTTCTACTTGCCATATATGAGTGAAAACAAAAAGTATTTGTTTTCATGGCTGCCTAATTTTACTTAGCATAATCCCAGCTACCAGAGGAGGTGGAAGTAGGAGGATCACATTCTGAGACTAGCCCAGGCAAAAGTATGAGATAGTATCTGAAAAACAAAGTAAAAGCAAACAAGCTAGGGGCATGACTCAAGTGGTAGAGTACTTGCCTAGCAAGTGTGAAAAATAATCATGTAAGCAACTAGCTTGATTGATAATAGGTAGGTAGGTGGATAGGCAGGCAGGCAGGTAGGTAGGTAGATGAATTTATAGGTTGCATTTCATTTTCATTATGAGATGAGGCTGGTGATGGTCAGGCTTTGGTGTTAGACTCACTGTTGAAGCTGCAGTAATGGGTAAAGAATGCCATGTGATAGAAATTTAAAACTCATGAAATCGGAATCCTTTCCCAGGTTTTGAAAAGAAAAGGAAAAGCCCCTTGTGATGCTGTGCCACTGTAGTTCCATGCAGGCAAGAGGATCGAATCGCTTGAGTCCAGTAGTTTAGGAACAATCTGGGCACCTTCTGGAGACCTCGCCTCCCCCAGTCCCACCAATATGGAAATCTGTATCTGGAAACAGACCTACCTAGAGTTTCCCTTGTGTCTTATTACCCCAATTGGGTATAGGAGAAGGGACTTCTGTCTTTATGCGCTTCTCAGCAGTGCTCACCATTGTGTAGGAAGTACCTTTTCATTTGTGTGAAATCATAATACAGAGCTTGTTCTGCCGCACTGCTCTGTCAGAAAGCTCAGGGACCCACACTGCTTAATCAGGCAGACACAGAAGGAGGGAAAGTCGGGTTTCATTTTCACACCTCTAAATGAGTGACTGCAGATGTGAACTTCACAACAATAATGCCACCTTATTGTTGCATCGCACCTTTTAATGAGGAGTTTAAAAATATTTAGGGTGCACCTTTGTCCAGATGCTTCTTTTGCTTCAGTGCAGTTGAGTGGCACATCAGGGCAATGCCTGCGCCATACTGAAGAAACAGGGAGTGTGCAGCTGCCTGGGGACCTGGGAGACACTGCCACCCAGTGATACGTCCAGGAGGTCGGGCAGAGTCTTCCCAGATAGAGGGGTCTCACATCCTCTCAGGCCCATGCTGCAGGTGTAGGAGCCAGGGCTGGGGTGAGTGTAATAAATGTCCATTTATTTTAAGTGATTGAATTTCACAGAAGGAAAACTCAGAATTTTCAGGAAGACCAAGAGAATAGAACTGTAATAGCCAGAATGCTTCCTGTCCTAGTTTGTCACCTGGTTCCACAACTCAAAGAACCTCCATAAACCCTGGACCCCAGGCTAGAGTGGCTTATTTTTTTTGCTTAATTTATTGTTTTGTACTTTAAGGAGCTTATTGGGTGTATTATTGTGACATTTCCAGGTAAGCATACCAAAACATTACAGTGCATTTCATAAGCATATATATTTATTATTTTCAAATACACATTAGATTCTTGAAAAATAAGAATAAGTGACTGAACTTATATCTAGCTCCCTACCCTTGCAGGCCTTTTTGAAGTTCATCTCCCCATTACCTCATCCCTGATCACTCTTAACTGGCTGTCACTTCTATCCGTCACATTTCAGAGAGATCTGTATTAGTCTGTGACTGGGTTTTTATCCCAAGCTGACCATTTATAGGCAGTTTGATCTTGGGCACATGAATGCTTTCTTGGGCATTAATTTCTTCATGTGCAGTGTGGTGTTCATAAGGTCTTAATGAGAAGAGTTAGTATACATAACACATGTTTTCAGTGTGCTGTTGCTATTGAGTCAGCATTATGATACTCCCCCTCTCCCCACTACCCCAACTGTTCATAAGCTGCTTTGAGGTACTGGTGTGTTCAGCTAACTGCCTTCCATTGGGATGGGTCCTTCCAGTTCTTGTCATTGCCTAACATGATAACTTGGATATTGCAGGTAGCGGGTAAGCATCTTGGATAAGTCTTATTTTGCCTTTGCAAACCTTTGAAGTTTGATTGAGGTAAAGCTCACATGGTCTTCTGCTGCATGGACAGAGAAGGCCAGGTATGTGAGGCTATGGCCTTTATTCTGTTCTTGCTGGTATTACTATCCTATATGAGATGGCTCTTGATAATTCTCTTGAGTAATTTAGGCCAAGCTAATACTAGGTAGTAATTTCCTGAAGTGCCAGGGCTGTGATTTATGTAGTCTGGGCCCTGCTAGCTGATAGGAGCCCCAGAGACCCAGCCATGTTCAGGAGTTCTCTGTGCCTGCCAGAGGAACTGCTTTTGTTCCAAAGTTGCTTGAAGTACTGTGGTGATGAGTGGTAAGGTGTGAGGCCAAAGGGGCTGGATATGAACACAACCCCAACAAACAGCTGGGATAACTTCAACTGAGAGGAGAGCATTTTGCTTGGCTGACGTGTGGTTTGAACGTACTAAATTATGATGTGAGCCTGCAGAGGATGTGGGGAGGGGCATTAAAAAAGGCGGTGTTCTGTATTCCAGCCATGTTAGGAGAACTGTATATTCTGCGGTAGGCACTTGACCAAAACAAACCTGTGTGACTTCACTCATCAGCAGACTGTTTATATCAGCAGAGGATAATATTGCTGAGATTTTTTTTTCTTGGAGGCGAGTATAGTACTGGGGTTTGAACTAAGAGTTTTGCACTTGCTCGGCAGGTACTCTGCCACTTGCACCATGCTTCCACATCTTTGTGCTTTAGGTTATTTTTCAGATTGGATCTCAGATTTCATTGTCATATTTCCACATGTTTACATCATATTCCAATCAATCGAACTCCCTTTTACAGTCTCCCTGGCCTCTTGGGCCTGGAATTTTTGCATGGGGCTGACCTCCTACCTGTGCCTTTGCTTAACTAGGATTACAAATGTATGCTACCATGCCCAGCTTGTTTTATTGAGATGAACCTTAGTAGCATTTTGCTTTGGGTGATCTTGAATTGTGATCTTCCTAAAATGTATCTTCTAAGTTGCATCATTTGCAGGTGTAGATTTATTTAATATCATATGGCCATTTCTAACCAGAAAGTATGGTATGAACTTTTTTAGTAGTGAGACTCCTCTCTGTGTGGGTCTGTTCATACTGAGACCTCAGGAGTGCAGTTCAATGAAGGTGCAAAATGAGGATCATTCTTATTTTCTCTTAGGTCAGCTGGTTTAAGAGCATGGTCATTTGCGGATTCTAGCATGTACAGTCCTTCTGAGACCTTAGCAGTACTAGCCACATAGGTTTGCACTTCAGATCATTCCAAATAGTGTGCCTGTTACTTAAAATTTTTGTATTGTCCATGTCTTTCAAGGGCAGATTAAGTGCCACTTTGTTATACTTTCTTTGAACATTCCCAGACAGGCTTGTTACTGTATCCAATGAGCACTGTGCAGGCTCAGACATGGCAAGTGCTGTAGTAACTCCCATCCAGCTCTAGTACCATCTGCAGGGTTTGAGCGAATCCACTGTCGACTGCACTTGTCCAGTAAGTGATTGATTTTCTACACATAAGACTGGTGTAGTGCCATGGGGTAGCTTATCTGTAACCATGACAATGGCCCTTTACAGCTATTTGGGTACATCTAAGCCATCTTCTACCTTGGCTTGTCCTCTCATGGCAGGCTGTAGAAACCAAACCAAAGTAGGATCATAGGTCACAAAATACTCAGTTTTTACTTTGTGCTGGGTCCTTTGCTAAACACCCTGCTTACATTACCTATTTAACTTTGTGGTAGCCTAGTTTTATATATTTTTCTTTTATAGGTGATGAAATCAATAGAGAGAAGGGAGCTTGCCTGTCAGTTCAAGCTCAGGTAGACTAGCCTGTGAATGTGTATTGGTCCTTGGTATGACATTGGCAAATCCATGTTCTGATTCTAGCTTTGCAGTGCTGGGCAACTTTATCACCAGCTCTGGACCTGAAAGATGTGAGGTGTAGGATGAAGAAGAACCTAACAGAAAAACTGTAGTGGGGAGCCCTTGAGCCCTTGGTAAAACCAGGTTCAGGGAGACTTAGTCCTCAAATAAAAAGAGAGCTGATGATTCCTGGCTTCTTGATAAATCTGGAGGGTGGAGGGGGAAACTGAGCCTTTGTATAAAACTGGAGTGGGGAGTCCTGAGCCTTTCTTAAAACTGAAGTAGGGGGAAGGGACGGGATGGAGTCCTTATGTAAAACTAGAGTGAAGGAGTCCTTATATGAAGTGAGCAGATTCTAGCCAGTTATAGGAATGGGAATTGAGGGAGTAACTAGTACAAGTAGAACAATAGAGGATGTCATGTGCTGTTGGACTGGGGCTGAGTGGCATGGCTGCCCTGATTGTGAAGGAGCAGAGCTGAGGGCAGACCTGTCAGGATGAGGTAGCAGCAGAGGCACACTTCATTCCATTGCTACAGGCAGGGGTTCAGGTATTTCATAGCCTCCAAGGATGACAGGGAAATACATGTGTTCTGATTGGATGGATGAGAGAGGCCAGTGCTGGCCATCTTCCCAGACTGAGCCTTGGATGGTCCACCTATGCACATGTGAGGTGGAGTGTGAACCCCTGTGTTGTTGTTTGCTTTCTCCTCACCCTGTGCACTGAAGCAGAGCATGAAGGAAAGATCAGCCAGCACTCTGGTCTCTTGATGCACAGATCAAAACATATTGATGGTGTCTTGCAACTCTGATGATTTCATTGAACTGCAGGAAGCTTAAAAATTGATACACAGGAATAGCCCTGATTAACATTATGTGCTGCTGTCAGTCTGACATAGCTGGGTGCACCAATATTGAATAATCTATTAAGTATGTCACACTTGAACAGGAGCATAAACCATATTATATTATTTCAGCTGTAATTAGGTGGGAGATAAAATCACAAATTGATGAGTTTGGTGAATATTTTGTGTGTGTGTGTGTGAAAATAGTGTCATTGCAGTTTCTTTCCTTACTCCATGGGGAGAAAAAAGTTGACTGCCTTCCAAGTATTGACTGCTGTCCAGGAAGTGGGAGGTTGAGGGGGGACATATGTGATGATCACAGAGTCAGTTTCATTTATAAACTCAATGAGATTAGCTGCAGTCTTCCTGAAGTTAATGGCAGTGCAAACCTACCATTCTGCATTTAGCCGGAAACAGTGAGCTCTCCAACTTGGAGATCTAATTGCTCCTCAGGTTATAATATTTGCGTCTGTTCCTTCTTCTCCTGTCCTGGGGGCTGGCTCCTGCCTTTATATCTGCAAATGAATGATGAGGACCAGAGCAGTGGGTGAACAGGGCAGTCAGTGTATTGTTGGTCCTTTAGTGTTCTCTTTCCCAACTCACAGAGAAAAACTGATCATTGAGAGTACAAGAAGGAAATAAACCAAGACAAAAAAAGGGTAAGGAACTATGTTAGAAGGGGTCAGTGAACCCAGCTGTGGCTAGCAAATGGAGATAATTGTAGACTTGGTCTCATACCATTGTTGTGAAGAACAAAACACATGTTAAACCTTCCAAAGCGCCTTTTCGTGCATTCCATTTGTTTTCATTGTTTTATAAGAACAGTAGTTGGTGTTTGTGGGCACTCAGTGTGACATGGACATAAAATTCAAGACATAAACAGATGTGAGACTGGTTGTGTGTTTTCTTCTAGACAGTTGGTGTAATAAAACACAGATAAGACTAAGAGCACAGGGCTAATATGTCAGCATGTTTCTGATCCCTGGTTTCATTTTTGGTGATATTTTTGTTCTTGTTGATGTTTAACCAAATATTTGGTCCTGGAGATTGAATCCTAGGCCCCTTGTTGTCTAGTCCCTGTTAGTTGATTCTTAACATATTACTTGATTTATTTCTGATGATAGTCTGTTAAAATAGCAGACCATCTCTTTTTTGTCTTTTAGATTATTCAGGAGGAGTATAGAAATTTGTGAGTGGCAAATTCATTTTAGCAGACATGTAGCAAGAATTGCATACTGCTAAGTACTAGGTATGTGTTGATGTTTTTGTAGGAAGCACTGTTTAAAGTGCATGATATCTGTGACTGTCCTCAGCCTTGAGAGTCCAGAGATTGCCACAGACAGGTGGCAGGGCCGCAGGGGGCGCTCCTGCTGTCCTGACATGAGCAGCCTCTTGCTTCCCAGCAGGAGTGAGGGCCAGCAGTTCTGCCTTGAGCCAGCTGCCATGCTGGGAATGGGCTGTATAATAATACAGTGTTGGGCAGGCTGCAAGGTGTTAAGTCTCAGCTTTGCAAGACTTATAAATTTCATAAGTAGTGAATATCATGACACAAATATCCAGACTTGGGAAATGAATGAGCACTGGTATTTCCTCCTCTAGGCCAAGTGTTTGTTCTCAACGCTTTGCATTCTTACTGTTCATTCTTTTGCTTCTTCCTTTATTCCCCTTCCTTCCTTTCTCTTCTCCTTTCTTCTCTTCATTCCCACCTTCTATCTCTTCTTTTCATTCCTTCTTATTTTCCCTTCATCTCTGCCCTTCTTTCCTCTTCCCCTCTCTTCCCTTCTTCCCTTTTTTTCTCCCTTTCCTCCTTCCCTCCCTCCTCCTTCTCCATTGTAGTGAGAAGGACTTAATGATCTCTTTTAAAATTAAAAGGTAAATGCAAAACTGGTTGATTTGTGAATACCAATAAATTTCATGTGCAAAGACAAAGATTACATGAGGGAAGTCAGGTGCTGCTTGATGGAATAGATCACAGCAGGAGAAGGGGGCCTCACCTGCAGACCCTTCATCCATAGAGCTGTGTGTTTGCAGGGTTGGGGTATTAGGGAAAAGCTCTCAGAGCTTGTGATATCCAGAGATTGTAGTGGCCAGCCCTACAGCCATGCTGACCATTGTGCATTCCAGGCTCCCCAACTACTGATACCCCCAGATGTCTTTCTGTTTCTGTCCACCTGCTTTACTGGAGAACTTGTCTTCTGCTTAATGATCTGCTTTTATGTGCAATTTCTTTGTAGGATTAGTGAGTACAGAGAAAGTTGCTAAGAACAAGAATTTTTTTCCAGTGGAAAAATTACATATCTTTGGAGATTCCGATTTTAAAAAAAAGGGTATATTCCAGGCACCAAGTTGAACATGGGTACAGAAGTGAGCCAGTGTTGCTCCCAAGAAGTCCAGTCCAGACCAGACTATTGTGGTACATTTCTGGCTTCAGTGTCATGTTCAAAGGTAGCTTGTGGAAGGAGTTAGGCCATGCTGGAAGTACAGAGCAAGCATTGCTACTATTTCCGTAGGTATCGAAGGAGGGTGTCCATTGGGACTCCTTGGTCTAAGTATGTGTGGACAGTGAAGAATTGCCAAATAGACAGGAAATTGTTCACCAGGCAGAGACAGAGTGCTCACTTGGGAAGAGTTGGAACTGGGAATGAAATCCAGAGAGTGAGGTTTGGGGATTTCAGTTTCAACACATACCTGCTTGTCATTTCTCTTAAGGAGTAAAAGAATTGATTCACATATCTTCCCTCCCTTTTATGATCCTCACCTCTGAAGTTTACAGAGCTGGGGTGTGCACACCTGGTTGGTGGAAGGCCAAGGGCTGGCTTCAGTCTATGTATTCAGGGCCTCTTCCATTGTTTGGCATCTCTGTTGCTCTGTGGTTTCTCTCCTCTTGTTCCCACTCTGCCCTGTTTGTTCTGTAAATGTTTACTGATCTGGTTATAAACAAGAGTGCTGTCTGACAGAACTATAGGGTCCTTCCTATCAGGTACCTAGTCTTAAAATGGCAACTAACTTTGAAAACAGAGGCTGGTATCAGACAATGAAGAGCCACTCTAAGAAGTTAGGAGTTAATGATTTGTGCTTGTCAACCTAGGGAGGATGCCGGTGAGGTTTTGGATTTTTAGCCCAAGGCAGATCTTTTATTGATTTCTGTATTCTTTAACTTTATTTATTACTGTAAAAGTAATGCCTTAGTGTGTTGGAATACATTTTTTAAAATATGCATAAAGTTAGGCTTATAAGGTTCATAATATGCGAGAAAGTAGTTTTAACTGGGAGCCAGTCTGCAAGGTTTTGAATCCTTGCTCCAATATTTATAAGCTAAGTGACCTAGGACAATTTACTGAGCTTGGAGTATCACCTTTCCTTATGTGGGAATGGAAAACAATCATTCCCAATAATGGCTATAATGAGTAAATGAGCTAATTCAAGTAAAGCGCTTGGTACATGGTGTTAGCTTTAATTGGAGATGTGCCCGATTGAGTCTTTGAAGTTGGTCTGATTTTTCTGATACTCAGCAACAGGATGACCACTCTATATCTGTGTGTGCATCAAAATCATTAAGAGGGCTTTTAAAAATTATGCAGACAGCGACTCCTTGTTTCGTCCAGATGGTGTGAGCGTCTCCCCTGCTGGCTGGATCTTCCTCTTAACAGCCAGGAAACAACAAAGCACAACAGAAGAAGCATATGAAGTCACTTGAAAAGGTGGAAAGGAGGTGACAGGATGCCCACACGGCAGGGACTCTAGGAACGGCATGCTGGGGAAGCCCCTGGCTCTCTGCATTGCATCTCAGATGCTATCCTGTGTAGTCCTCTAGTCCAGTACATGCCAAGAGCCACACACCCAAATCATGAGCAACAGAACCCCTAGCTGACATTACCTCCCCATTAGAACAGAATACAAAGGGAAAAACCACACTGTGGACCCACAGCATAGCATAGCCCTACCAAACAAAAGTGTGGTCTCTGTCTGCTCCTTTTAAGCAGGCAAGTGCCAGGTCATATCCTCAGAACAGAGCAGGGCACTGAGCCTCCAGTCCATGCTTGGCAGAGCATGGCAATGGGAAGTTTTCTGCCTGCCTCCCCTAGCTGAAGTGGAACTGAGCTGCACATGGTCTGATACCCTCACCTATGGCCAGGAAGAGAGTGTGAGGTCAGCCTCTGCCTCCCTCCCCCTGTCCTCACTGGGTTTGAGGCATCTGTCTAACACTGACTCCTGCAGGTCAGGAGGCAGGGCCAGTGAGTGCCTTATTTTCAAGGAATAGAAAGGAAGTAACAGGATTATGCAGGAATCAGAACATTCACCTCAGAACCTCCAAATGCTGTGAGGCTCAGATGGAGAGTCTGACGTGGAAGGTCTGGAGTGGAATTCAAGCAGCATTGTGGTTTTAAATCAGTGCCCCAGGTAGGCAGCTGGTGCCCCTCAGGAACTTGTTCATAATATCTCCAGAGGAACTGAGGCTAGTTGTGAATGTTTTAGAAATTAATCTGTTAGAGACTGTGCAAATAGAAACTTGTTCTGGTAAATTATGAATTGCCAGATAAGTACTTGTGGAATAAACAGAATATATAATTAGAAACTGTTAAGTATATTATCCCCACATGGAAATAATTTTTTGTGAGGTTATTTTCCCCTTGCTTTGGTTGATGAGAAGAATGTTAGGTGGCATCCTACAAAGCAGTAAATTAGTGATGTGGGTCATAAAGAAAGCTTCACCTTGCTGTGTTTCTACTTTTTCCTCTCACTTAGTCATGCCTTCCTCTCTGTGCTGCCTAAGGGCACTGTCTTTCTGGTGGCTGATGGCTGGGTGGTTCCCATAAATGCCATGGGAGCTGATGGCTGGCTGGATTCCATGTGTGCCATGGTGGCTGGTGGCTGGCTGGATATGGTAGATGGCTGGTGGTTGGATGGATTCCGTGTATTGTCTGGGAGCTGTGGCCACCTTGGCAGTGCCTCCCTCTGGGTGGGCTTCATTTCAACAGCCTGCTCTCCACAATCAGTATTGTTCAGACCTGTTCCACTGACTTCACTTAAAGTTGATGGCTATACTATGGCCTTCTAGGCTGTGTTTTTCTGAAAGAAACTTGTGGGTTCCCAAACTCATGGTCCACTTCCAGTTCAGGTTCAGGGTGAGTCTGAGCTCTTCATCATCCTACTCATATGTTCATCTCAGGACATTCTGCTTGATCCACCAGCTGAGTGCAGAAAGCATCTGAGACTTGGCTTGTGGGATTGGTGGGTATTTGTGTGTGTCTGGGAATGCTGTTCTTCCTTGGTAGAATTTATAAGGCAACTGTTTATTTTCCTAAAACAGAACTTTTCAGAGTTGGATGGGCAGTTAGGGGGTAGTGTGGCCACTGGTGTTACCCATTCTAGCCAGGAGAGCTTTCAGAATCCCTCTGGGTGCCAGACAGAAAGTCATTGTACAAATATGGTTCCAGATTTCAAATAATTCATGATTGGGTATCAGAGCAATGCACAAAAGCACTTTTGGAACTACCCTGATTCCTTACATTGAAGTAGTAGATGTCTGTGACTGGCCCTGGGTAGGAAATATTCTCTGGGTTCAACAAGGTATTCTCCTGTTCCAGACAGAGCCAGATGTGATCCTTGGGCCACTCTAGTGGTCTTGAGCCCATGTTAGTATGCAGTACTTATGTAGCTAGTCTCCATAGCTAGTCTTGCTTTCTGTCATGTGTTTTTGTACATGTCATAGTTACCGTCACCAGACAACTGGTATCAGAGAAGATCAGACATAGCTTCTAATCACGTTGACCTGTTTGGTAGGGGAACTCTTTGTGGAGGAAAAATAAACATTAGAAATCTCAAGTGTACATTAGGAACAATAACACTTGAAAAATTTGCATAAAGTATCTGTGTCAAAATCCTTATGTGGATTGTGGTTTCTAAGAGGGATTTGTTGTTGTTGTTGTTGTTTTTCCCTAACACAGAATCAGGGCTACTACTAATAAGAAGCAGAGAAAGAACGTAACAACATGCTATGGCTGTGTTGCAGGAAGATCACTCTGATGGGATTTCTAAAACCTGTCAATCTTATGGAAGTGAAGGTAGTCAAGAGTTTGGGGTGTGGCAAGAAGGTATTGGGTACTGGGGAGCTTCTAAGAATGTTTACCAATACCACCTTTTGTGTCTTGAAAATAACGTAAGTTATGAATGCAAGGGTAGAATCATGAGAAATATAATAAGGAACACCAGGGTACATGACCATGATCATGTCTGTCTCTGAGATGAAGGGTCATGTCCTGCCGCCCCCGCCCCCCCTTCCCGGTCACAGCTTCTTCCTTATCACTGCTGTCGCTCGCTCTTCTCTGGGTAAAACAATCTAGCATGTTTGGAGAAGTGATGGGAGGCACACCATCTTTTTAGGCTTATGTCTTATCTTGGCTCCTGGCCACTTCCAGTGGATCCCATTTGTGTGGCCACCAGCAAATCAGGTAGGCAGTATGTGCTGTTTTAACAAATGGGTACTCTCTACCATCTCCTTGTTCTGGCTGGTCACTTTAGGGGGTTCTATTCTACCTGTTTTTCGCTTGTATTAACAGAAGGATTGCCTTCAGATTGTGTTCAGATTGCCTTGTCATGCATTTGTACACTATTTAATTCTGAGTACTGCTTTCTGTGGGGACCATTCCTTGGGAAGCTGGGTTTTGGAATTATACCTTCTAGACATTGCTGTTCTACTCTAATGTCTTAAAGCTTTGATGTTGTTGAATCTTTAATGATGCCAGCATAGTATTGTACATTCAGTAGGTGATCAGTTTGTGTTGAATTTTAAAATCATTTTCAGACAGTTTTTATTTCTCTTCAAATGTAGACTTGGGAAGGACCTTTCCCCTTGAGGGTAATTTCTTCTAAGCCACTCCTTGTAACTCTTATGAAATGAAGAGAATCTGAGTGGTAGGGGAAAGCTGACCCATATGTGAACTGTTGGGGGATAGTATGTGAACTATAGTTCACACTGACCCAGAGCCTCCCCTTCTCTGAGGAGGGTGTGGGCTATGTTCTTTGATGGAGGCTGTCTGGTTGATAAGCCAATAAATATTAATGAAGCATCTACTTGTGTTCTCTGTAGCACTGGTCATAGAGATATGTAGAAATGAATAGAAAATACAGTTCCTGCCTTTGAGGACCTTATTGTCTAATTGAAAAAGCCAGATGAAAATACCTTAAAATGAATGAACAGTATAGTAATTCCTAAGGATCTTTAGATTGTCTTGTACAGTGGTTCTCACATGTTAGTAATCCTCAGAATCACTTGTGGGAGGTTAAAATACAGATAGTGGGGCTGCAGTGGAGAATTTGCATTTTTTTGTTGTTCTTTTTTTTGCTGTACTGCTGATCCAACCCAGGGCTTTTTGCATGCTAGGCAAATGCTGTACCACAGAATTGCCCACCCAACCCTGCATTTCTAAGAGGTTCTTAGATGCTGCTGGTCTGAAGACTACACTTGAGAAGCCCTCGTCTTATGCACTTGCTTTCAACTGTGGCCACACATTAGAATAGCTCTGTTTTTAAAAATGGATGCATGCACACACACATGCACACACGTGCATGTACACACACACACACACACACACACACACACACAATCACTCACACTCCTATATCAGGACCATGTTCTAGACTATTAAGTCTGGATCACTGTCAGGTCATGGTTGTAACAATCATCCAGGCCAGGCTTACTGGTGGAATATGCTGGTTATAGACACAGAACTTTAGACTCTCAGTGTTCAGGGTGTTCTGTGGGCCATGGAAGTATAGATATTGCAGAGGAGTTAGGGAGCCTGACATTGAAGTCTGTGTTCCTATGAAGATAATGCTATGAAGAAGTCCCTTATTCTGTAGCTATTTCTTGGACAGGTTGATGAGCTTATGAGCTCTAAGCCAGGAGTTAGCATGGTTATCAATGTGGCGTGGGGCCAGTGAGTGGGCTCAGGTGCTTGTCACTAATGCCATTCTACTGAAAGTCTAATGTGCCTGTTTAGATGGGCTTGTGTTTGTCCTGATAATCTTGTGTGTGTGTGTATGTGTGTGCGTGTGTGCACGCGCGCGCATGCGCCTGTGTGTGTGTCTCTGTGTGTGTGCGTGCACATGCATGTGTGCGTGCACATGCATGTGTGCTTGCATATGTGTGGAGACATAAGGATATAGTCATGGACCATAGAAGAGTAATAGGCTGAACTTGGAGGAATGAGCAATTTTTTTTCTATTTCAGCTCTTCCTACCTGTTTTTTCATGTCTATAACAAAGTGCTACACAGAATTGTTTTGCTGTGGAATGTATGTGAATACCAGTATAATATAGCAATATTTTTCTTTGCCTCTTGGCTCCCTATACTCCAGCAGTAGGTCTGACACATCACATCTCCTCAGTGAATGCAGGTTTGTGGAATGAATCGGAAAGGTCATCTTTTCAGATCAAGTGCTTGTGCATTAGGAAGGAGAGAGAGTGCTTGTCTGCTGAGCTTTACAGAAGATACTACTGTTTTCAGTTACCCAGCTGAGTATTCAAAATAAAGAAGCAGACTTCAATAAATGGTAGATGGAAATTCATGTTCTTAGGGCCGCCTGACACCAAGGAGGTCTTTCCTCTGCAAATCCACTAGATACCTAGTCACATCAAATTTTAGGTGCCACTGTTAAATTTTAATTTGAGTTTTATTAAGTTAGATTGATTATAAAATAACTAGGATTGTAAGACTAAGGCTGTGTTTAATTTCTTGGAACTACTAGAGCATTGTTATAATAAATTGCATAGGGCTCAGAAGATATAAAATAAATATTGGGATAGGATGCTTGTTAAAATTTTGACCTTTTCTTTGCAATCCTGTCTGGGTGGTAGTGTAGTAAAGCCTCTGTCCTGGGCTTTGACTGGGCTGGATCTCTGTCCGAAGGTCCTGGGAAGCAAGACCCTGCTCTGATCTATCAGCATAGGCTAGATTTTTGGCTCAGGGCAAAGAGGATAAGGGCCAGTCTAGTGAAGAAACATGAAGAGACCATTTGATGCTAATTTCACAGGTGGCTGATCACTGTGTGCCTGGCTGTTGTTATTTATAGAGCTGTAAGTGGGTATAGATACACTCCAGAGCCTGAGAGGTCTGACTGAATTGGCATGGAGAGGGAAAAGCAAAAATGTAGAATCTGGGGACAAGCGTTCATTGGTGAGTGTCATTGCTAGAGTTAAGTAGGGCTCATTAGTGGCTGTCCTTATATCCACACTCTCTTCCTTGCCATTCTCAAGTCCTTTGGAAAGCAAACAACAGAAGAGGCTGGCTGATGCAATCCCTGTAGACTCCCCCTCTTTAAATTTGGGTTGATAGCATCAGGATAACTTTTAGATACTTACTTCAACCATAATTGCAAGACGTACCTACAAAGCTGTGAGTGAACTTGAATCTTTTTTTTTTCCTAAGGGGCCTGATTATCTTTATGTAAGTGATGGGGAAATCAAGACCTCTCTGGGCCACATAACAGTTGCTGAAGCTGGAACAGGAACTGTGGCCTGGCTTCTAGTTGCCCATTTCTTTTTGCCATGTTAGTCCTTAATTTTTTTCTCTTGTTGTCTTAAATTTATTGTGTCAAAGCATGGTTCTGTTGCTTTTCTTTCTTTTTTTTTTTCCATTTTCTTTTTGCCAATCCTGGGGTTTGAACTCAAGGCCTGAGCGCTGTCCCTAATGCTTCTTTTTGCTCAAGGCTAGCACTCTACGACTTGAGCCTCAGCACCACTTCTGGCTTTTTCGGTGTATGTGGTGTTAACAAATTGAACTCAGGGCTCAGCCCTGCTTTTTTTTTCTTTTTTTTT
>NW_012267380.1:1516895-1615662 GCF_000151885.1 Dipodomys ordii
GGAGTTGTTACTTGTAAATGTAGAGGAAGAAAGGAATGGGTGTGGGTAGGCGGTACATGATGCACAGCTGATGCCTTCAGAGAATAGGGGCTTGTCTCCCTGTGATTCTGATAACCATGGAAGAGGATGAGGGAGGAGAAAGGGGAGGAGGGAAGAGCAAGGGGAAGAGGGTGGAAAGACATATGGCATAGCAGTTGACATTCCAATCACTGAATTCACTACTTTAGTCACTAACTCTTTCAGAAATCTTTTTGTTCCTCTTCTTGTAGGTACCAGAGAGGTACCTGTAAACAGTGTTCTCACACCTCTGAGGGTTGGAGAGGAGGGTTTGTTGCTGAAGACAGATTTACAGTTGTGCTGCTGGTGATGAATATTGTAAAAGAAAAAAATACAAAGGAGAATGGAATCAGGGAATTATTTGACTTAAAGTGTGGTTAGGAAGACATCCTTTTAAATAGTCATAAGATAAATAATAGCCATTTAAGAAAATGTGGAGTTGTAGTACCTAAAACATTAGAAACATTTCAAGTATGAGTTATTTGGGGATGTTAACATGCAGAGGGAGGCTTGCTGAGGACTATCTTTGGATTGCAGCCTTAGGTAGCTGGATTAGAGTTCATTATCACAGTTGCTTTCAGTGTGGATTGTGTTAAGACAATTTTATGTGTGAAGAATCTGCTTTTTATAAAATTACTAGAAAACTGTTCTATGCTATTGAGAGCTGCCATCCCCCTTACCTCCCCAGATAGATAGGAAGCTGTTCCTGTGATTTTGTTCTTAACCGAAAGTAATGAGTAGTGGAGAATTAAAGTCCCCTCCACACAATTAAGTGAGCGATGAGGAGTTTGCACACAAGAATTCCTTCTGTAGAGTGGGCACCAAGGGCCACAGAAGTAACTCAGTGGGTGTTTGACAACATAGCCCAATGCAGTGGCTTCTTGCTGTCAGGAGGATGGACCTGTGAGGTGAAAGTCTCTGGATAAAAGAGAGTTATACTTGCTGTGGGTTTCTATCTACATGAAAAGAGAACAACCCTCATTTGTCAAGGCCCTACCGTGTGCTGCATTCTTCTGTTGGATAGACACATTAAGTTTACAACATGCTCTAAGACAGGTTTTTGTTTGTTCTTTGTTATCATTGTTGCTGTTTGTATGCTGTTCCTAGGGCTTAAAGTCAGGGCCTGGACACTGTACCTTAGCTTTTTTGCTCTAGGCTGCTGCTCTACGACTTGAGCTGCAGCTGCGCTTCTGGCTTTATGGTAGTTAATTGAAAATGTTCTTGCCAGGGCTGGCTTTTAATTGTCAGATCGTCAGATCTCAGCCTCCTGAGTAGCTAAAATTATAGACGTGAGCCACCTGGCTTTCACAGTGGGTGTTTTTGTTTGTTTTTTAGTCATGGGGCTTGAACTCTGGGGGCACTGTCCCTCACCTCTTCAGCTCAAGGCTAGCACTCTACCACTTGAGCCACAGCACCAATTCCAGTTTTCTGGTTTCCGGTTTCCTGCCTGGGCTGGCATTGATTCTCAGATCTCAGCCTCCTAAGTAGCTACGATTATAGGTGTGAGCTACTGGTGCCTAGCTTCACAGTGTTTTGTTTTGTTTTTAATTAATTGATTAATTAATTTTTTTATTGTGAGAGTACCATACAGAAGAGTTAAAATTACATGGGCAAGATAATGAGTACATTTCTTATCAAGCATTATTGCCTCCTCTTTGTTTCCCCTTCCCATCCTTTCCCATACTCCCCTTCCTCCTCCCACCTGATCCTCCCTCCGCCCCCTCCCCACCAAAGTTGTAAAGTTCGTTTTCAACATAACGACTTGTACATCTCATTGCTGCAATGGGTCCACCTGTATCCCTAGTTAAACGATTTGTTTTTTCTATTCCCCTCCACAAATTATACCAACATCAAATACAGTGAAAGCATGGGTTATATCATGGGGAAGGGACATACAAAGCAACATAGAAATCCTTGTAAATATGTTAGAAACAATTGCATGAAAGGAGAAAAAAAATTGAATACTTATCTTGGGGTTCATTCCCCTAATATCAACTTATCGGACATATACTAGTTATTGCAAATACGGGAAACCATGGACCTATGTTTCTTTGGGACTGGCTTACTTCACTTAATATAATTTTTTCCATCTTTGCATTTCCTAACAAATGGGGCAGTGTCATTCTTTCTAATGGAGGCGTAGAATTCCATTATGTATATATACCACATTTTCTTTCTTGATCCATTCATCCACTGAGGGGCATCTGGGTTGGTTCCATATCTTAGCTATGGTAAATAATGCTTCAATAAACATAGTTGTGCTGGCAGCTTTAGTATGGTCTTGTTTGTGATCATTTGGGTAAATGCCCAAAAGTGGGATTGCTGGGTAATAGGGGAGCTCTATGTGGAGTCTTTTTGTTTTTTGGGGGTCCGGTCGTGGGACCTGGGCGCTGTCCCTCAGCTCTTCAGCTCAAGGCTAGCACTCTACCACTTAAGCCACAGCGCCACTTCCGGCTTTTTTCTTTTTGCTTATGGGGTGCTGAGGAATCGAATTCAGGGCTCATGCATGCAAGGCAAGCGCTCTACCACTGGGCCACCTTCCCAGCCCCTATGTGGAGTCTTTTGAAGAATCTCCATACTGCTTTCCAAAGTGGTTGAACAAGTTTACACTTCCACCAACAATGTAGTAAGGTTCCCTTCTGTCCACATCCCCTCCAGCATCTGTCATTATTAGAGTTCTTGATTATAGCCATTCTAACTGGGGTGAGGTGGTATCTCTTTGTTGTTGTTTTTTTGGGTCTGGTCGTGGGGCCTGAACTCTGGGCCTGGGCGCTGTCCTTCAGCTCTTCAGCTCAAGGCTAACATTCTACCACTTGAGCCACCGCGCCACTTCCAGCTTTTTTTTCTTTTTCTTTTTGCTTATGTGGTGCTGAGGAATTGAACCCAGGGGCTCAGGCATGCAAGGCAAGCGCTCTACCACTGAGCCACCTTCCCAGCCCCTTCTCATTGTTGTTTTGATTTGCGTTTCCTTTATGGCTAGAGAGGTTGAGCAATTTCTTCATGTGTCTATTGGCAATCCTTCTTTCCTCTTCAGAGAAGTTTCTCTTTAAGTCTTTAGCCCTCTTATTTATTGGGCACTTGTTTTGGGGGGATTTAATTTTTTGAGTTCCAGGTATATTTTAGATATGAGACCCTTGTCTGTTGTATGGCTAGTGAAGATCTCCCAGTCCATGCACTTTCTATTGATCTTGCTAGCTATGTCCTTTGCCATGCAGAAGCTCTGCAATTTCATGCAATCCCATTTGTCCAACCTTTCTTTGATTTCTTGTGTTTCTGGGTCTCTATTAAGAAAATTTCGGCCTGTGCCAACAAGACCTAGGGTTTCTCCTATTCCATCCTGTAATGTTTTCAGAGTGTCTGATTTGACTCCGAGGTCTTTGATCCATTTGGAGTTGATTCTGGTGCAGGGTGATATATAAGGATCTAGCTTTAGTTTTCTACAAGTAGTTAACCAATTTTGCCAGCACCATATACTATTTTATTAGCTCCCTTATCAAAGATTAGATGGCTATAGGTCTTTAGGTTCATTTCTGGGTTTTCAGTTCTATTCCATTGGTCCTGGGGTCTGTTCTTGTGCCAGTACCAAGATGTTTTGATTACTATGGCTTTGTAGTAGAGTTTGAAATTTGGTATTGATATTCCTCTAGCACTGTTCTTTGTTAAGGATCATTTTTGCTATTCGGGGTCTTTTATTGTTCCATATGAATTTTTGGATTGCTTCATCTATTTCTTTGAAGAATGAGGTTGGAATATTGGTAGGTTCACATTGAATTTGTAGATAGCTTTGGGAAGTATTGCCATTTTCATGATGTTGATCTTTCCAATCCAGGAGCATGAGATTTGCCATTTTCTAAGTTCTGTTTTGATTTCCTTTTTCAGGTTTTTAAAGTTTTCATCTTAGAGGTCCTTCACTTCTTTGGTTAAGTTAATTCCTAGGTATTTTATTTTTTTTTGGGCTATTACAAATGGAGTTGCTTTCCTAATTTCAGCCACACTTTTCTCATTGTTGGCATACAGAAAAGCCATTAATTTTTGAGGGTTAATTTTATACCCTGCTATTTTGCCAAAGTTTTGAATCACCTTGAGTAATTTGGGAGCGGAGTCCATGGGATTCTTTAAATACAAGATCATTCACAGTGGTTTTTTTTTTTTTTTTTGGATCCGGTCGTGGGGCCTTAACTCTGGGCCTGGGCGCTGTCCCTCAGCTCTTCAGCTCAGGGATAGGGCTCTACCACTTGAGCCACAGCGCCACCTCCAGTTTTTTTGCTTTTTGCTTATGTGGTATGCTGAGGAATCGAACCCAGGGCCTCAGGCATGCAAGGCAAGTGCTCTACCACTGAGCCACCTTCCGAGCCCCTCACAGTGGTTTTTAAAAGAGAGTTTTATAACTCATTAATAGTTAACAGCAAACATATATGAAAAAGTGGCATCAAATAAATTATGGTATTTCAAGAAAAGTTTGTTTTAGGAGTGCATGTCAGTATTGTGCATTTATTGTGTGTGAATGTGAATATATGTGTATGAATAAATAATACCTTTTTTCTTATGTGTCATCCTCTGCAAAATTTGAAAAATGTAAGCAAGATAGTTGAGGTTTGGTATCATTCGACAGAAGAGAAGCTTACTACTGAAATTAAGGACACTGCCTGTAATCAGAGCTAAACTTTGAATTCCACTTTTTTGTGGCTTTCCCCATTTTATTCAGTATGCTTTCATCCAGTCAGCTTTACAAAACTGTCTCAAGATTTTCCAAAACTGTCAACAGAGACACTGATTTGCCCCTAAATACTGTTTTACTATCACAGCCAGGTCCCCACATAAGCAGGGTCACACTTGACTAGTTTCTCTTTTTCAGAATGGAAAAGTAAAATGAGTCTAGACTTTTACCTTCATTGACAAACAAGGAAAATATGTCGGCTTGTTTTCCATGGCAGAAAGACAGCCTAGTTGTATGAGAAGAGGAAAATAAGTGGAAGTAGTACCCTTCCTTTCCCCACAGCACAAAGGAAAATCTCTTGTGGGTTGAGTGACATGGCTCACATTACATGAGGGCTGGGATGAAATGTTTTGGTGTCCCTAGTGAGGTATGCTTTGAATTACAGTAGTAACTATGGTTCTCACATTTTGCCACCTGTCTTAACTACTTCCCCACCCTCCCTGAAATAGGGGGCTTTTCACAAGTGACTGGGCAGCTCTTTTGGCCTTAGAAGACAGACTATGCAGAGAGGCATTATTTTCCCTGGCATCCTCCCTTTCTCCCTGGAGTCATCTTTGATTGAATCCTTGATCTGTTCAGCTAGTCCTCTTTTCTTTTCACAAGACAAAAATTGTTGTGAAAAATGGAACAATTCAGTGAAAACCTGTTCCCTTATCTTCCACTCTACCTAAATCCCCAACAAAAAGTGACCCCTTGGCTCAAGGCTCTGAATGTATTATATGGCAGAGTTGATGCTGGCTAACTCCCAGGATTGTTAATGACTTCCTTTGCTGTCCCTAAATAATTGCTAGGAAAAACAGCTGTGAAGAGATCTCTTCCCCCTCCCCTCCCCCACACTCATTAATTCTAGCCTCGTGGAGGAGGATGCAAAGGAAGAAGATGGAAGCCGTATTTCTAAGGGAAGTACAGATGCTTTAGCTGGGCATTGTGGTACACACTTGAAATCCTAGTACTATGGAGGCTTAGGATTGACAGTGTTAGGTCATTTTGTCAGTTTGGGCTACAAAGTGAGGCCTTGTCACACAAAAACAGGACAAGATACTTTAAGGGATGAGCAGTAATATATTCCATGTCTGTGACTGCATTTGGCTTTTGTGGAGTATAGGCAGGTTTCAGTTTTCAGATAAGCCTAGAAGATACAGGGCGCAAACTAACAAGTGAGTAGTCACCATTCAGAAGTCTTTTCAGTTCCCTTTATTGTTTGAATATTAGACTTAGGTCAGATGGACCTGGGATTTATGTGTGCCATAGGACACCAGGTACACGTCCAACCCTTCCAGAACAGACTTGCCCAAGTAACTGGAAACATTCCTTGGAATGAAGAGGAAAGATTCCCTAAAATGCAGCCTTTGTTGTTTAGCCATATTCATAATTCCTGCTTTTGTCTAATTTCAAGGAATGTAGAGGAAATTTATTTTTTAAAAGATCATTCCTTATGTGCCATTTATGAGAAGATAAAAGGAATAGTCAATTAGAATTGGCATAGACAGAAGGAGATCTGTAACCTGAAGGGACCAGTGTTTGCATTGGTCTCTAGTTCAGCTTCAGTGCTTCTGCCACTTAGGGTTGAAATGGGGCCTTGTCTTTGATTTTCTAAGGGAAAACATCAGATTTCTAAGAAGAGGCAAACTCTCACCTAAAATTGTTCCAATTGGTCTATTAATTTGTTCAAGGTATGGAACAAATTAATGTTGAACAGCATTCACAAGGGTTTTCAGAGAAGATTCAAGCTGTTTTTGAGGATGACTTTCTGCTTGCTTGTTCCTTCTACTTCTAGGATACAGTGTTAAGGTCTCTTGAGGGAAATGCAGTGAGTGCTCCATGTTTGGTGATGTGGTTTCTTGTGATGCATCTCTGTATTGGGGAAACAGAACAGATGATTTCCATCAAAGCCATGGTTCTTGGACTTAGATGCATGTTAGAATGTACCTAGGGACATTAAAACATTATCTCTACCCAGGCTGCATCCCAGGCCACTTAAATCAAGACCTCTAATGGTTGGCTCCAGGCACCAGTACTGTATAAACCAGATCCCAAAGGTTAACCAAATTTGAACCAGTCCATTAGATGATCCTTAGTGTTAATTATCTGAACTGGATTTCTCAAAGGCATAGTTAGGTGGCTTGCTGATATTTCATGAGTCCCAGTAGTTTCCATTAACACTCCCTTAGGAGCATTGAGTCTTGGAGTTCTACTAGGACCTAGGGCCACTAGACCTTTCATAGCCTGAAAGTGTTTTCAGGAGCCACATAGTCACCCCATAGTCACCAAGGCAGCAGGTTAGGATCAGCCTTAGCAGACTCCATCCTGGCTGTTGGGAGTGTGTGGGGCATTGGGTGAACTGAAGGATGGTCTTTTCCACAGCTCTGGACCCTGTGCTGAAGGCTGTATTATTATTACTTTTGGAGCTCTGGATTCTTTCTGGCCCTGAATAGGCTGCTGTTTCTGGAGAATTCCAGTTCTTTCTCTAGTAGGATTGGAAGGTGTGTGTGTGTGTGTGTGTGTGTGTGTGTGTGTGTGTGTGTGTGTGTGTGTGTGTGTGTGTGTGTGTCCTGAAGGGGTGTGTGTGTGTGTGCCCTGAAGGGGTGTGTGTGTGTGTGTGTGCCCTGTAGTTGCTTGTTAAAAACACCTGCCATGGTTTTAAAGTCTAAACTTTGTGACCTTTACAAAGTTGATAAGATAGTGAGTGATTATTTATTTAAAATGAATTGTTTTCTTTTTAACCTAGAAGAAATGAATATATTGCAAGGTGTCAAAATATCAGACAGTTGTTATTTTTATGCAGTCTTTTTTTTATCACTGTCCAAATTATGTTCATGTGGATACACATTATGTAGGATATCAGGAAGTGGGTATGTGGATGGGTTAGATGGATGGGTTAGATGGATGGGAGAGTGTGAAGTGGGGCATGGAGGGCAAAAGAAAGGGTGAGAGAATGCTCATCTGAATCGGAGAGGACTTATTTGGTAGGGATTATGTGGCTTTGTGACCTTGGGTAAACCATAACCTGTGTTACTCAGTTTCCCCCGAAGCATGATAAATATCTGCCTTAGACTGTGTTGAAGATTGAGATTGTTGTGAAAGCACTTACAACAATACCTAACATGTATCACTTACTTTTAAGTCTGTTTAAGTATTTGTCAGAGCATAGTAGCCCCTAAAAATATTCTGAAACCATGAAGGTCCAAGTGAGACTCTACTATATAAAGACGGCTTACTGGAGATGCGTTCCAGTCCTTTAAATTGCCTTTGCTTTTGCTTGGTTGGGACGTTCTTGTAGATCATTTGAATTTTTCATGCTTCACTGTTGAGTGGGCCTTGCTTGTTCCTGGAGACTCAAATGAGTTGTGTCCTCATGCAATTGAAACTTAGATTTTCTTTTTCTAGCTTTCATTCCTATCTTCTCACCCCCTGTCATCACTAATTTTTTGGTTTCACTGGCCTGAGTCCTTCCCTCCCTTCCCCCCCAGTTTTCTCAAGCTCCTGAGCAGAGACCTGCTGGGGACTAATTATGACTGTGATGCTAGATTAACCTCCAGTTTACACTACTTAGCCTCTTAAGCATGCCTTTTGAAAACAGTGGCCCTAACTTGCTGATATCCTGTCATCTGCTCAACTCATAAATCTTCCTAGGCTCCCTCAACTGAACAAAATTTGCAGAGCAAGTTGCCTCTGTGTGACCATTGACCTCCAGAGAGCTGGGTGTCTCTTCATGCAATGATTACAGTGACAATGCTGTTATTGTATCCAGAGATTTGGGGATGTAATTTTATAATGAAATTGCAAAACACGAGATTAAAAACCTGAATATAGCACAGCAATTATATTTAAGTATCACAAATCAGCTCTCTGTATTGAGTGAGAAGTTTGAGATTTGGCCTCTCTTTGGAGTGCGGTCATGCCATTTCATATTTCTGCAAAATGGAAGGCTTCTAATTTATGGCTAAAATGTAGGAATTGCTTTTCCTTAATGGGGAGGTGACGAGAATGACATTGAATTTGAAGGAGCTCGTTTGCTTTGTTGACTCGAGTCAAGAAAGGAGGGTGTAGAACAGCTGCCCAGGTAAAGATGTGTTTGGATCTTTTCATGGTTTGATTTCCAGGTACTTAGACATGACTGTAGCCTCATCCTAAAGAGATTAACTGCCATAGGTTGGCCTGGGAAATTCTCTAGGCCTTCAACAAACAGTGCAGTTGCAGAAATATGAATCTTTACCTTGCCTGATTCAGAGTGTCTGGTGTAGATGAAAGACTCCCCTGGGTGTTGTTTTCCATAAGTAAGTATGGTATTGCATGGGGTGACTCTTTTCCATTCCCTGCCCAAGCTTGCTGCATATAAACCATGGGCTCTTTACTTGGGCTGAGCCCTTGTGGAGTAGAGGTGGGGGTAGGGTGCAGCTGGCAAGCATTCTTTTGGGTCAGGGAGTAGCCAGTTAGGCTCAGGGCTGTTTCCTAATAGGAAGTTAGAATGGAGAGTGATTTAAGGCTAATATTTCTTCCTTTATTTCTGGGACACATATAAATGGTCATAGAAGAGACTTGTAAAGGAGATTATTATTGTCACTCATTTGCTGATTATCTGCCTTGGGACAAGCACCTCTAGTTGTAGTTACCATCATTAAACTTCACAGTGAACAATATAGGGGTATAAACCTCTGTGCCCTTATACCACCTACTACTAAAGATGCAGGCACTCGACATATCTTTTCTCTCAGCTCCTTCCATATTTGCTCTGAATCTACAAACCTGAATATTGGGAGTGTTCTGAGTACCCGTTGTAGATCACAAGTCAGTCTGGAGTCACCAGGTTCATGAGACGCAGGCAGGACAGGCTATGTATGGTGTAGAAATCTTGGCTTTGACAAGTCCACAAGCATTCTTATATATGTGAGAATCACTATCTTAGGGCCTTCTCTCTGGAAGATGGGCTACTGGATGATTGTGTTACATCCAGATTGTCTTGGAAAATGTGAATCTGTGCTTTGGTTTAATGGCTAAGCCCCCCAGCATCCAGTGTCTTAGTGGAAATGCCTGCGTTGGTTGATTCCATGTCCTATATACTCTGGGCATGAGGAAAACTGGTCTGTTACTGCTTCACGCACCCTTATTGTCAGCAGATCAAGGCGAGAGGAGAAAAATTTGAAGCCTTTCGTTGACTCTCAGACCTGTAAGGGAAGACATGGCCTGCCTTTAGTTGTGAACTTGTCACTGCCTACTTCAAACCTATGTTGCTCCCCACCATCACCCTCCATAAAGTCATTGAAAGTTCTGCTGTTGTTCATGTCTTTGGCCTCTCATATTTGATTTAGAAATAGCAGTTCAATTAATTTCATCAAAAGTCTATTGAACAGTAACTGAGGCTAACATGTTAAGATGTCAGGGAGAGCAACACAGAAGAATGGTCTCCTATCTCTTTGTGAGGCCAAGTTGCATTGATGCAGACAGTCCTCACATAGAAAGGTGGCAAGCTGCCTGAACTGCCATGTGACAGGAGAGCGTCTCAAAAAGTGAGGTCAGGCACCCAGTGCTGTTAATTCAGTGAGAGAAACTACTGCCTAGGGAGGAAGAGGCCTTGGACCTGGGTCTAGGGCAGTGGCTCTCCCCGTGGGGTGGTTTATTTAGAATCATCTTGTGGAATTTTCAAGAATCCCAGTATTCACACCAATCCCCCTTCCCCTCCAACACTTAGGTCGGATTTCCTGGGCTTGGCCACAGACCTCAGTATTTTTATATACTCATTTGTCTGTTTGGTGCTTGTATTTTTTTTATATACTTTTTTTTATTTGCAAGAGTTTAGATTTTTTTTTATTACTAAGCTTTCCAAACGTGTTTGTCAAATTTATGTTTCCCTAGTTTGGCATTTGCCTTTTTAATTTTTTTTAAAATTTTATTGTAAAGATATGGTGTAGAGGGGTTACAGTTACATGAGTAAGATAATGAGTACATTTCCTATGGAGCATTGTTACCCCCTCCTTTGTTTTTCCCCTACTATCCCTTCTCTCCCCACCTCAATAACTCCTCCCTCCTTCCCCCATGCCCTGAAGTTGTAAAGTTTGTTTTCAACATAGTGTCTTGTACATCTCATTGTTACAGTGGGTCAACCGCTATCCTTATTGCAGCATTTTGTTCTTTCCCTTCCCTTCCCCAAATTAGAAAAAATATATATAGAAGATTCAGGGCACCGAAATCAAATACAGTGAAAATAAGGGTTATACCATGGGAGAAGAACATACAAAAGAAAGAAAAGAAATCACATAGTACATTAAAAACAACAAAAACAAAGATAAAATCTCTTGTGTCCCTATCTTGGGGTTTATTTCGCTTAGCATCATCTTATATGGTCATATGTACATAGCTTTTGACCTTTTCTCTTGTCTGGTAAGATTATCCTAGATGTATACTGTGTCACATTTTGATAGTAACAATCAAGGCTTTGCTGTTTAGTTACGCCTGCATAACTTTCTGTGCTTTGGGCAGGTGTGGCTAAGGACGGACAGGTTGCCATTGCAAAGGAAGCAAGGCAGAGAGGGAAAAGTTTTCTAAGCCTGGGAGAGCAGCCAGAGGAGGAAAGCTACAGTTGGAGAAGCCACTCAAGGGGGCCATTGAGCATCGGACTCCCAGACCCTGTGGAGGCAAGGCTATGCTCATCGGTAGGACTGTCTTCTTGAGGAACTGAGAGAAATCATGCATTTATACTGTCATGAGAACCCCTTTTTACCTCATAGAATGATGCAGGATATACAGGTCCTTAGTACCTCTTCTGATCCAAGGTGAGGGTGAACCAGGGGAGGCCTTTACAAGGCCTTTGCCTTATACCTGCCACCTGAAGCCTGTGATATGTTGGAGACATTGTCTTGGTGCTTTGTGTGTTTACACTTTCCTTTGACCAGAGCACACAGAAAGTTATTTAGGGCCAGGGTGGAAGAGGGTACTGATACCAGTCAGGAGTATAGAAGGTGGCGTTCATACATTCCATGCCTGATCCCACTAAGGACTGGTCCTTGATCTGCTTTCTGCCATTTCCAGGAAGTTAATTTGCAGGTACTTACATATGCATGGTTCATATACTTCATATCTCTCCTCTTTATTAGGTACTTTCCATTTGTTTGTTTGGTACTTATATTTTTTTGATGTCACATTTTGATAGTAATAATCAAGGCAGTGCTGTTCATTTATGCCTGAATAATTTTCTGTGCTTTGAGCAGGTGTGGCTGAGCAGCCCTGAGGGAGGCCTAGGGATCAGGGCTTTCTGAGGTTGACCAAATATCAAAGTTCTGGGAGAGCACATTTTTTCCATCATGAATGTGGGGTCGATATTCATAAGCAACCTTGAAATGTTACATAGACTTGTACCACCCACATACATGCCCATTCATCTGTGGAAGTCTCCATGAATTTTTTCATCCACCCACCCATTCATCAAGTTATTTTGAGATGAGTATGTACAATATAATATTAAGACATCTGGTCTGAGTACAAATGTTATCTTCTCCATGTTTGAAGCCTTATTTCATTTACCTTCAAAATCAAGATGGTAATAGAGACAATCTTATAAGAATTGTGATGATTAAGGGGTAGTGCTATAAAGTGCTTAGACAATGCCTGGACACAGGAACACTAAGATGCCACCACTGTAATTCTGGTATTAATAGTAATCATTGCAAGGGACATGTTTCCATGGGTGAATCTGGCCCACTGACATCTAGTTTAATGACCTTAGAACTGATAGAAAAAGTGTTGAAAGAGCAATCAGGTTCGGTCCTGGAGGATGTTGATTTTAGTTTGTGCAGAAAATGAGAAGATCTTCTGGTTCTGGTTTTGCTAAAAGACCTGGATCAGAAACTTGTTCTTGCAGTCTTGTGGAAAGCAGATCCTTAGCAGAATCAGAAGACTGTTTTTGTGAAAAGCAGGAAATGAGCGAGCATGGTAGAAATCGAAATAGAGACTAGCCTTCAGAGGCACAGGGTTTGTTCTGTAGATTTCACTTGGCTTGAGAAGGGGAAATGGGAAATTAATTAGGAACTGAAAATATTTGTGAATTAGTCCTCTCCATCTGCATCCTTGATGAGAAGAGAGCTTGTTATATCTGTATCATTACTGGTGATGGGAGACAGAGGGGCTAGTTCTTGAACAAGGAGCTCGGGATTTTTGTTCTTTCTTTTACCTGCTTCATTATAAGCAGGACCCAATTATCTCTTGAAGCATGCCTGCCTGTTCTCCCTCTGCCTAATTACTCTGTGGAGCTGGGATTAATACTGAAAGTTACCATGATTAAAAAAGAAGTTTTTGGAGACATGTACATTCAAACCCTTCTTAACAGGTCTTATGAGACACTGGCTCTCAAGGCTTCTGTGGTAGGATGAGGACTATGTATTTGGAAATTTTCAGGTTCCAGAAATGTTCTTTTGAGTTCTCATGCTTTGCCCCTCCCCTTCTCTAGCAGCCCATAGACCACATGGTGCAGAGGTATGACCTTACTGAAAGTGGATGGAAGGCTGCAGGGAAGAGATTGAACCTGAGAAGAGCCTGTAGGAGGCTTCAGTTTTTCCTGGAATGGAGATATCTGTATCTATATACCTATATCTACATATCTATGTCTATGTATGCATACACACACCACACACGTGCACGTGTGCATGCACCCTCTCTCTCTCTCTCTCTCTCTCTCTCTCTCTCACACACACACACACACACACACACACACACACAGAGATTTGGTTGGTTGTGTGGCTTGAACTTAGGGCCTGAGCCCTGTAACTGGGCTTTTTGCTTAAGACTAGTGCTCTACTACTTTGAGCCACAGTGCAATGATTGATTTTCTCTGGGTTAATTGAAGAGTCTCACAGACTTCCCTGCCTGGGCTGGCTTTGTACAATGATCCTGAGATCTCAGTCTCCCGAGTAGCTATGATTGCAGGCATAAGCCACCAGTGTCTGTTTTGGGAACTGGTCAGTTTTGTGGCTTGCCTTAGAAGAGGGAAAACCAGTGAGTCCAAACCTCGCTAAGTTGGTCAATTGGCCAGCAGAGCTGGGAAGAAGGCAGTGCTGTAACTTGTTATTACAGAGAGAGGACTTAGGCCAGGAAAAATGTTTCATAGAAGAATTGTTTTTTTTAAGACTTCCTTTTATGATATATAATCATCAACATCAGTTAGTAATGTTAAATACATAGGATTTTAAAAAGCTGGGCACTACATGCAGAAAACTAAAAGTGGACCCCAGCCTATCACCATGCACCAATATCAACTCAAAATGGATTAAAGACCTTAACATTAAACCTGAATCTCTGAAACTACTGCAGGACAGAGTAGGAGAGACACTTGAACTAATAGGCACAGGAAGGAACTTCCTGAACAGAGTCCCAGGATCACAACAAGTTGGAGAGAGACTTGACAAATGGGACTACCTTAAAATAAAAAGCTTCTGCACAGCTAAATCTATTGCAACTAAGCTAGAAAGACAACCAACTAATTGGGAAAAAATATTTACCAGCAATATATCAGACAAGGGGTTAACATCCTGTATATACAGGGAACTCAAGAAACTAATCCCTCCCAAACCTAATAAACCAATTACTAAACGGGCAAGGGAACTAAAGAGGGACTTCTCAAATGAAGAAATAAAAATGGCAAACACATGAGGAAATGTTCATCATCCCTGGTGGTGAAGGAAATGCAAATAAAGACAACCCTGAGATACCGCCTTACCCCAGTCAGAATGTCCCACATCCACAAATCAGCCAACAACAAATGCTGGAGGGGATGTGGAGAAAGAGGAACCCTATTACACTGCTGGTGGGAATGTACACTTATACAACCACTTTGGAAAGCAGTCTGGAGGGTCCTTAGAAAGCTAAAGATTGACCTCCCTTACGACCCAGTCATACCACTTCTAGGCATCTACCCTGAACAACAGGAACCAATATACAAGGACACGTGCACCTCCATGTTTATTGCAGCACTGTTCACAATAGCTAGGATATGGAAACAACCCAGATGCCCCACCACAGATGAATGGATCCAAAAATTGTGGTATCTATACACAATGGAATATTATGCAGCCATTAGAAATGACAAAATAATGGCATTTGCAGGGAAATGGATGGAGCTAGAAGGAATCATGTTGAGCGAGGTAAGCCAAGAGCGAAGAGACAAATGGTACATGGTCTCCCTGATAAGTGGATGCTAAATCCAAAATGTTAGGTGATGCAACAAAACTAACAGGACTTAAGAAACAAAGAACTCCCACTCATCTGGTTGAACCACTACTAAATATCCCCATGCTGCTGATCACATATATGGTATATAACATGTGAACACCATTATATGTTACAGACTGTGATAGACAATTTGCTCCAGGAAAGTTAGAATGAACTTGTGACTTTAAATGAGCATCATTATTCCACAATACTGTGAAATTCCGGAAATTATGTAATCACTTAATCACAATCAAAAAAAAAAAAAAAGAACCTCGGGGAAGGTAGGGAGGGAGGGGATGGTAGGGGGAAAACAATGGAGGGGGTAACAATGTTCAAGAGGAAGTGTACTCATTACCTCACTCATGTAACTGTAACCCTCTGTATAGTATCTTTACAAAAAAAAAAGCTGGGCACTGGTGACACAGGGTGCTGGGAGATGGAAAGGTTGCACAGTTTGAGCTATGATGTAAATTTTAATTTTCCTGATAGTCTGGTGAGATCTAATGCATACAGCCTAGTGACTGGCTGAGAATACTGCGTGGACTGCTTGAGGCTTGGTAAGTATTCTTAGCAGGTTGCCTTATGTGTGCACACTTACTCACCCCTTGCCCCTGAAGATAACTTTATACAATATTTTAAAGTAATTTTGTATGTGTATAATGAAGCTTTCAGGCATAGAACTTTTTACACGTGGTGTTTAGTTGACACTGAAATAAATTTCAGGTTTTGGAACATTTTTCATTTTGGACATTTGTATTGGGATGCTCACCCTGTATATAGGCACTGCAAAGGTTCACATTATATATCCTACATACAGATTACATTTTTATAGGGCTGAGACTTGAACTCAGGGTCTTACATATCACTAAGCCAAGTGTGAGCAACAGCCTTTTGTGAAGTATACCACATTTATGCCAGAGAGAAAGAGGAATTTAGTAGTAGGGTACAGGAGCTATACATAGAAGGTGAATGATTTTTTTTCTCTTGTTGTGACCACAATGGATCTGTTCAGACCTTTTCTGAATCTAGGATGAGCTTGTTTCAGGATCATGGATCCACATACATCATGGTGGATTTAGTGGCACTTAGGTGCTGGGTTTTTACCCAGCCAGCTGCATAGGTGCCTCACAGGCCCATCCTGTTTTGGGAAACAAACAGCTGTCATAGACAGGTAGGGCAGCATCCTTTCTAGATGCCAGGCATGAGACTTCTTAAATCTGAGGTTCCAGACTGCATAGAGGTTACTAGCATATTGATAGGGATTTGGGAAACACTGCTAAGACAAAGTGACTCACATCTGAGGGGCCACACACCACCCCGTGATGGGATGTCTGAGGACTCCTTGGGAATGCTCTAGGAGGTATTTTGTTTGTAACCCAAATACTTGCTATAACACTTTTTAATGCATCTTTCTTTTCTTTTTTCACTTGTTAGAAATCTAATCCCTTGGTAGATGTTGTGGTTCATACCTCTAGTAATCTCAGTTCTTGGGAGGCTGAGACAGGTTGATCTTGAATTGGAGGCCAGTCTGTGAGATCGGATCTCAAGAACAAAACAAAACCAGGGAACAAAAATTCCGGGGGGCAGAGTTGAGGGTGAGTTGTAGTCTTTTCTAAGACTTCCCATTGTTTCAGCTCCTTAGGGCGGGGGTATGGGGTGTGGGGGGATTCCAACACCTTTACTTACTTCCTACTTATCTTTTAGTTTTTTTTTTTTTTGGGGTCCGGTCGTGGGGCCTAAACTCTGGGCCTGGGCGCTGTCCCTCAGCTCTTCAGCTCAAGGCTAGCTCTCTACCACTTGAGCCACAGCGCCACTTCCGGCTTTTTTTTTCTTTTTGCTCATATGGTGCTGAGGAATCGAACCCAGGGCCTCAGGCATGCAAGGCAAGCACTCTACCACTGAGCCACCTTCCCAGCCCCCTACTTATCTTTTAGATAAACCCACATAAATGTTATTTCCACTCTTCCTAAAATCCAATGATAATGAAAAGTAATTGACAATCAACATTTCCCACAGTGGATTAAAGGGTTGCATCGGCCCTTTGTGTATTGGGATATCTGTGTCCTGGTTATTGTGCATGTACTCTGATATGTTGAAATAAAACCAAGTGCAAGTCAGAGAAACATGTCACAGGAAATTTGTTTCTAGCTGTTCTTTCTAGGTCAGCTTGCTCCTGGTATCAAGGCCATCTTTTCTTGGATCAGTTTTAGGAATTCCCCTGCTCAAGTCTCCATATGGCAGTAGTTCAGGCCATTTGAGAAAATATGATAACGCAGATAAAACAAGGAGAACAAAGCAGGATGAGTGGAAATCAGAGTGAAAAGCCAGTGGGAAGTGGAGCTGGTGATTCTAACAGGCCATGGTTTTATCTGGGAATCCCACACACATGCCTGGCAAGGAATTCCAAAGAGCTTCCTGTGGTGTCTTCTGCCCTTAGTCTCCTGGTGTCCTACATTGCAGGGTGAGATTGTAAACTGACCTCCCCCGGCCTCCATTTCTCTGTCTCTGTTTCTATTCTCTGTCTCTGTCTGTCTGTCTGTCTGTCTGTCTGTCTGTCTCTGTCTCTGTCTCTGTCTCTGTCTGTCTCTCTCACACACACACACATGCTGGTTTAGTGTTTATAAGAAATGCTCACTTCCCACCAGTTTATTGCCAAAGGGCAGAGATTCTGGTTGTTTGATTCCTTTCTGCTTCCTGGGTAGCAGCTAGTTCAGGCCTTAGGAGCATAGATGCTTTTGATATGAACTGATTCATGAAAGTTCCTCAACCAGACCTGCTCCACCTCTCCAGCCTGGAAGAGCTCTCCTACTTCTTCACTGCCCCTCTGGGCCTCTGCAGTCCCTCACATACCCTACAGCAACTCTTAACCTAGTTTTGGTCCTACTTACTGTTTATTCCTCTGGACTGTCCTCTGCAGACAAGGATTCTTGCTCTCCATTGTCATCTTGTCATTGCTGGGCATGGGTTGGGGTCACAGGAGGTTATCATTGAATAATAATAAAATAAGTTAAAAATAAACAAATAAAATGATAAAATAGTGCAACAATGTGGCTGTTTGCAGGATGATTGGGAGAGATGTGGGTGCCAGTCTTAGTGTTGGTAATTAATGTGTCTAGGCTTAACTGCAAGATCCTGAGAAAGAATGGTAAGATTAAACAGGAGATGGAAGTTAATAAAACCAGAAGGTTTTACATGCCTGTTGATGACCATGTCCTGTACTAAGTTTCTGCAAAATGCCTCTGCTTTGAAGGATGTTGCATACTTCAAATATGTCCCATTGATGGCATCACTATCCAGTGATATCTGCTACATTGTGCCCTGTTGGGAGAATGCACAAAATGCCCACAGATGGCATACAGCCAGGTATTTGTTCACCTGTCCACCTCGAGGTGCCATTCACTGCACTCCTAGAATGTGCCAGGCAGTGTCCAAAGATCCTTATGATAAAGCAGGGAGCTCAGCCTGACACACAGTCTTGTGGTAGAAGCAATAGGTAAAGGTGAATTGCAGTTTAGAGTATTAGAATTTGGTAAGTGTAATGGAAAAAACAAGGGGCCAGAGCACACCAGAAGTGCCATTGGGTGGGATGAATGGCCCAGCACGGAGCTGCTCAGAGGGCAGGCAGCTTTTACTGCCCCTCTGAAAGGAGGAGATAGAGCCTGCAGTTGAGGGGAAAGGAGAGATGAAAGAATGTGCCTGTAGTTCTGGGTCTGGTGTCTGTGCATTAAACTGATGGGTAACTTGGGCACAGAGAAGTCTTGTCTTCTCCAAGTCTGTATGCAGCCCATCTTCAGACAGTTGTTCCAACTGAATCTTAACCCAGATATGTATGTGAGGGGGGCAGTGCATTTTCTTCTGATGAAGTTAATTTTATAGAATTTGTGTTTTATCTCTGCTTGTTTTCTAAGCTCTGGTGTGTTATGGAGCCACCTCTTTTAGCTCTTCTATTCCTGGAGAGTGACGTGTGCAGGTCTTACCACACTGGCACTTGTGTGGGTTTGGATAACTTATTTTGCTGCTAATAGGAGGATTTTCCCATGTGCTTTTGTCCCTTGAAGCTTCCTTATCTGTTCTCTTGTAGTTCTAGTGAACTCATTTAGTTACTTAATGAGGTTTTATCCTCTCTTTTGCTTGTTTTATGCAGGAATCTTATCTCCAGTTCCAACTGGAGAGGAACCTGAGGTCCTTTCTGAATTTAGAATATTGGCTCTTTAGGGATGTGATGTAATCATTGTTGATTGCAGGGCCAGAAGCCTAGGGCTTTTTTGACAGAGAGCCCCATCATCTTGCTTCTCCAGAGTTTGTGTTTTTCATCAGTCTTGGCATATGCATGCTGCTGGAGAGCCAAGGGAACACTGCACTCAGGGAGAGATCCTCTGAATTCTCCAATCCTACTACAAAATGAGCTTGTTCCTTACTGACAG
Source organism: Dipodomys ordii (assembly GCF_000151885.1). NCBI lineage: Eukaryota > Metazoa > Chordata > Mammalia > Rodentia > Heteromyidae > Dipodomys > Dipodomys ordii. Next base: position 1,536,291 of record NW_012267380.1, read on the forward strand.
TTCATGGAAGAGTCAGTCATATGTTGACTGTTCATGGTGTAAATGTCAAATTTTTGTGTATGATTCAGGTTTTTATGTTAGGTTAGGCTTTACCACCTGAGTCTTACCCCCAGCTCTTTTTCGTTGGCCTCAAGGGTCTGCAAGCATGCAACCATGCTTGCCCACTGCCCTTCCAAATTCACTTGACATTTTCTTTCTCCGCGGTCATTTCCTCAGGAATATACTTGCTCTCTACAAGACATGACCCAGTTCATCTGTGCTGCCAGGCTGCCCCAGTGGAGCAGTCATCAGATTTGTGTCTCAGCAGAATTATAAGTGGCGGCATAGCATGGCCTTCCTCAGGAGCTGCTGCTTGAAATACTGTGGTTGCAGCTGTCCATGTGCTTCACAAGCTTTTCTTTTTGGCACCAATTGGAGGTAACTATTGAGTAAACACTGTCAACTGTCACATGTAGTCCTCTTAGGGGACTCTCTGTGTGACTGGGGTCTCCAGAAGCCCCTGGCTTCCACCAGCAGTCATCTAATTCCTTTGGATTGGTTTTTTTTTTTTTAATCTTGGTTTTCCCTATTGTTTATCTGCTCATCAAGTAAAAGTCCCAGTACTTGTACTAGCTCTGGAAGATCCAAACTGAGTCCTCAGAGTCGAGAGAGAAATCCTTGCCCTCCCTGCAGAGTCATCACCAGCTGTCAGCTAATTAAACTCCACCGTCCCCAGGTGTTCTGGGGATGGTGCTGGCACAGTGGCACACACTCTTTCTTTGGGGCTTGTTAACATTTTTCACAGCTCTTTAAATTTTCTTTTGCTTTCCAGTGACATCATACTAAACTTGGAGCCAAGAGTGTGGATGGGGAAGTAGGTGTGGAAAGGAGAACACGTGCTTGAGTGCAAATAGAGACACTGTTCAAGTTTGCTTTGATTGGACCTTCACAAAATGCAGTAGTGGTGCAGGTGCCCTCCCTCCTCAGGAGCTTCTAGTCCTCTTGTGTGACCCTCTCTAGACCTCTGTGTTGAATTTGAGTCTATTGGTGGCTTCTGCAGCATGCTGAGTTGAGATTGGATTTGGTCCCTACTAGAATTCTTAGAGTCAGGAAAGGGTAGTCATGATAATTAATGCAATAATGCCTCGAAGGAAGAGTTAAACCCTTTGCACTCAGGAGTCCAGGAGTAGGAGTGCTCAGCACTAAGCATGGCTGTGCAGATAGATGTTGCTTTCCTTTTGGTTTCTCATGCTTGTAGCAGTTGGTTTTTAATTTTTTATTTCATGGAGGACATTTTGTCTAAACTATTCTCTGGTACAGTTGGTGGCCAGCTTCAGGATTCTGGTATGAAAAAGAATAAAATGTGGGCCACTGTGGCAGCGTTTATAGTCTCAGCCCAGCACCTTGTGGACTTGCAGAGCAAAGTGGCAGGGCTGTGAAAACCCACTCACTTTACAGTTGTGGAAAGGACAGTGTTCGGTGTTGGCATCTTTGAAATTACCCTTTCCTTGTGCTTCACCCAGAAATTTCCTTGTGAGAACTAATATTTAGTGCTGACGATACCACCTTGGTAGAGGACAGTTGGGAAGAGGAGTTAAATAACTTGTTGCTCAGAAAAAAGTTTAATGAGCAGTGCCAGAATCTCCTTTCACACCCTGAATGAGGTGATTAGGGTAGGGTGGTACTGAAACAGAACAACTGTGAGGAAAGGAGAATCTGAGGTTGGGGCTGAGGGTATAGCTCAGTGGTGGTGTTGGTGGGGTATTTCTTATGCCAAGGCTCTGGGTTGGATCTTTAGGAGGTGGGGGATAAGGAATTGGGATATGAAAATAAGAAAAAAAGGATATAAGAAAGATACTGAGAAGATTTTTCATCAATGTATGAAACAACCTAGATTAGTCTGCCTGAGCCTAGGAGTTATCCTAAAAATGCAATAGCCAGCAGCTCTTTCCTTCCAAGACAGTATAGGGAGCAGAGCCAACTCTTATTTCCCAGAAGGAGTAGTGAGTAAATATTGGATGATAGGATTTGAACAGTGATAGATAGAGGTGGGGCGGGAGAGGACATTTCCTTTCTTCTTCTTCTTCTTCTTCTTCTTCTTCTTCTTCTTCTTCTTCTTCTTCTTCTTCTTCTTCTTCTTCTTCTTCTTCTTCTTCGTCTTCGTCTTCGTCTTCTTCGTCTTCTTCGTCGTCGTCGTCGTCGTCGTCGTCTTCGTCTTCTTCGTCTTCTTCGTCTTCTTCGTCTTTTTCGTCTTCTTCCTTTTTTCTTCTTTCTTCTTCTTCTTCTTCATCTTTTTTTGGCTGAACCCCAGCCAAGTTTCTTTCACCAACTTCATAATCATGAAAGAAAGACAAGACAGGACATGAGGGCAAAACTTAAAAACTTTTCTTTTTCTTAGGATGTCCAGGTGAAGGTTTAGTAGGAGATGGTTTGACAAGGAATATAATCTTTAGTGGAAGTCTCCATGTGTGAGGTGTGCTTCCAAGGTTAGAATGCTCATTCCATTACTTTCCCCAGGTCTTTCCATCTAAGCTCTGTTATCCCCCTTTTTTGTTGGTATTCCAAGGCACAGAGACAGAGGCTAGCAGTCTGCTCAGGGTCACAAAGCTAGGGGATGGTATTTAACACCTCCCTTCCCACCCCCACCTCCATATCCATTCCACCTTGAGCAATCTTGTTCTAGAATCCTCTGCTGCCTTGGGCTTCCTTGTGGCTTCAGGTTAAGGAATCATCTAGACTGTCTAAATATTTGTTTTTCAGACCACTCATCAGATCTAATCTGGGAGGGAATCTCTGTGCTGCTTTATAGAACACTCAGCCATTCATCATCTTGCTCCTGTGATGCTTCCTTCTCTGGAACTCGTGGTGCCTCTCTAAAGCTTAGGTGGGGTAGTGATGGCACAGGGAGATAGGGAAATGAAAAGAATCTTAAGTCTGCTGAGTTCAAATAAGATGAGCCCAATCCAATTTTGTTATACTCAGTGTTTTCCTCCTCTTAACAAAGATCATAGGAAACTGGAGATAGGGATTGTGTCTCTGTGGATATTTAATTTATTTTTTGCTGCACATCATGGAGATGGAGATTTAAAAGGCTGATTTCTTAGGTATATTTGCTGTGGATGGCTATGTAACAAATTTCCTCCAGCCTTATCTCAGAATCTACTGTCTCAGTTTCTGTGGATCAGGAACTCTTGAGGGCTTACAGAAGTCCAGGTTTCTCCTGGACTTCTCTCCCAAGATTGCAGTTGAGATGCTGGCTGTGGCTGTAGGCATCTGAATGCTTGGCAGGTGCTGGAGGGTCTGTGTCAACATGGCTGGTGGCAGGAAACCTGAGCCTATCTCCCCATGGCAGCCTATTCACAGTCATCACAACAGGGCAGCTATTTCCCCCAGTGAGGGATTGTGGGGAGAAGTCCTGTAAGTCACACATTGTCACTTCTGCCACATTCCATTAGTCAGAGCCAGTCACTGAAGACAGCTTGCCTGAGAGTAGTGAATTGAGTGTGAGTATATTTTAACCATTACCCTAGACATGGCTTCAGACGTACTCTAGAATCAGACTGCCTTTCTTTCAGTGTGATAATCCATATTGGAGAGTTTCCTCCACAGTTTTTATGCACCTTTAAGATGGGGAGCCATTGGGTATCAAGTAATCAACTCTGAAAGTAAATGAATGCTTTCATGACATTATTCAACTTTAAGAAACCAGAAATGTTTTTCCCTTTATTTTATGTTCTATTTATGGTTTATATTAGGCAGCCAGGTGCTAAATAGAAAATATAGTAAACTATTTCCCCTCTTTGCTACCTCCTTGCATTTTCCTTTATCTGGCTAGATCTTAACTTTTGTTTTACTAAGCCAGCCAGATGTGCCCCTTGTGATTTAGTCTGTAGTGTCTGAACAGCTGCTCCCAGCATAAGTAGCCAAAGCAGGAATTTGGGCTCCCAGTTAGAAAACTAAATCTGTAGCAGCACAAAGCAAGGCAAAGGATATCATGGGCTTTTGTCTTAAGACTCAGGGTGAACTGAACAAATGTCCAGAGGTCTCTGCCATGTTGGTTCTACAGCTGCATTCTTTGTTAGGATTGATTGGGGGGGGGTGATAAGTGGACATTTGAGAACAGTTGTAGGCTTCTGGAGTCCATCTAACCAGGATGTTGAACAGTTTCCTTGTGAAACAATGGCCCCAGCTCTCCCGCTCCATGTGGCAGAGCTTAAAACTTGTCTTACCCTGGGAGATCATCCAGGTTTTGGGTGGAGAACTTGGGCTTATCTCCTGCATAGCTATCATTCTCTCCCTTTCTTGTCCACTCACTCTTGCCTACAGGGAATGCAGCTGGCTATTCTGCACCAGACAGGGAAAATCATATCATGAAACATACCACTCCTTCTTTAAAAGAAGTTACATACATCCACATGCCCAGAACCTGGGGCTCACGTTTCATTTGAAATTCTATGATCAATATAAACAAGAAATTAGGACTCAGACCCCAGAGTGCCGTTGCCTGTGAAGAGAGGCCGTCTCAGTCTGAGACCTTGCACCTAGCTTGTGATCACACACTGGAACCACTGTGTGATAGAGCTGACATGCCCCAATAGGTACAACAGATTGTTCTGCTTGTAACCAATCAATACTGCAATTAACAAATATTTATTGAACAAGGAGGAACGCCCTCCCTCTTGCTACCCTCCTCAGCTGGTAGTTGGAAGGTGGGGAAACCTCCTCACCTCTCTGTCTGCCCTCAGGCTTGCCCTGACCGGATAAAATCAATTCTCTACACTGAAACCAGAGGTGTTTTTACTAGAATATACAAATTTGAGCAGGCCACTGCCGTGCTTAGAATGCTTGGCTGACATTCAGCATCTCAACAGGGCCCCAGTTGCTAGCACTAGGGAAGTCACAGTCTGCTGGACTGCCCCCCTGCTCCCTCCTTCTGTACCTCCACAGATTCCAGCACCCAGCACTTGCTATTTTGCATCTGTCACATCTCCCTTGCTTTTCTTGTGCCATCACTCTGGGCTGCATACCCATGGCCAAAGTACCAGCTCCAGAGATAGAAAACTTTGGCTCAGACTTCATCTCTATGACTTGGGAGAAACAATTTGGAGAAAATTCCCAGCCATTTCTGAGCCTCAAGTTTCTCATATACAAATCAAACCACCAGCCTTTGATTTCTGGTGAGGATTAACTGTGGTCCCACTTACAAAGCTTAGTAAAACCCTTGGCCCATAATTCACATGGAGTGAGTGTTTTTTGTTGTTGTATTTATGTAAAGGAAGGCCCTGACATGTAGTAGCTATTTAGTAAAGGGAATGAATACCCTTCTCTCTCTCAGCAGTTGTCTTTACAGAGAGGACTAGTTATTCAAAATCCTGACATTTAGACCATCATGTGGATGTAAGGCAGCTTTGGGAAGGTAGAAATTTTAAGAGACAGAAAGAAGGTAGTAGTTTATAGAAGAGCAGGTGAACAGGGATTATGCATGTGTTTCCATGGGAATTTGAATGTGACTATTAACATTCTCTGTGAGGTAGGGGAAAATGATGGGCTGGGTGGCAGAAGACACTGACAGTCTGGCCTTGGGTGAAGCTGGACTTCCAAAGCCTTGGTTAAATTAACACATACAATGTGTTCCTAATTAGTATGAACTTGGATTCTATATTTGAGTGTGTTTTTGAGGACTGTGATGAGAAAGGACATTGTGAAGTAATGGTAACATCATGATACTTCCAATTCTACAGCCTACATATTGACACAGTGTTTTGAAAGCAGCATTTTACAGTAGAGATGGAGGTTGCCAGAGCTGGGATGCCCTCTTGTCTTTTGGGCAATCCTGCATGCAGTAGTCCTGCATCTCTCCCTTGATGATGCCCAACTTTTGCACAGCTACTTTGGTCAGCGTGCTCTTACTTACTCCATGCACTCCGTGCCCTGTTGGTGGAGTTCCATTGCAGAAGAAAAGTCTAGATGGCCTCCTAGGAAGGATGAGCACGTAGTAAAACTTGACCTGATGCTGTTTCTGGTACCATACTCCATTGCCATGAAGGGCAACAAGGATGCCATAGGGTGAACCCAAGATGGGCATTTCCTTTCCTATTGAGACATTTAAAATGCTTCTCCAGGATCCTCTAAAATCTATAGTCAAGAAGGTGTTCCAAGCCTCCCTTCCAGATCTTTCTGTACCTCCCTGAGTGTAGTTCTTCAGTTAATCAGGCTCAGTATTTGCCTAGTTCTGGTCCTTTACTACCTTTCCTAGGCAGATAACTTGAGGATCCAGTTCCTGTCATCGCTTTTCCCAAATCACCCTCCCTGCCAAGTTTCCCAAACCACTCCTCCCCACCAGGTAGGCCAGCCCTCTTCCTCCTGCTGCATGTTACTCTACTTCTATTATAGCTCTTATCACAGTCTGCCTTGTAGCATAGTCATTTCTATGTGTTTTCCCTCTGGAATCAGAGCCCCTGGAGGGCAAAGACTGTGTTTTATTTTGTGCTGTATTTTCCCACCCCCACAGTGTCTGGTGCAATAGGGTTTAGTAAATACTGCTTGAATCAATTCATGAATGAAATTGCCTCTCCCAGTCCTGTTTGTAGTGGTGTAATGCAAACCAGGTGAATGTAGAATTTTGGCTTACTTGATTTAGTTTAGCATAGGAAGGGAGTTTTCCAAGAAGCAGTAGTGGCTTTGAAAACAGAAATAGCCTTTAATCTTGCGGAAAACACATGCCAGCCCTCTCCATAATAGTCTCAATTACAGGAGAGCATCGTTTTACTGTAAAAACACAAATAAATAAACCCCTGACAGTTCTGTGTTTGGGAGATAAAAACCGCATAAAAGCCATTTTCCCCAGCTCTCCAGCATGATAATTAGGGTATTTCTGGGAGGGGAAAAAAAGACACCAACAAGGGACAAATGATACTGTGTTTAAAGATAGTTCTTGCCGTTGAAAGGTGGGAGTGGGTAAGTACATCATTCAGCAAGTGCTAGTACACAGGTGCCTCCTACTTTCTGCAGACCTGATGCTGTAGGGATTGCATTGCTTGATAAATTAGGGCACTGGGGTTGTCACGGCTGTGGCAGTACCTGAAGGACACCAGAAGTGGTGCTGTGAAATTTACTGATCTGTCACACTTTCCCTATACATGCCAGGTCCTTGTAAGTGCTGGGTTTCCTTTGGCTCAGGCAGGCATGTCCATTGCTGTGGGATGTAGCTTTCAATTGGATTTTGTTTACTGATGGTCAGTTGGGTGTCTGCCTGGCTCTCTTTAGTTCTAAGGGCTGTGGATCTAGGTTCTTTTGAGGCTGGAGCAGTAATGCTTCTGAGATAATGCCTACGTATTTCAGCATTAGTTAACAACCACCAAGGGCTAAAACCAGACGGAACAGAGCCCAACTATTTCTCAGCACCTCTGTCTCAAAACCAATGAATGTGCTGGTGCTGTATGGCCTTGGGCTCCAGCAGATCTGCCTTCCTCCAAGTACTCTTGGCTCAGCAGCCAGGGGACCCTGTAAAATGTATTCAGATCCTGTCAGACCTCTGCTCATGGACCTCCAGAGCACCTCCTTGTTCTCTTCTAACAGGACAGTTCAGAGACCATACTTACCCTCACTGTCTGGAGTCTGCTACCTCTCACCTCATTTCTGCCAGTCCCCAGATCAGTCCTAGGGGAGCCTCCTTGCTGTTCTGGAAGTGAGCCTACCATTCCACCCACAGATTCTTTTGCATTATGTTTTCTCAGCCTCGAGAACTCTGTCCCTGGGTGAAGACATGGCTCATACCCTCCCTTCCTCAGGGCTCACTTGTTACTTGTCTTGTGTGGCAAGCATCACAAAGCCAGTGCTGGCTGGCCTAGCAGACCAAGAGAATGGCTGTGGAGTCTGATATCATGTGGACATCACTGGCTCTGCTTAGCCTCTGATTGGATAGTGGCCAGTGTTGGGAAATGTCTTAGTTTCTGTAAGCTTAGTCAGTTGGTAGGCCTTTCTGCTTTAAATCTTGGGACTTAGACTCTGGGTATCACCTGGGACATCTCTGTGGTCATGTGGAGGTTCTGGTAAACAACAAAAGGGAGAAGCTAGCATCTGAGCAGGGCTGGCTCACAGTACTGCTTGTGGTTCAGCAGGGACTGTAGTAATGAAAACACATTTGAGGCCAGTGTGCTGTTTCCATTTCCATCCTCCAAGTCTGTACAATTTTACCAGTACTCCATGAAGGCTCTCCCTTGTGAACTTCTGAGTAAAGATCTTGCAGTTTGAAGGCATTTTGTCACATTCACATTTTCTTGGTGCAGTGTTTTGAGTCACAGTGTGTTTAAGTCCACTTTGTGAATGTGGTGCAGGTGTTGTGGAAAGCTGAGCCACTTCATCTGTTTTCTTGTTCCTTAAAGGGAATGGTGATGCTTCCACCCCAGTAATTCCCCTGGGTAGCTGCAGTGAGAATGAGAGACTGAGAAAGGTAGATTGTCAGCAAAAGATTGGAGCTTCATTCACAACAGCCCTTTATGGTCAGGTTTGAGCCAGGCAGCAGAGGATGGTCTGTAGCTGGCACAGTGTCTGTGTGATGGGACCCACTATCCCAATGGAATTCTCCCACTGTCCACCTCTGGGTTGGAGAACCCTGCATAGCATGGGCCTGCTCTATCATGGTGCACTGAATAGGGCTCCGAAGAATAGGAGCTGTGCTCCTTTTGTCACCTGTAGTCCTGCTTTCAGTCTGCACAGTGAATGTGCCCTTGGGGACTGAATTAGCACTTGGGAAAATCAACAGGTACTGTGTGTGTGTGTGTGTGTGTGTGTATGTGTATGTGTGCGCGCACACGCGCACACACGCATTGTGTGCCTAGTGGGATGGAGGAGTGAAGCATGCCTGCTGGAGGTGGCTGGGGGCAGGGTGCTCTCAGAGGAGATGCTGCCCCCTGAGCTGTAAGATTGCCAAGAATGTGCTGTCCTTGACAGTGTTGTGGCCAACAGAAAAGTATGCATCTTAAGGACAGCCTTTAGAGTTCTCTCTTTGAGAACAATAGGCATTCTTTTCTTAAGCTACATCTCCTGTTAGAGATGAAGAGAGAAGCCAGTTCTTTTTCAGTTAAAATCAATTTTTAAAATAATTTAATTTTTAAAAATACCTTAGTTGCAAATTACCTTGGCTTTGCCATAAAGACATGTATAACTAGTCTTCTGAGTGGATTTTTTAAACTACCACTTTGTAGAGTGATGAAAAAGGTATGCCCACCATGATAGGGCAGCAATGAATTCCATATCCTTGCTATAGAGCTGATTGCTCTGTGCTTTGAGTGTGTACATGTATTCTGAAAAGAAACTAGTTTGTTTCCCTGAATCCTATGTTATACATACTCTCACATGCCTCTTTTTATGAAAATTGTTTTTCTCCCTGGATTTGATAAGAATTTGCCTGTTCCTCTGTTCATCCACCCACCCATCCATTCATCCTTCTGTTCATCCACCTACCCACCTTTCTACTCATTCCGTCCATCCATCCATCCATCCACCCATCCATCCATCCATCCATCCACTCATCCATCCCCCTCCCCCATCCATTCATCCTCCCTTCCTCTTTCCCTCCTGAATAGGTCATTTGATAAGGGAAAAAGTTGTCAAGTTGTAAAGATCAAGGTCTCTTGAGCCATTCCTGGCTACTTTCATACCATGTCTTCTAAGAGGCCCAGAGTAGCAAATGACTTGAGTATGGAGGGCCTTTGTTTCTTAAGTGTGAGGACTAACTTTCCCTTAGAGAGATATCTAAACCTTTCTGACATCTCAAAAGCTTTGTTTCCTGATGAGGTCTAAATGGGTGAGGGAAAACTCTTTTTGGATCACCCATATTTAGTGTGTGATGCTGGGCACTTTTATATACATTAATTCATTTCAGTCCATAGGTCGTTTCATCACATCCTTGAAATTAAACTAGCCCCTGACTTTCTGCTGTCCTCAGACAATGTGAGGAATATTAACATCACTAACGGTTGGGGTTAGTATGTTCCTTAATATGTTAAATTCAGTGATTCTGCTTAGATCTTGGCCAGGCATGGAACTGGTACTGAATATTGAGGGCTAAAAATTCAGATCAACTTTATACAAGTTGCTTCTCCAAGTTGTTGGTCTGATGTTTGGCTCACAACTGACAGCAGTTGTGCCTTTTTCTCCCTCCTGTCTAATCTCAGAAATTCTGAAGTGTGGATTTTGGATCCTTGTAAAGGACTGACTTTTAACTCACATGGCTGTTAACTGTATGGTATGTTACAGTTGACCATAATTTACAAGAAGCTTTCATTCATATTTTTCTCTTCTCATCAAAATTACAAGATGGATTTTATTATCCCCATTGTTTTTGTAGATAAAGAAAATGACAGGTTATGAATCTGTTGAGGTCTGCCCCATAATTGACAACCAAGATTCTAGAATAGTAAGTCTGATTTTAAGTCCATTGTTCTTCAAACCCCTTTCATACCTTTCTGATCGAGGTCTTGTCATTTCCTTATATGTTGTGTAGTTATTTGGTGGGTGTAGTATGTGGCTACAAGTGTCAGGGGCCTAGTATCTACTCAGCTACTTTTGTGACCTGTGACTTCTTGGATCCTCAGTTCCTGCATCAGCAAAATTAGAGTAGCAACTGTACCTTCCAGGTAAGGTACAAGTCCTTCCAACAACTCTTTGGATGTTGCAAAATCTTCAGTAAATGTTGCCATTCTTCTTCATCATTGGCTTCCTTTGATCAGCCACTAGAGAAAGAAATCAACAACTCCAGTGTTATCGGTACATATGGCATGTGTCATACCAGCAGTTGTGTGGGGCTGTTGCTGAAGTAGAAGCTGGGGAAGCTTATTGGAGGGAGCATCTGTACTTGAAGATGCCTAGTGACCCATCCTTATAGTTTCCACACAGTTGGCCTCATTCTTCAGGAAGTGGGTTCTGTATTCATGCTACCTATGAGACAGGAGAGAGAAGCAGAATACTTCTGGCTAAGGAACTTGGTGGTCAGTTGAGGTCTAACACCTGTGTTTAATTTAAGACATCTTAGTGTTTGTTGTTCAGTGTTCTGAGTGAGTGCCACAGCAAGCCTAATGCCTCCAACTTCCTGCTGGTTGTGGGGGTAGGTAGGTTCTGTAAGGCAAATTGGTCTTGAATTGGACCCAACAGAATTAAATGGAGGATTTGGATTAAGAGAAGCAGTGGGGTAAGAGAACCTAAGCAGACGTATGGTTAGGAGGCATCCAGGAACCTGGTATGGCTGGAGGGAGAGCCCTTCCTAGGGATATGGGCAGGCCAGGAGTCAGGTGCTGCCCACTTACTGTCCTGAGAACCTGTCCCTGGACTCCAGTAGGTTGTCCATTGACCATCCTACAAAGCTCCCCAGTACCCTCGAGATCATGGAGATACACAAAGCTCCTAATACCCTTGTTGTGGTCATGGAGATGCACAAAGCTCCTAATATCCTTGTTGTGATCATGGAGAAGCACAAAGCTCTCAGCACCCTTGTTGTGGTCATGGAGATTTACAAAGCTTGTAGTACTCTCGTTGGGATCATGGAGATGCACAAAGCTCCTTAGTACCCTTGTTGTGATCATCGAGATGCTCATACACTAGAGACCCTCAGCACAGACTCTAGGTCTAAGTGGGTCTATGAGCTGCAACCTAGCTGGAGCCCCTTTGTTTGTGAGCTGCTTGCCTGCATTTAAATGCCATTTACATAGGAGCTGTCAGAGTTGAGTTGGCCCATTATTACTCCTTGATGTATGTGAAGAAAAAGGAAAGCAAAGGAAACTCTGGCTAATGAGGAGCTGGGTTCCTTTTCTGCATTGATGACAGCTTCTTTTCTGATCTGATGGTCCGTCAGAAATGAAGGTGGTATCTGACGGTGGGGTTATGTCCCCACTGAAGCTGTCTCTCCCTCACAGTTGTAATTGATGGGGAGACCTGTCACTTGTTATGCTGATGCTGTGCAGATTTTTGTACAGCTGCCAGCCAAGAGAGTTTTAGGACAGCATCTGATTGGGTGTAGGTTGTGGCAAAGGCGATAATAAATAGAGCGCTGGTGAGGGTAGATTTTGATTGACCTGAGATTGTATATTATTAAACTGAGCCTGCATGCACATACCAGTCTATAAGGAGGCAGATCCATATTCTGACTTGGGGCTCTGGCAGTTAGGGTTTATTAAATGTGCTTTATATCACTATTAATATTGGGGAGCAGAGAGAAGTATCTGTCATCTTTTAATCTATGCAATAATGGTTTGTAGGGAGATTACCAGATACGTCTGACTATTGTTTGCCTATAATTGTATTCAGAACTCTTTGAGGCATTGATTTGTTTCTGGCATACTGATTTGGCTCAACAGTCTCATAAAGCTCTTTTATAGTCTCCTTTGCTTTGTATTTTTCAAAAATAATTGGAGAATAATAATAATGTGGCTGGTGATAAAGAAAAAGAGTAAGGTTGGAAGGAAATTTCTAGCTGAGTGGATAGCCGTAAACATCTCTTGTGCTCATAAACACCCAGGTCTGTGACCTTTGAGTTTATAAGATATTTATCACCTTGTGGGCCCTTACCTTGGGGGTCATCACTTCAGTGCCTTGTAAAATTTGATTGTGTTTAGTAAGTAGATTCTGCCTTTTTGCTGAGTAGGGAAAAATAACTCTCTCCTTAGTTTTCCCTGGAAAACCAATCTGCCAACAGGGGCAGATCTTACCAAGGACAGAGGCTGAGGGCTTGAGTTCTGTGGAGCTAGTGCAGTGAGACCCCCAGCGGGGCTCCGTTTCCACTTGATTAGGTGGCTTTTCCTGGAAATGGCTTTCTAGAAGAAGCAAGTGGGACAACATACCAATAAGCACAAGCTGTGATGATAGGTTTGACCCCTTTTTAAGAAGAAATGACATTTTTGATGCAAATCAGGATTGCATTGCTGTCCCCTGCTCACTGCTTCCAAAATGGGTCTGAGGAACTGAGCCAGAGAGTTCGTCTCCAAGTTCGTTTTTTTTTTTGGCTTTACCAAGAACTACAAAAGCACAGTTAGCTGTCATCCATTTTAAGTGTTTCCTTAAACACTTCTTTGGAAATTTCTGTCAATCTGTGTCTTCCTTCTGGTATTGTTAATTACTCTGAAAGGAAGCAGTGAATCCTATAACCTGGCGACAGGTCTGCTGGTTTGGAAGCCTGGTGTGTTCACACTGGGGTGGAGGTAGATGGGGACCCTAGCCCAGAGAGAAGCAGGCTTCTCCAGAGCTTTTCTAACAGAACTCACTTTAGTATAGTGTGAGCATCAGTCAGTTTTGGGATTTTTTCATCAGCAGAGACTATCTATCCTACGCAAGACTAAGGTCGTATGAGGAAATGTGCAAAGTTCTGCTTTCCCAATATTGAGAACAGCCACTGAAGGAGCAGCCACTGAGCAGAAACTACCTGGAGTTGTGTTTCATGATCTAATCCAAGGAGGACTGGTACTTGTTGTTAGGAGGATACTTTATGATGAGAGGTCCAGGCTAGGGATGTTCCAGAACAGTGGTGGTTGGAACAGCAGTAAAGCCATGTGAGCAAAGGGAAGAGAAGGGACATTGACTAGTCACTGTAAACCAGCCATTGTATTGGTGTCTTCCAGAAAAAGATAGTAAAGTCTTTAACTTTGTTCCTATAGAGCATAATCATCACTAAATTTAGTGACTTGGAGATCAAAAGCTATGTGTCTAGGAAGTGCCACCTTCAAGATCATGTACCTGCTTGCGAAGCCCAGACCCTTTCTTCTTCGTAGTCCAAGCTTTCCAGAAAGATGCATTTTGTTTATGGCTGGCCATTGATATTCTTGGCTGAAGTCGTGGCTGCTGGATGGAGTTACTGGGGTGATGGAAAAGCATATAGGACATGAAAGGACATTTGGAGACTTGTAACTGGAAGGGCATAAAAACTTTGGTGCAGAACAGATAAGAATGTTGGCCCACTTGAGGTGGTGGAGGAATAAAACAAAAGCTGCGCTGTTTTCTGTGTTAAAACAGAGGTCAGATTAGAGAGTGGGCTCTTTCATCTAGGGCCTGCCTTGCAAATTCCCAGAGACCTAGTCCAAGGAGAGCATGCATAGGGCTGTTCCTGTGCTTTGTTGTTGAAAGTTGCTATTTTAGGAATCAACATGGAACTTTCCAAGGCTTATTTATTGCTTCAACTCACTGAGTGACTGCCAAGGTCCTCATGTTCTGCAAAGAGCAAAAGTAAATCCAAAATGGAATTGTAGGGAGAAGAGAGGCAAGCTAGACTGAAGACTTTGAATCAGTGAATCTAAGCTATTTAATTATTCATTACGTCTACTTCCGAGCAAGCATATTGGCACTTAGTGATGTTAGGAGATGGTACTCAATCTGTCTCCACCCTGCATCTTCTCTCCTACAATCTCCCTACCTACCCCCTTATCCTTTCCACAACCTCTTGGTTGTGATGTTCTCTTGTATCTGCTTTGCTCTCTGTCCTGTGTGGAAGTTGCAGATCCACTGTTAGGTTAGATTCCACCTGGAATTTGTATCAGGACCTGAGTTGACTGGAAGTCGAATAAGACCTCATGCCTTGTGAAGTCTGCAGTCCACCCAGTGTAGATTGTCATCGCAGAGAATGTGATTAGGTAAGGAGTCTGCTTATTCATCTGCATGTTGAGCAATGATGATGAAAGGATGCCTGAACACACGTCCCACAGCAGCTATAGTCTGTCAGCTCTGGGCAGATTAGTGGCTTACTCCTGCTATTAGCACAAGTCTTCTCAGCTTACTGGTTTGTATACTGTTAAGTGCTCTTTTTATTAGGGACAGCAATGTTGTGCCAGCCAGACCAGCTGGTCAGCAGGTTTGCTTATGTTTGGAATCATTTCAGCTCCTGCTACCATGTCATGACATTGACTTTTATATACACATAAAAGGAAGCTCTTATTGAATTCTAGAGATTTTGATTACTAGGTAGCAAAAGGGTAGAAAGTGCTAAGTTACATAGGGATGACTATAAATGTTTTATCTAAGCATTACCAGAGAAATAGATGCCAGTTGAGGGGGTTGTGGTGCTTCCAGAGGAATTGATAGTGATGTGTTTGGAAGAGATGGCTTGTCTTTAGATACTACCTGTGTGATCATGAATCTCAGTTTTTCATTGAAGAGGTAGGGATAATAATATGGACTTTGCTGAGACATTGTGAAGATTTAGTGACATAGAACGTGGTGAACTGTTAATTTAGTCACAATGTGAGTACTCAGTAAACCTTAGACATTGAAATGAGACATTAATTGCTTTGTAAATCACTTACTGTTCTGTACAGTTTGTGGACATAATCACATTCTGGTCCATTGTGGCAGAAGTATGAATTTTGTAGGAAGAGAGAGCAGCCTTAGATTTTCCTTTCTTTTCCCTTGGGTTGGGCCTTGCTGTCTTCCATATGCTCTGTTATTCCTCAAATTTTGAGACCTCCCCTTGCTGGATGTGCCAATGCCTGTTTCCCTTTCCTTTTCTTATGAGGACTTGAGGCCATCATTGGTATTCTGGTATTCTCTGTGGTTTGGGATAATTTCTGGTGAAACACCTTTACACCTGTTTATCTGTGGGCATTTCCTTTTGAAGTCATCTGAAGGCTGCATCTGTTTTGGAAATTGTGAAACAAGATTTTTCATGGCAAGTTTTATAAGAAAGGGTTGATGAGATGTAGTTTTTGTAACATCAAGAAATACATTAACTAACACCTCCTGGTTTAGCAAGAAGGTGTTACTGTCAGACATCTTTTTAATATTAATTTTTGGCATTTATGTTATAAGGCCACATGTCCTTTGGCAGTTTTGGCCAAGGCTGGTTAAATGCCTTACTGCCACCTCTCTGTGAGAGGTTTCCTGGGGTCACTTCAGATTCTGTGACTAAAATTGCTAGAACACTTTTAGACGATACCAGTGCTGAATCATTTCCAGATAGGATGTAGTTGCTATTACCCACAGCAGCTCTGGCATTGGTATTTTAAGCACCTTTCCAGGTGGTTGTAGGGTGAACAGGGTTGAGAACCACAAGTCTAAAAGCAGCGCCCTGAGGGAGGAACCAGCAGCTCCAACCTCCATTTTGACAATGAAGGTTTATGCTTAGTTGTACTGTACCACCAGCTGGGAGTCGGGCATGTACAAGATGCTTACTATCTGCCACCCTAACTCTTTTGCTTGGTTAAAAAATTGAAATGACCCCAGGGTTACCAGATGGGCATTTCACTGAGTTCCAAGCCTTTCACCTTCAGTGGTCCCTATGCAAATACTTTTATTGTTCCAGGAGGAGGAAGACCCAGCTTTAAAATGCATGAGGCAGAACACCAATCTTTACTTAAGATCAAGAAAGGCAGCTGTGTACAAGGTAAGTCTCCAAGGTACTGGGGCCATTTGTCACTTCTGTAAGCACCTAGTCCTTACTGGTGAGTGGGCTATGCACACCTAGTAGAAATGGGTCTTCCTTTCCCTCTTTTGCTCTTAAACACAATTATTCTTCTCCTCTCCCCTAGATTTTCCCTTCCTCTACCCTACTGAATCAGGGCCTACAACTAGAGGTGTAGAATTTGATAAGCTGTTAATTTTTTATAGAATGAGACATACCAAGCATGTATTAAGTAAGAGAGACTCCTTGCAGTCAGATAGTACTTTGTAGTTTAGTGTTAATTTCCTATCCAGAAGGTTCTAAGATCCTAGGAGGTGTGAATAATTGGGCAGGTAATTGCAGAGGAGCCAGTTTCAGACTGGTGAGGTTGAGTGACATGCCCAAGGTGATAGAGGAGGACCCAAGAGCCACAGCTTGGGCTATAAATCTCTTCAGTGCACTAAGCTTTGGTTGGTGCTTTTGTTTGGGTTAGAACATCCTATAAATGTGACAGATGGCACATTTATAAGGCCCTGTTTGTCTTGGCTGTCAGGGCTTTGAATACTTTGTTTGCCTTGTGAGCCCAATTGCTTGTGTGCATGCACTCACCTGCAGGTGTGAGTGTGTGGGGGTCATTGTATTATGACACATCTTGCATCATGTCACCTGCCTCCCAGCACCATTGACAGCTAGAAATATCCATAGTCCAAAGAGCGTGCTATCTTTCATTAGCAGGTGAATTTTCCTTACCAAGGAGCCTACTTTTACTTGTAGTCTGCTGGGAGTGTGAATATTTGCGGGTGGTGTTTTATTTCTAGGTGCAGTGTTTTTCTCACGATGTGTTGTCTGCCTGGAATGATAATGATAGACTCTGCATGAATTTGGTTCTGGAAGATAGGCTTTTCTTGGGTTGTTTCCCTTCCTCTACAAATGTACCTTGACTCATGGAATGTAGAGTTAAAAAAAAAATGCACGTCTGTTCAGGTAGAGTCAACACCCATCTACCTGCCTGCTGCTGAGCTTTTATCACATATTTGGCCACTGTACATTATTGATTTCTTAACTGTGTTCCCCCAGCGATACATCACTGAGGGCTGGTTGTGGCTTTGGGGAATTCTGCCTTGTCTGTGTGTTTCCCTACTCCACATTTTTCTTCCATCCCCACCTCACTCACAAGCAAAGACTCTTTTTTGCTTCCTAGTTCCTATGTGAAGAGACAGACTGCTAACCCTGTCTGAATGCAAGGAAAACAGTCGGGTTGGTGCTCTCAAATGCAGAAAAGTAGCTTTTATACTCAAGAGCCTCCTGCCTCCCTGTATATTAGAATGTGAATGGCACTCACCTCCCTCAGGGCTGCTGAGCTCCTGTAGATGAATCTTTATGATCAAAGAGGGAGCAAAAGAAGCCAAGCAACCCCTGCATTCTGAAGATGGCTGTGGTAGATGCTTCAGCAGAAATTGAAGCATGAAGTGGGTGTTAGACTATCACATGGAGTTCTTTCTTAGATCAGGAGGACTTGCAAAGGTGCAGGGAGAAAAGCACTCTATTCCATTTAAGGGGAAGGAAGCACTTGACTTGGTCAGCTATAGTGAGGATAAAAAAGCTTATCTTTTGGTTGACATTTAGAGAAAGCCTTTAGAGTCTTAGGGAATGAAAGAATTGTTCTGTCCTCTGCTTACTGCACTTGATCTGAGTGTCTGAAATTCTGGATGAAATCTCCTTAGGATTGCTCATTCCTAGTCATCTGTAGCACTGTGGTCATTCAATGTGCTGGCTGCCAAAGAAGCCTGCCACATACTTTGCTTCTTGTGGCTTTCCAGTTTTCCACATCTCTGGAAGATAATGTAAATTGCTACAGATTCTGTAATCTCAAGTTGTGGGCAAGCACTGCAGAGAAATGTGGTCATTGGGAACATGCTTGCTTGTCATCAACCCAGATCTGTCAGATCACCCTTCAGACAGGCAGAGCCCTGATTTTATCCCACTGTTCTCTGTGCTTATAGACTCAAGTTCTGGGGCTATCTCTTCATTAGTCTAAACCAGTCATTGTATTTCTATTTCTCTTGCCGGTTACTGGCTTAGCAAATTCCAAGTTTGGCCAGTTGGACAGGAAGAGAACTTGTATGGGTGCTTCTAGAAAAAAATTTACTCTTTTTGAAGAAGAGTTTCTATCTGCAGAGGTTGTCTATATGTGGTGCTTTGAACTTGGTAGCAGCAATTTTTGAACCACGAACTATCATAAGAGGACAAACTAACACATAAGGACCACAGAATTCTGAGCAAGAGTGTGTTATCTTTGATTATATTGTTAAGCTGTAGAATTGGCAAGCTTGGACCTAGGTTGCCTTGAGACTTACTGTTACAGGTGAGGAAACTAAAACTTTCTTTTTTTTAATGGTACTGGGCTTTGAACTCGGGGCCTTGCATATGCTTAGCTGGTGCCCCATATTTGAGCCACACCTCTAGCCAGGCCCTTGGATGGTTATTTTGTAAGATGGAATATCAGAACTTTTCTACCTGGTCTGGCTTTGAACCAAGATCCTCTAGATATCAACGTCCTGAGTCTCAATGTCCTGAGTAGCTAGAATTAATAGATATGAGTCACAAGCACCTGGCTATGAAATTTCTCATTCAAGGCACTTGGTTGTGTCTCCTATCATTTAGTGTGTAGTATGTTCTGTTTCCTGTCATGAAGTATGTTCTAAGTGACAAATTATCTGACCTGTCCACACATGAGGTTTCAGATAAATCAGGAAATGGTAGAATGCTTTCAAGTGAGAGCTGTACCCATGATTAACCTGAACATCATCAGTGTCACACACAGCATTCTGTAATATCTGGTATTCTCAGAGTTCCCACCTCACTTCTGCAGCATTTCTTCATAGCAAGGGGGCACACCAGTTTTTTTGGGGGGGATAATCTAACTTTCTGTAGGAATGGGTTTGACTTATAACTCTGAAATGTAGTATGAGGCAAAATTTGTTCTTTTCTGATAAACTTCTACTTATAATTCTTGGAAAGATACTAAACAATCTGATAGACCTTCCCTTTGTATTATTTTTACCAATAACCTCTGCCCAACTTTTATGTTTACTAGTACCTCACATAAAATTCATAGTATATCTTTGTTGTAGTTTTTTTTTGGGGGGGGGTCTGGTCGTGGGCCTGAACTCTGGGCCTGGGCACTGTCCCTCAGCTCTTCACCTCAAGGCTTGCGCTCTAACTTGAGCCACAGAGCCACTTCCGGCTTTTTTTTTCTGCTTATGTGGTGCTGAGGAATCGAACCCAGGGCCTCATGCATGCAAGGCAACTGAGCCACCTTCCCAGTCCTGTTGTAGTTTTTGATAGTTTTATTATTTCAGTTATTTGCAAATGGCCAGCAACTGTAGCAGCACATTTTCACCAGCCACAGCCAAGTCTTTGAGTTCATTGTTACGGAGGATAGTACTTCTTGTTTGTTTAGGTAAAGGTCCCAGATACCATGCACTGGAGCATATTTATTCTCTCACTCATTGGTCCATCCATTGGACATTCATCAGGTTTTCTGAAAGTCAGCTAGGCATTGGAATGGTTTTCTTGGTTTGGAAATAGGGAGCAAGAAAGCAGGCACCAAGAAATTGGGACTGTAGGTTAAGAGGAAAACTGGTTTCATTGCTGGTCTGTAGGAGAGCACTGATTTGAGGGAGGCTAATGGTATTCATCCCATCAGAGTGGTTAGGAGCCAGGAATTCCTTTACAACACTGTCAGAGCAGGAAAGGGGGACTTTGCTATGCAGCACAGTGTTGGCCTCTATGTACAACAGGGAAATTCTGAGTAATTGGTGTGTGTACCATTATCCTACCTGACCTCTCCCTACACAGAAGGCTGGAATCTGCCATTTTCATCCTTTTGGAATTTGCTACTGTGAAGATTTTTTTTTCTTTATGAGAAAGGATCAAAAAAGTTTTCTTCAGTAATGCATTTACAATTAGGGAGCAGTGAGTGTGTATTCTGCTTCATAGGAAACACAGAGGTTTGGGGCATCATTGCTGGAAATGTGCCACACTCCAGGTTGAATTCATTCTGGGGACGCCAGAATCCAAAACCAAATAACAACAATGAAACAAACATATTTGAATGACTTCTGGTTGGTTTATAACTGTTATCAGGTGTAGTGGTGATCTTACTTAGATCACCATGATCTTAACCCTTGTCTTATTGAGCTTTAGCTTACTCATGCAATAGGAAAAGAAGAGAGCTGTCTCTAGTGACAGGCTTCCACGTGTACCCTAACTCTTTTGCTTAGATGGCAGTACATTTAAATGATGCTTTAATGGCTGAGTTCATTTTTAAGATTTTAAACTCGTTTACTCAGTTGGCTCAGGAGCCCTGAGCATTTTTAAGATTTTAAACTCGTTTACTCAGTTGGCTCAGGAGCCCTGAGCAGCTTTAGTATTTTGTGAGAGCCAGCGGTATTCAACCCTTAGATAACTATTGTGCTAAAACTCTGAGAAAGACCTCCAGGTTCCCCAAAGTACTTATTTCCTTTTTTCCTAGAGGAAAATATTCTGGCTCTAGATCTGGCTTGAGCTCCTCTAGTGTTTTAAACCTTTGTTTCTTCCATCTTTTACTAGCATCACTGTTCCTGGCTGTGGTCATCTACTGATAAGTAGAGATGTAAATAAGCATTCAGCAAACAGTAGCTTTGAGTAGAGAAACATGTTTCTGTAGGGACTCGGACGATGGTTTGTAGCTCTAGAATGGAATGGCAGTTGTTGATGTCCAGGACCTGTCCCATGGAAATTCCAGATCTTAGCCACACATGCCAAACGTCTGAAGTCTGTAGAGAATAAAGCTGACCACTAATTAAAGGTTGGGTAGCACAGACTAACCTGCTCTTCTCCTACCTGGCTCATTTGGTATGGTTAGCAGGGACACTCATTCTCTGAACATTTTTAACCTGCTGAAGTTGTCTCCACATTGCTTCTTTAGAAGGCTAATAGAATTTTGGGATTAGCTGGGTGCCGGTGGCTCACTCCTGTACTCCTAGCTATTTAAGAGGCTGAGATCTGGTGATCTTGGTTCAAGGCCAGCCTGGGCAGGAAAGTCCGTGAGACTCTTATCTCCAATAAACCACTCGAAAACCGGAAGTGGCGCTGTGGCTCAAGTGATGGAGCACTCGCCTAGAGCTGAGAGACAGCACCTAAGCCCAGAGTTCAAGCCCCATGACCGACCAAAAAAAAAAAAAAAGGAATTTTGGGATTATAATTCAATAAACCAACAACAGGCTGTGGATAATGGTGGAGTGATACTTAGGAAATGTCCTTAGAGCAATTCAGAGATCCTTGCAGAATTTTGCCTTGTAGAAGAAATACTCCTGTAAGTTGTGTGTTAGAAAAACGAATAAACATCTGCTATCCACAAGGGGAAAAAACAATCAAGGTAAAGTGGTAGGAGTCAGAGAGGGATTTTTGAGAAGACTATCTTGGTGATATTAAATATTAATCAGTTGTCCATGTTGTAAGATGTTGGTTGGAAGTGTCTTTTTTTTTTTTATGTTCTTTTTTTTTTTTTTTGTGAACATACTGTACAGAGGGGTTACAATTACATGGGCAGGATAATGCGTACATTTCTTACCAAGCATTGCAGCCTCCTCCTTTGGTTTACCCTTCACATCCCTTCCCAGCCTCCCCCCTCCCCCCCAATCCCAACCCTTCTCCCCCCCCCCCCTTCCCCCCCCCCCCGACCGACGTTGTAAAGCTCGTTTTGGACATGACAACTTATACTTCTCGTTGTTGCATCAGGTGGTTGGAAGTGTCTTAAGTTCAAAGAATATGTTATCCATATGGATGTCCACAGGATAATGCTAAAAGTAATTTTTATTAATTAGTCTTTCTCAGACTAAATAGTTTTAAACAATTATGTGGAAAGCTGTTTACAACACAGATTGCCACGCATAGCTATTTGTTGTGTCTGGAAGCTGTCCTGAGAAACTTCCTGACAAGACCTCGTGGCACACCCTGTCTACTGGGCTGAAACTACCCTTGGGAATGGCCCTTGTATCTGAACCCTGCTTAACTGTTTACCTCAGATCCATGCAGCAGGCCTGGTGTTAGGCTCCCCCAAAGCATTCCCCTTTACCATAGACACAATTACAGTTGGATTTCAACCTCAGTTATGGTTAGCCATCTTTGAATTGCAAGTTCATTGTGACTCTTAGTGAAAATTTACACTTTAATCCTGAAAAACTTCTTGAGCTTGAAACTTATCCTAGGGTATCTTTGAAAGATCCAGATTCTGGCAAGTATATTGTGCTCTAGGATAATTATATTCAAAACTTTACACCTATAGAACTCATCTGGGGTTTTAAAAATATAGTCATACTTGGACCATATCCCAAAACAATTGAATAAGAGTCTGTGGGGTTGGGTTCTAGGAAGTACAGGATTTCCAGCATTTCCCAAAGAACTCTTATGGGAAGTCAGTCTGTTCAGCCCTGCAGTACTACTCACTGGAGAGAAAGAGGAGCAGAGGAGGTCCTTGGAAAGTGAGGCCCTCATACTCCTTTCCTTTCACTAATAAACTGCTCTATCACAGAGCTCCCTTGAACCCTTACCTCTGGGATGATTTCCTTGGATTTAGGAACTCATAGTCCATCAGACTGTATAGCAAAGGCCTTTATTCTAAGAGTCTAAGTTATTTCAAAATGGAATTTTGCGGTTTGGAGTCTTGTATACCTGAGTGTGAGTTTGAGCTGTTTTGAGGTGGCATTTCCTTCTTGCCCTTTCTCATCTGAGCAAAAGATCTGGAAGCCCATTTGTGGTGCTAGCGAAGATTTTGGGAAAAGCCTGTTTCCCCCTTCCCCCCTTATTTCTGACAGAATGAATGTTACTGAATCACTTGATCCTGGCTCTGTGATACAGTACACAAAAATCTGCTTCATGACATTAATCTGATAAACTTGACTTGCTTTGGCGTGTTAAGACTGTTCCTCTGCCTCTGCCAGCCAGCCTAATCCTAGCCTTGCGTGTAGCAGCGAGCTTACAAGGCCTGCATCGCCTACCAGCCTTGATGCAGACTTCAAATCAGCACTACTTTAGAACACTCTGCAATAATGCCAGATACTTACTATTGTTGCTGCGGGGCTCCTGAGATGAGCCAGGAAGCAGCGGTCCTGAGAATCCATTACATTTCCTGTTGAGGTTGGGCCTGCAACAGCTATAAACCAGGACACACATGGCAAAATCCATGGCACAGCTGTGATAGTTTCCCTTTTTCATGCTTATGGTAAATGTTATAAACAGATCTCAGAACTTTGATCTGGTTTATGTTAACACAGTATTCCAGGGAGAGGCCACTGGATAAGATGAATCCCCAGTCCCCCTAGTGGGAGCTTAGAGAGAATTTTTGGTGAGCAGCAAACATTACAGAAATAAATACCATCTTTTGAAATGGCTCTTTTGCTTCAATGTTGAAGATTTGTGCCAAGAGATCCCCACACCCCACCTCACAGCTCATCACAGATATGGCAGCTTTCTCTTAAGTGCCTGTTAACGCAAGCATATGACATGAACAAGATTTCTTGAGATCCCCACAGAGGAAGAATAATGTCAATGAGTGTGAGAAAGGCTGAAGATCCATTTGATGCATGTCATTCAAGATTTCACTGCAGACCCACCTGTGGTCTTACCAGGGGGTCAAGGGTTGGAGACAGTTTGCTGGAATCTGTTTGGGCACTTAAGTTGTTGAGTACTATTTTCAACACCCCAGAGGGAGGAAGATGCTTATCAGTTCTGGTGCACAGGTGTCAGTCTGGCTCTGGGAAAAACTTAAAAAGGTTTGACATAGCAGTCTGGGCCTTTTGAGCAGCAAAGGCATATTGTCCTCGAACTGGTTGCCTGTTGGCATGCCTGATGGAAGGACTTAGTATGAGCCACCATTATCTGTGTTGTTAGGTACAAAAGAAAGGCTTAAGTAATTGCGTAGAAATGTCAGAGACAGATTTGGGGTGGAGCGACCACACACTTTTGTACAGCCACATCTTGTTCTTCTTTTGGGAAACTAACATTTCTTCTCAGTGGCATAAACAAGTTTCTACTCAAAAGTAGCTGAGAAGGCCTGAAATCAGCTATGGTCAAATGAATGGAAATGATGTCTGTTCATAAATCTAAATATAAAGAGTTTATCTATCTCCATAGGGTAGATAAAAATCCTGCCTTCTGTATGGTGAATTATTGAGTCTGAGTTTAAGAATGTTCCTTGTAAAGGTAATCTGTGACAAATGCTTTTGTCACAATTCTTTTGCTTCTCTATTTGAAAGCACTCATTTTAATGTTTGTATAAGGTGGATTATTATATGGTGAAATTGCTCTAGTTATGCCTATTAAGGACTGAATTACCAGACTAAGCTCCCTAGTTGCTCACTTTCTGGATATTTGAACCCTGTCTCAGTGAGTTCACAAATGTCAAATCCTAGAACAATGTTTAAAACACTTCATAAAGATAATGAGCATTTACTCATTGTTCAGAAGAAGCACTGAGCAGCAGTTCAGTCTGTCTGTCTCTCTGTCTGTGAAGGTGATGTTATGGGGTGTGCTCTGAGCTCACTCTAGCAGGGAACGCGGGCCTGAGACCAGGGGTCTGCTTAATGCGCAGTAAGTGTTAGATATCACTGCTCTTGTGAGTGTGGAGTGTAACCACTCCAGTGTGGTTCTACTGGACACGCCTTGGCAGCTGGGATTTTAAGGAAGGCTTCCTGACACAGTAGGGATGAGGTGAGTTGACATCTGGCTTGGGTGATAGCCAAGTTGGCCTGGGGTTGTGGCCAAGTATTAAGCCTTTCTCTCCTGGTCTCATCTGAAAATGACCGTAAAGAGCATACAGGTCCACGAGTTAGTGTGAGGATGACATAAGATGGATGGGCACATCTAGTGTGGAGACTGCAGGACTGCCCATTCTTCATATTCTGCTCCTTTGTTCCTTTTAGCAACAGTCTTTGAAGGCAGTACTGCTTTCTCTATTTTGCAGATGCTCAGAGAGGTTAATTTGCCCAAGGTTTTACAGCTAGACCCTTCTATGGACAGGCTTTGAATCTGGATGTCTCACTTCTGGTTACCTTTTGTTCTCTTTATGCTACTCAGGAGGCACAAGATGATTCCAGCTGCTTCCTGCTTCATTATCCCCCTAAGTGCCCCACTGAGAGGAGGCTGCAATTGCTGGCCCCTCCCCTCCCTGCCTCCTGGTCATGTCATGAGTCACCACTGAGCCATTTGTGTCAGAGAAGAAAATGGGGTCTTGCTTATTCTCATGTAGCAATTTGCTGTGTGCTCTTGCTTATTTGTCGGGACCCCAGCCGAGAAGTGTTCATCAAGAGGCATCGTGTTTGTTAAGGGACCTCATGGTGTATTTTTAAAGCTCTTAGCTCTCTCTGGCATCATCAGTTGTTATGCTTTCGCATAAGAAACAGTGATACTGAGCCTTTTATTAATGTTGCACGTTTTCCACTTAACTCTGACTGGTTCAATCTGGCATAAAATGGAGCCCACATACCTGCCTCCCTGGGCTGAGTAGCTTCTCTGTCTTGTTAGTGTGGAGAATCTTATTAAACGGGCTTCGATGATCTGTCTGCAGCCAAGGCTTGGCTAGATTTCTCTGTGTGTTCTTTCCTGATGCCATAGACTGCTTTGTTTCATAGACTTATAGATAAGGATAAATGATTGAAACTGGGAGCCGGCATCTGACAACTAGAGGGAGTGTGTGTGTGTGTGTGTGTGTGTGTGTGTGTGTGTAAGGATAAATGATTGAAACTGGGAGCCGGCATCTGACAACTAGAGGGAGTGTGTGTGTGTGTGTGTGTGTGTGCCTGTGCCTGTGCCTGTGCCTGTATTCTAAGCAAAGCTTTTGTATTACATGTAGGTGATAGAAGTGGCTGGCCAGTATTTGAAGTACAGGATGACAGAAGGGCATCTATCCAGATAAAGGAACAGTGTACTGGGGGTGGTACAGTGGCAGTGACAGTGAGGTAGCACTGGCATTTAAAGGCCAGACCCAGTTCAGGAGTGTTCTGTATTACTTTCCTACTCTCCCTGTTACTGTGTTGGGGTAGATATTCATGTTAATCTCCCCTTCACAGAAGAGAAAACAGAAGCAGATCCCAAGACACAGTGGGCAGGGCCATTTGCCTCCATCTGAACCTTTGTTCTCTCCATGCCACTGTACTGTGGCTTGTCCTGAGTCACAAAGCCGGGCACAGGACCAGAATCACTGTCTTCTCATGGCTAAATTAGTCGTGTTTACATGGGGATGTTACTAAAAAGCAGAATGGAATACAAGAAGCTGAAGCTTTCTGCAGTGGTCTATGTGGGGGTATTCAACTCTTGTAATGGCCTCTGAGAAACCAATGTGGGCATAGTTGTATACTCCAACTTTACCTAGGGATATGAGCTGTGAATTAATGTCTTATTTGCTGCAATTAAACATGCCAATAGAGAAGGCATTACTTCTGCCAGATCTGTTCCATTCTCTCAGCCTCTGTGTTCACTGGAAGCAAACTGTATAGGCTTACAGGGTTGTTGGGGGCTGTCAGTGCTCCTGGGAGCCTGAAGCTGCTCAGTCCCCGAAGATCGGTAGGTAGAGTCTGGTTGTCAGTTCAATGCTGAGCTACATTGCCCATCTCTGTGCTTGTTCACTGTATAATGCTCCAGGTCAGCAGTGCAAATGTAGTCTCATTTTCTCCACATCAGCAACAATGAGCCACTTTTTTGGGGGGTGGGGAGAGGGTTGGTCATAGGGCTTGTACACTGTGTGAGCTCTTTTGCTCAAGGCTAGTGTTTAAGCCACGGCTTAAAGTTTTTGAGTGGTTAATTGGTGATAAGGATCTCAGGGGGACTTATCAAAGACCTCCTCTGCTCCTCTTTCTCTCCCAGTGATTACTGCAGGGCTGCACAGACTGGCTGACCATGAGAGTCCCTTGGGAACAACAAATAGATTGAACCTGAGTTGACCTGAGAGTGTCTTCTGTAATACGTCTACTGTAATACAACCTTAGTTTTGCCTATCTTTAAGTCACAGGACAAGTGCAGAAGCTGGTTGAGTTGGGATTCTACTTTGGAAAATAAGGATGACCCATTGAACAATGAGATGTACAAGACACTATGTTGAAAACAAACTTTACAACTTTGTGTGGGGGGAAGGGAGTTGGGAAGGGAGGAAAAAGATGGTAGGGGAAATACAAAGGATAGGAAATGGACTCATTACCTTGCTCATGTAACTGAAACCCCTCTGTACAGTATCTTTTTTTTTTTTTTTGTCGGTCATGGGGCTTGATCTCTGGGCCTGGGCGCTGTCCCTCAGCTCTTCAGCTCAAGTCTAGTGCTCTACCACTTGAGCTACAACGCCACTTCCGGTTTTCTGGTGGTTTATTGGAGATAAGAGTCTCATGGACTTTATTGCCCGGGCTGGCTTTGAACCGCCATTCTCAGATCTCAGCCTTCTGAGTAGCTAGGATTACAGGCGTGAGCCACCGGCACCCAGCTGTACAGTATCATTACAATAAATTTTTTTTAATAAATAAAAGGTATCAATCTGAAGCTCATAGCCATTTTGAAAATTAGAAAAATATAAAACTCTAGTTTCTCAGAAAGCTCACATTCAAAGAACAAAGCCACTTTATTCTTTTGTAAAGATTGTTGGAGAAAAGTGGATTGGGGAGTGGTCCAGAGAAGCTGGCTGTAAAGTCAGATCAGCTACACCAAGCGTGCAGTGTTGATCACTGCAGCCTTACTAGTAGTAGAGGTGGCACCCATATTTGTCATGATTTGTACGAGACCCTGGGGCTTGCACAGGACCAGGAGTCATAAGATTGGGAGAAAGAGGAATATGACAAGTAGGAGTTGGTCAGGTGAGTGGCTCTCAAGAGTATGTGGGTCCTCTGGAACCATTGCCACCTGGGATTTGTTAGAAATGCAAATTCTCTGGTTCTGCCCCAGACTTACTGAATGAAAAACTGTGGGCCAGCCCCCAGTAATCCTATTTCTGTTTTTAGCAGGACCTGACTATGTATCCCTAGCTGGTCCACAACTCATCCTCAGCCTGGGAGTCCAGGCATACCCCACCACACTCAGCTTCATGCTTTTGAAAACCATTGCTTTGCTTGCTATCTTTCTTCTTTTTCCTAACTTGAATATACCCTCCGGGTTTATGTTTTTAATTGGTCCTTATGTACACTTTGATCATGAGTCAGTAGGTAGGTCTGTGTTAAAGAAGAGCTGTTGAGGAAACAGTGCAGTCTTATTATATTTCAAAGAATGTTTCTTAGTGTCCATTGCTTTTGTTCAGAGTAAGCTCGAAAAGAAAATGAAGATTCTCATCATGTGTGAGCTCATTAATAGCCATTTCATCTGCTTAGCACTAATTTTAAAATGCCTGATGTCTCTAGGGGAAATGCTTCATAAAACCATGTAGTTGTGAAATGTTTTACTAGGAGAAGCATTGAGAAGCCCACTGGTGCAGAAATGAAGCAAATATGTGGATTTGTGCAGCTCATTGTAGTAAGTGTGTTTGGCAAGACCCCGTTATTCCCAGGTGAAAGGGGTGTCTGCTGCTCAGATTTTAGACTGTTTGGACACTAACGAGGATAACTACTGTTGGATACTAACCACTGAGTTAAGTTCTCCACATTTGTGTCTACAGTTGAGCAGGGGCAGGAGAGGACAGAGGAAACTCTTGATTGACATCATGACTACTATCCCTCTTCTTCTGAAAACTGAAACTAAAGGAAGAGTTAAACATTTTTGCTGCTTTTAATTATGGACTAGATTTTCTGTGATTGGTAAGGCAAGTTCATTTTACAAATGGATACTAGCAAACAAAATATAGAAGAAAATGTAGCGTTAGCACATCAACATTTGCAAACTAAAGTGAACTATTTAATTTAGTAAGTACCATCAGTGTAAAACAATTAGGTGAAAGGGTATTGGATAGCAGAATAATCTTAGGATGGCAAGGAATGCCCTGGCTTTTATAAGAAATGGGGAAATGAGTCCTTAGAATGATGGCTACCAACTTAGTGGAATAGTCAGGCTTAGTAACATCACAGTGGCTAGGAAGCCTGACAGCTTGATTCTCCTGATATGTTACACAAAACGAATTCCATCACTGAGGAAAAGCTTTGTCCAGAGTTGTGGACAGGACTCTAACATAGGAATCATAGGGCTTACCAAAACACTAAGAAGAAAGAACAAGATCAACATAAAGTCTGGAACATCCTCAACATAGCTGAGCTCTCTTGTCTGCTCAGAACAGTGTTCAGAAAATTTATTCTGAATTATAAGGGACAAAAGAAGCATTAGTCGAATGTAATGTTCAAATCTTGATTGGTTCTAGCTTCAAAATAATAACTGCTGTAAAATATGTTGGGGCAGTTTTATAAATTTAAATAGGGACTGACTATCAAGTGAACTTAGAAACTTACTGTTTTTGTCCTAAGT
Source organism: Dipodomys ordii (assembly GCF_000151885.1). NCBI lineage: Eukaryota > Metazoa > Chordata > Mammalia > Rodentia > Heteromyidae > Dipodomys > Dipodomys ordii. The sequence goes on from NW_012267380.1 coordinate 1,566,094, forward strand.
GTGAAGTGTGATGTATTACTTGTCTCTGAAGAGATGCCCACATGAGGAAATGCATATGAAGAATTTAGTTTACAAAGTAACATATCTGCAATTTGCCAGCATTGTTAAATGAAATAAAAAAGTATACAGTTGAAGCATACTTGGTTTTTAACAGTTTCCAATCTAAGTAGAGGATATGGTGCTTGTTTCTTGTCTTCAGTGTGTTTGAACATTTTCTTAGAACAAAAGCCAAACTGGGTGCCTCAGTTCAGTTTTCATCGAACTGTTGACACGCAATGTGGCCTTGAGAAGTCATTCCCATCTCTCAGAGTCCACATCTGTTATTTGGTACAGTAACATGTCACAGAGTGGTGAAATCACAATAAAATAACCAAATGCCCAAGAAGTAATGGTGGCAGTTATAAAGTCCTGAGTCTTGGTTTAGTGATTCAGCAGTGTGCAATAGGACATGTTCTTAAATTCTTTGGTAAGTAACTTGTCTCGAAGAAGCTATGAATTCACTGAAATTTTACATGGAATCTTTGAAGTTTCTGGCTCATTCATGCATTCCCAAGAATAGACAAATGACACTAAATCCTCATTGGCTGACTCTCTACTGGCTGCCTGTCCTGGCTCAGGACTTCAAAGAGGTGTCAAGACTTCATTGACAGCCAAGTATAATGGTTAGAGTTCACTCCGGATGGGAGGGGCCTGCATGTGTTTTTTTTCCTGTGTGTGGGCAGGTGATGGACAGTGTGCTTATATGTGGAGAGCAGAAGGAAAGGGGAGCAGAAGGAAAGGTGTCCAGGGAGAAGACTGCATTTGGCACTTTGTCACTCTCAGTGGCAGAGGGCTGCAGGCTATCTGGTACTAGAAGAGATTGTTATTGAAGGGTGTGATGCAGGCCTGGAAGAGAGGCCTGCAGAGTGACATTGTTGGACATCAGCTCTTTCGGTGGACCTGAAAGGTGGTCAGTATGTGTCTTGTGGGAAGGAAATAAAGGAAATGGAGAATGGTATGTGATAATGTTACAAGTTGAGTCAAATATGGGGGCTCCAGATCTAGTGAAGGGTGTGCTTGCTGAGGGAAGAATGGTCCGAGTTGGGAAAGGGAATTATTCAACTGCAAATGCATGTGAAGTATTGAATTGTAGGCGGGTTGTTGGAAAAGATGTAAAATCAGCAGAGCAGAAACATCTGTATTGTATAGTACTGGATACTTGAGCAGGGCCTGGAGAATGGAAAGCATGCAGCAGATATTTGCTGAATGAAAGTGTTGTTTGGATGACTGAAAGAATGAACTGGGCAACCAGACACAGTTCTTTGTGGGGCTTGTTGGCCCAAGGCTCAGAGCCAACAGGTGTGATGTGAATATTTCAAATTCCCTTAGATGCTGATTTCTGAGATCTATCTGTCTTTTATTTGTGAGGGCCTTTTCTGATGGTTTAACTTGAATGGTAATCAATTAGTATTTAGAGCAGAATGGGACATAACTTGCTGTGTCCGTTTTGGTGACACAGGGATTGAGATGGAGAGCAAAAACTAATTTGCATGAAGGTCTGTAGTTAAGAAAATCCTATGACCTCAAACAAGGCTCTTTGGCTCTTGAATACAGCCTTGTCTTCATTTCAGCGGGCAAGGCTAGGACAGTTGCATTTTGAAAGTGGCTTGTTAAATAATATATTACTATTGTGTTCAAGTGATCCAGCATGAAGAGGCAAATAAATAGTGGGAAATTCACATATTGGCTGAGCTGCCAATTCTTGTTACCCTGCCTACTCTTGTCCTTGTTATTTGGTTGTTTGAATAATGAAGATGATAAAAATGAATGAGAAGAACAATTGGTGATATAAAAAATCCTCTGATCCTCTTACTAATCTGCAGTGATTAGAGAGAGACGGAAATCGTAGCAGATATTAAGATTAGACTACTTATTTAGGAAAGGAGGTATTTCAAATGAAATTAGCCTTTTCTTTACATTGCTTTAGTTTTTGCTTTGCTTACTAGTACTTAGATGGTTATCACTATAAGTGATATATCAGTATGGTATTACTGAATGAAAGAAATTAACTGAATGGGAGAAATTAAGCAAATATACAGGCAAACCCCCAGTGTCTGAGAAGGACATGGTTTTTCTAGCTCTCAGCTGTTCCATGAGGCATTTGGCATGGATTGGTCCAGCAGATAAAAACGGTATGGCTTTCAGAAGTCATCCCAAGACAGAAGAGAGACATGACACATGCTTGCAGGAGACCCTCTCTCAGATGATGAGTAATATATATTTTATACTCACATTAATATTTCATTGGAGAGAAGGTCAAAATCTACATTTAAATGGAAATATTTAAAAAGCAGGAGCATAATATTTGACTAAGTGAAACACTCAGGGTTTTCAAGAACACAGACTATACCCCTGGGGCCTGAGCTCTCTAGATGTGTGTTGTTTCTCAGAGCATACTGGGATGTTGGAGTTGCTTTAGTCTGACAGGTGGATCTGAGCCTTGGCATTTGGGAATCACAAAGCCTCGATTCCCCTTCCATCTGACCCTGAGTAACATCGTATCCAATGAATAGTGGCCTATTTAAATCTCTAGAAATGGTTCTCCTCATCCTGTCAAAGGAAACAGCAGGATAGTGGAGGTGGACATAAATGGGTTGCTTTGTTTTTATCAATGGAAAATCCAGCTAACATAGCTAGAGGAAGATGTCAGGAACAGGGAAGTCCTGGGTAGATTTAGAGGAGCAGAAGCTGGAAGTCCTGGAACTGGAAGTGGAACTTGGGTTCCACTTCCTTGTCCCTTCCCTAGCCACTAGTAAAGACAATAATGATGACCAGGACTGGCCTAGAACATCATATATATTTTCTGGTGAGCTCAGGGCCGTGCTGTTAGCCAAAGGACAAGGTCTTCTTGCTGCAACTATGCCCTTGCGGGAACTTAGATAGTTGAAATGCATGCCTTTGCCCCGTATTTAGTTCATCGTCTTTATAAAGGGCTACCATGACATGTGTTCCATACAGATCTGGACAAGCAGATCTGGACCTGTTCCTGGAAAAATCACCCCAGTGAGGAGTGTTTGGGAATGAAAGGGCCCCAGTTCTCCAAAGCCGTGGTAGTGATCTAGCATCAAGCATGGACCTGTGCTAACCTAGATGGCGCTGGAGGGGGTTGGACTTGGTCAGTGAACTTGGTCAGTCCAAGTTCACTCTTTTGTACTTCTTCCTATGTTCCCTTTCATACAAGTCCAGCCAGAGGCAGTTGTTCAAAATTGACACAACTCCTGGATTCCGGTGATTCTGTTCTGACGCTAATGTGGACAACTTAGTTCTTCTGAGCATATAGCACTGGTCTTGTTTTTAGAGGCTCATAGTAGGCACCATCACTATTCTGGTTCACTGTCACTTCCCGGCAGAATGAGGATATAGAGGAAATGACCACCCTCCCTTCGACCTCACTCAGTTGCTTTTATGTTTGTGAGAAGATTCTGCATGCATTTTACTCTAGGCATACTGCTATTCCCCAAGGTTGCCACTGTGCAGGGTGGTCTGAAAGTACAGATGAAAAACTGTTGTTGGCCACTTTTAGATTTCTCTGGACCATGCATTTTTGGCAACTTTGTTTATTGTGCAGTTTTTCTTGTGTTTGTAATCAGCTGAAATTCCTGTGAGGAGTATGTGAATGGTGCCTTTGCAGGGATTTAGATACTTGAATGCTTTAGTCATGTTCTTTGGTGAGCCTTTCTCTTTTTAATCTGCTGGCGCTGGGCCAGAGCCCCTATTAAGTAGCAGTATGAACATTCTTTGGATCACTACTCACCAGGTCTCATCTTATTCATTTACAGGTATTATTTTATTTAATCATCACGTGGCTTTCTGATCTAATTTACTCTTTCCCATTTCACAGCCAAGAAAGTGATACACAGCCAGTGAAGCAATTTGAGCAAGGTCATATAATCACTTGTGGCCAAGGTGGCTAGAACCCAGGCAGTTGAGAAGCTCACGTTCCACTGTTTTTTTTTTTTTTTGGGGGTCCGGTTCTGGGGTCTGAACTCTGGGCCTGGGCGCTGTCCCTCAGCTCTTCAGCTCAAGGCTAGCGCTCTAGCACTTGAGCCACAGCACTTCTGGCCTTTTTTCTTTTTGCTTATGTGGTGCTAAGGAATCGAACCCAGGGCCTCATGCATGCAAAACAAACGCTCTACCACTGAGCCACCTTCCCAGCCCTCAAGTTCCTACTCTTGCAATGCAACTTAAGAAACTTTTCATTTTTCTCTCTCTTCCCCCACCTAGTATTCACATAATTATATCACTTAGGGACATCACTGAAATTGGTTCATTAGAAGAGATGTAGAGATGAAAAGTTACTAAGTACTGACCTCTAGAACAAAGGCTTACCTATTCTTTAACTTATGAGTGACTGAGTTCTTGGAGGTGTGTCACTAAGAGTTGGGGATAGTAAGAGGAATGACACTTAAAGTGTCCTGCTGTTGAGGATGTTACCAAAACCTGAGCCCTGAGAGTCTTGTGTTGTGCCCAGTAGCTTCTATCAGCCTTGTAGTTTGTGTTGAAGATTTTGAATTTCATTCTAACTGTGAAGAGTTTGGGTCATTAACTTCCACTTTGCTCTGCAGTCTCTTCTAGAATAGGACGACTTGTCTTTTGCCCAGGCACCAGTGCATTGCTGAGATCTCCTTGGCCCTCATCACTATGCCCTGCGTTTCTGGAACCTTTTTCTCTTCTTCTGATTGATGTGCTATTCAGAAGCTGGTGCCTCAGGAAGGTTGACATCAAGCCTTTGCTCAGAGCATACCTATGAGGGGCTCAGCCAGAAAGCTGAGCACAAGACACTATTCTGAAACATGAGGGAGGAGGGTGCCCCAGTGAGGGATTGGGGATGCCGCAAGCTGTGAGCTTCAGAGGCTCACCAGTACTGCATCCCTAGCCTCTGAAATAGCTCTGCTTCTGCCTTGTTCCCACCCAAGTTTCAAAGGGTCTTCTTTGTTCTCTTCCCCATTATTTCCTCAGTTTCCCCTATTTCCTCTCTATGCACATTAGCAAGGAGGTTCTCTGTAAGCCAATAGGAATGGCCTGCCATACCTTGGCTTGCTATTCCTGAAGGTAGCCTGGATTCCTTATTCCTTACTCTTAGGTTAAGTCTTTTTACCTGAGAGGCAGATGGAAAGCGGATACAGCTGTATTGAATGGCCCTACTTGTAACCCCATTAAAGGGTTGTAAATAGTACTGTAATGATGTCTCAGTCATTTGTTTTGATGTATCTGAGCTTTTAATAAATCAACCACAGCTTGCTTAATAGGAATATGAGAGCAGGGTGCGTGGCTGCCAGCAGCTGCTAGTAAATTATAAAGCATTCATCTGTTTTACAAGGGAATTAAATGTTTGTTCTCTTTTAAGGGCCCATGACTAAACAAGGGTGTGTGTGTGTGTGTGTGTGTGTGTGTGTGTGCGCGCGCGCACATGTATGTGTGTGTGTTCATGTGTGTGCAGCAGCTTGCCTAATCTCCAAGCCCTCTCAAGGGCAATAACAACCACAGGTACCCACGGAGTCCCCGTAGCCAGAGCTGTATGAGGTACAGTGCCCTAGATAAACCCATCATTATCCGTTTCAGCTCTGTGTGCATCTCCAAAGCAATATTTATTGGATTACATTTTTCTTCCACCTCAAAAGATTCCGTGAAATATAAGTCCCCTCTCCCCCACCCCCATTCTTTTAAGACTGTCTAGGGAAGGGGCATTAGATAAGCCATATATCTAGCATGACTGACGTTCAATTGTGTGTGAAATCAAGTTAGGCTCTTTTATTTGATTTCTGTGTTTACATTGGAAGTGGACTTCCTCTTTTCAACACCATTGGCTTTATTTAATAAGTACTTTTCAGAAGAAAGAACAGCAGGATAAATAAAGGTAAACAAAGGAGAGCCAAATAGCAAGGATTTAACTTGTGTATGTTATTTCTTTATTTTGAAGTATATATATATAGAGAGAGAGAGAGAGAGAATGAGAACTATATTAGATGTTGTTATAAGTTTTTATTTTATTTAGAAACGTATGGAAGAGAACAAACACACTATAGAAAACTAGCTATGGTTTTGGTCTGATTTTAGGACTTGGAAGAGAAGAATGTTAGATCTTATTGTTTCAAGCTCATGCTCTGTATCTTTCCATTTCGCTTCCTCACTGTATTGTCTCTTACTTGTCATCAAGATGAATTCCTTAGACTTTTTTGTTCTTTTGTTAGTCCCTAGTCAGAATTCATAGACACTTTATTATTTTTTGGTTGTTAGTTTCGACAAAAGGCAACAGACATTACCTAGATTTTATCCATTGTGATTTTCTTTCAGTGCTGTAGTGGTTTTATATCCCATTGTTTTTGTGTGGTTCTTAATGTTCCTAGCAAAATTTACTATGAGATCCATTGACTATGTACTTCCTATTGATTCATCTTAGTGTCACTCTAATTTTATTTCTGAAAATGAAGTAATTATTTTTCCCATTCTCAGTTGGAGAGTGACTAAGTGATTCACTCAGCAGTTATTTATTGAGTGAGTACTGTGTGGTAATCATTGGGCCAGATGCTGGGGATATTTGGTAATGATGTGGTGCTTTGTTCTTATGATATCTTTCTTAGGAATCTTTCAATTCACAAGTCATAACAGTTCACTCATTTAAAAAAATAGAGTAGTCCACTAGAAACTATGTATATATTTGTGATAGTTTGGTTCAATTTTTAGAAGAGAATCAATACTTCTTAAATGAAGAATACCAGTATCTCATGTTTGTTTTTCGTATGGAGACTTTATTGATAAATGCTTTGTTTCTCTCATTGTCATGACTGTTTTATGATGGGGAAAACTTGAGAAAGAACAATATTAATAATAACAATTTTATATAGAGGCTGAATGCTGAGAAAACCAAGGTTCTTGTTTGTCAATTATAGACATTGCCTATGGCTTCCTCTATGCAAAATGAAACTGCCAAATACAGAAGAAAATGGATTCAAGCACAAGTCAAAGGTTCATGATTAAGCTAAGTAGTATGCAAACCTTGCTGTTGTGAAATTAATCTTAACTATTTCATCTCTATGGAATGATAGACCTTTGCTATTGGGTAGGCCTTAGCAACACATTAGTCTAACCTGCTGACTCTGCATATGAGAAACCCAGCTCTTATACAGATCAGTTGCTGTTGTACCTCATAAGCCTCCATACTTGACATCCTTGCCTTTTTCTTCCCTGCATTGGCTGGGATAGTAGAATAGCAAAAGTAATTACTTTCTCTAATTTTACTATATTTACTATTTTACTTTCTCTAATTTTACTCTTTCATATTTGCCTGTGATTCTTCCTTCAGAGATGTTGCTTTTCTTAATTCAGAATAAGAAACAGATACATGGTAGTCTGTCTTTTGTTTAACTGCATAAAAGCTTATGGATTGCTTTCCTTCATCCACATCTCTTTGTTAAGCTTCCTAGACTTCCAGTTTTATTCATAGACCATACAAGCTTAACTTAAAATGAACACCAGAAAGGAGAATCACCAGACTAAATGCCTTTAGGTAGGTGGACTTTTTTGTTTTACTTTTCCTCCAAAGGAGAAAGGGGCACTGAGAGTTCTAGACTCCTGCTGTGGGGGCCCCTCATTCAGGCTTCTCTTTCTTCTTCATGCTTAGGGACAGCTCAACTGGCTCTTGATTTAGGTCATCATGAATGGCAAGTCTTAGGGAACCAAGTTGTCTCAATTCACTATAATGTAGTCTTCACTTTTTGAAAAGCTATTTTGATTGACTCTCAGTCACCTTGTGTATAGTTTTGCCATGGTAGTTTGTCTTGAATGAATGGAGTGAATCAAGCATGTCTTGTTTCTTTACTAAACACTTGAGACTGTTTGAGCTGTTCATCCCTTTTTTGGATTTTAGATAATGTGCTATTATGATTTTCTTGGTATTTCTCCTCATATGAGTTCCAATCATTTGCTGGATACTTTAGAAATAGGCTGAATTTCAGGACATCAGAGAACATTCACATTTCCCCTTGCATAGGCCTGATCCAGAGAGGATCTTAGGTCTTCTTTGTATAGCCTGGTGCCTAGAGGCTGGGCTTCTAGAGACACAGTTTCTTCTTGGATTTTAGCTGTTCTTTTGAGTCTTTATTATTAAGAACTAACATCTGAACTGTTCATCTTGGTTCTGTTTTTCAGCTTTGCACCACTCATTCTTTTTGGTATTATAAATAGATCTTCCCAACTCTGGCAATTCCAATGATGATTAGCCTTCATCTTCTTGCTTCCTTATCCTATCACAGATTTAAGCTTGGTGCATCCCCTAGGTGCATAGCCTTGGGCCAGAACATAGCCTTCATTTTCTCAGTGTATAGCAGGTCCTACCAAACCTACTTAAGTAAGGTATCAGTGAAATGACATGTGTGCAAGCACCCTTTGGACAGTAAGCTCTGTCAAAGTATGATCCCTCGTTTTTTGCTGTAACCTTGTTCCTACAGAATATCTACTTTCACAGGCCAGTTGGGAACTTGCTCTGGACTTCCAGTGGGTCTCTAGGATCTCCTTGTCTCTTTGACTGTGGGTGTATGGGACATTTGTACATAGTGGGCTTGGCTTGACGAGCATTTGAATGGTCACATTTCGTGTTCTTCAAGGAACTTGTCTTTAGTGAGCTGGGAATTTCATAGCTCCAGAGGTGATGTATGTTATGCCTGCCATCTATGAGTGAAACACCACAGTGAGATTCTTTTTTTTTTTTTTTTGTCAGTCATGGGGCTTGAACTCTGGGCTTGGGCACTGTCCTTCAGCTCTTCAGCTCAAGGCAAGTGCTCTACCGCTTGAGCCACAGCGCCACTTCCCACAGTGAGATTCTATATGTATCACATAAGCACCTTGGAATGATAGACTGGGAGAGAGTCAGACCCGTGTAGTCTATGCAAAGGTACATTCTCCTCTCCTCCCCAAGCTAGGGAACCTCTCTGGAAAGTCTGATGAAACCCATGCTCTGACAGCTGCATTAAACAAAGCAGGCAGTTCTGGGAACAAGTACTGAGAGGTATTATTTTTGTGGGTTTGTTTCTGTTTACCCGTTTTGACAGTGTTGTACGAATGAGGGTGCTGCTGAGACAGCAGAATCAAGCGAGCTGTCTGTGCTCTCTTACTTCTTCCTCAGCTTTGGTGCTAGGCACTAGACCTGCTGCCAAGTTCAATTTGAAACAATGCAGAGACAGAACTTTTCCTCCTGCTGACCACAGGACAGCTTGTAGTTGCTTTCATGTCCTGCTGTGAAGGAAGGAGAGTGGTGTGATGATGGTTTTCTTACACAGATTGGATAGCTTTCATTTTAAGAGCCCTGGAACTGGTACATACTCCACCCACGATGTAAATATATCTTATTTTTCAATTGATGGGATTACATTTGTACTTAGGGACTGCTATTGATAAGACATGAGTAGCACCTGAATGTTAAGGGATTTTTCTCTTTAGCTCTGATAAAAGGGAAATCAAGCTGCTAATGAAAACCATAGTCAAGTTTCAGGGCAGCTCTGTGCTTCTTGATGACCATTGCTTGTGGACAGGCTGATGATACCTTGGGCAGTGTCTTTTTGAGGACAGGGTTAGAGGTTTGAAGTTTGATTAGCCATGCTCTGTTTTTCACCTGCTTCCAGTGACCTGAACTGGCCTTCTCATAGAGCTGGCTGTGACCTAGTGTGTGGACAGAAAGTGAGAGCTCCTACTTTGCTCTGGGGAAATGGCTCAGGGTATATATCCTGCATTGGTTCTGGTAGTGGGAGCCTTCATTGGGATTATAGCTCAGGACAGCTACTTGCATGGCAGTGTCTTGGGCTATGGATAATGGCTTGAAAATGGGATGGAGCTTCAAAGGTAACTGAGTCTTTGTTGGTCATATACTGCCTTTCAACATCCAGGTTAAATAAGATCAAAGGCTCACCTATCCTGACTGTTGATACTTTCTCTCATACTTCCTCAACTGTAAAAAGGAGAGGCTGTCTTCTTCCCTTCAGGGTCCCTGTTTTGGCTTTCTGTGAAAGTCCAGCAGAGGTAAGTCTGCCACTTGCTGAGCTTCTTTAGCCTGAAAATAGGATGGACTGAACTTACCCTGTTTTCTGTCCCTGCCTACCTGTACTTTGATTGGAGGCAGTAGGTGAGGTGTTGCTGGCTGGAGGAGAAATGAAGGGGAGAAGGTCTGTGGTCAGTAGGTCAATAGGCCACCCTACTCCTTTCTGTCAGAAGAGTGAACTGGGCACTTCGTGTGGCCAGAGTTGGAGTCTTGGGTTTACTCTTTTTTACCTTGCTGGTATCTTGTAGGGAACTGGACATCATATCTAATTGTTCCTGCTTTGCATAACTTGCTGAATATTGTAGCAGGACTGTTAGATGAAGGATTGTGCTCCTTTAGGCTGTGAATCTTGTCAGGATGGTTATCACTGACTTTGGAGAATGATGAAAGCCAGTGCTATTAACTGTTGTATAAAATTTGAAGATTTTGTGCTCTCAAAGAAGCCAAGGAAATTTTAAAATGTTCCATAGTAAATACCTTTAGACTTACTTATAGATGATGATGATTCTGCATGTGTGTGTGTGTGTGTGTGTGTGTGTGTGTGTGTGTGTGTGTGTTTGTTTGTTGGTACTGGGACTTGAACTCAGGTCTTTGCACTCTCACAACCTTGGCTGCTCTACTATTTGAGCCATACCTTACTTTCAGCTTTTTTACTGGCTAATTGATAAGTCTTTTGGATTTGTCTACTGCAGCTGGCTTCTAATTGAGATTCTCATATCTCAGTCTCTTGAGTGGCTAGGATTATAGGTATGAACCATTGCACATAACTTTACTTAAAGATTAGTTTAAAAGTAGAAATTAGAGCCAGGTGTCATTGGCTTACGCCTGTAATTCTAACTAATCAGGAGGTTGAGATCTGGGAATAGTGGTTCAAAGCCCAAGCAGGAAAGTCTGTGAGACTCTTATCTACAATTAACCACCAGAAAACTGGAAGTGCTGCTGTGGCTCAAGTGATAGAGTGCTTACCTTGAGCTGAAGAGCTCAGTGTCAGCACCCAGGCTAGAGTTCAAGCTCCACGACTGACAAAAAAAATAAAAATAAAATAAATAAATAAATGTAGAAATTAGGAATCTGCCAGGTGCTGGTGGCTCATGTCTGTAATCCTAGCTACTCAGCAGGCTGATATATGACAATCTCAGTTGAAAGCCAGCCTAGGCAAGAAAGTCCTTGAGACTCTTATCTCCATTGAACCACCTGAAGTAGACCTGTGGCTCAAAGTGGTAGAGTGCTACCTTGAACAAAGCCTTGTGACCAATAAGAAGAAATAAGAGCTTTCTGTTGGTCATAGTAAAGTTTATTATAAAAATGGAAATAAATACTCTTGGCTGCTCTGTCTCTTGTTTGTCAGGATCATTTTGGAATCAGGGTCTTGTTGTGTAACACAGTATGGTTCCAACAGCCTGGCTAGGCAGCCTGTGTGAAGGATTTGGACAAGAGTAAGTAAAAGTAGGCATTGAAGGGATTGTGGAGACTCGAGAAATGTTTAAATTCTGAAGTTTTAAGGACATCATTCAGGCCTGGCAGATATCTGTGAGAACAAGTTCAGCTGCCATTATGGGCGCCCTAGACCCTAAGAATTAGGTTACCTATCTCCTCTTGAAGATAGATGGCCTAGTTCAGTTAGAAAGGAGGTACTTCCGATAGTACTCTGGTAGGATCTGAAGGGGAAGTATGGCAGGAGCTCCCTGATTTCAATTAGATATTTAAAACAATGTATTCTCAACCTCCCCCAATTTCAAAGATATAACTAATCTATAATAAAATGCACTCATCTTGAGCATCTGCCAATAAATGCTTTTGTGTCAACACTCCCCACCCCATAGCCACAAAGAGTTCTATCAAGGTCTTTCCAGCACTTGCCTGAACACTCTACCCGAACTGGGACCATAGCTTATGGGGACACAGGCACTTCCTTGACTTGAAGAGCTGGACCATATGTCACTGGCCCTGTTCTTCCTCTCTCTCCCCACCAGGGTCAGTGGTAAAGAGCCCTGGCAAACACAAGGGCAAGTGTTGCCTAGATTCTCCTCATCCACACACAGCCCAACAGAAAGTTGGATTTCTTTGAAGTGGGCTTTCTATGCCAGTGCCATCGACCCACTAAGTGGGTGCCAACTCCCACAGGGGTGTTTCCTGTGTGGGTTCCGAGAGTACCGCTGCTTGTATACAAAAGCATATTGAGGTCACATGACATTTGCTAAGCTATTAATTATTCACGGCTACTTTTTCCACTGGAAGAACTTCAGATGGCTGATTTCACAATTTTATTAATTCACAGGACCATATTCCATTGTCCTGGGCATGGCACTTAAAACCTAGTGGTCTACCCACTGGATATGTAGCTAACTCAATGCCCAAAACAAAGCCTACTTCATAAGCAATGCAGCTTCATTTAAAAAGAAAGGGAGAAAAAAGAAAGAATAAATGAAAGAAGGAGAAAAGAAAAGAAAAACCAAAACCAACTCTGATTCCCAGGCTGAAGCTGTTAAGCAGATTTTTATGCTAGGCTTCAACTTACTAAAAAAGCAGCATTGACTATGCCCTTGCCTTTGATTTGCTGGTGGGGGTGGGAAGGAAGGCTTGTAGCTATCCCCCTTTAGGGTTTTTACCACAGACTGAAAGCAGTGCTTGAAGGACCTATAAATGGATTCTGGCTGTCTCCTTGTGCAGGGATTAACACAGAATAGCAGGAGTGTGCTGCAGGGAGGGTGGAAAATAGGAGGATGCTATATTTTCCTTTGAGAGGGACATGACTCTCCTGTCTGCAGAGTTCCTCATCCAGCAGCCTGTCACTTTGAAAAATGCTCACACTGTACCATCTCGCAGTAATAAAGGTTAAGTAAGCATCGTGAATAGTGCCCCACTGCTTTTGTACCTTCCTTAATGTCAGCCGATAAAGGATTATGGAGGAAAGCTTGCAAGCAGATAAAAGGCTTGCAGGTTGAGGTGAACAATTGAAATTTTCTGTTCCCAGTGTAGTAAATTACCAATGGCAGATTTAACATTTGTTAATTATCAGAGCAAAGTACTAAGGATTGTTTTCTTTTGCCTAATTAATTACCTCATCTGGAGTGGAATGTTAATTCAGATAAATGATTATTTCTTAATACCTCAGAAGCTTTCCTTGGAGTCTCCTAGTGTTGCCAGTCTTTCTGGTTTCCTTGTATTCTGGAGGAAGGAAACTATCATAGATTCTCTCCCAGGTTCTTCTCTGCCTTAGGAGATAGATATTTGGACGACTGGTTTATTGTGTTAAACTTAGTGTAACAGGAGTCAACATCTGTGAATTATGCATGCTTTATAACTAAGTTGTTGAACTAATCTCTCAAGATGTGATTCTGAATTAACCTTGCATACTCTAAAAAGATGAGGCTCCCATGGTGATCACTGAAAAGATGGTCCTATGGGAAGAACTTGGTACCATGAAGCCATTTCCCTCCTGATATCTGCTAGGATACTAGGCACTGGTTCTTGTTCTTTCCTGAACTCCATTTATATAACCTTTAATATTTGTGAAAACATGGTATTTAAAAATGGTAAAATTACAAGTCATATACAGATATTAAATGTCCAAATTGAGGAAACTAGGCAGATGTTCCAACAGATTCAAAGGAAATCAGATAGATAGATAGATAGATAGATAGATAGATAGATAGATAGATAGATAGATAGATGTGTAATAACATATATAGATAATATATGGAATAAAGGAATGTTGAAATGACCCCACAAATGAACACCAACTTCTTCAGGGGGATATTAAAGCTTATTTCTTTTTTTTTTAAACATATGCATGGGTTGTCTTGTAGCATTATAAACATACAAGCTCACGGGTGCCTGTGAGAGACATACATGCTGAAAGCAGGCTCAGTAATCTGCTTACTTGAGGGTCTGAAGCTCCCTTTACACAGTTTAGGTGAGATTGTAGTCCAGTTTCTCTAAATGGCACTCTGTCATCAGAGTGGATTGGAGACAAATGGTTGAGCTTATTTTCTTGCTGTGGGAGGAAGCTTAGAGATCAGCTGGGAGATGGGCAGGCAGATCAAGGCCACTGGAGCTAAGCTGCAGCCCTGTGTCATCTGGGCACCTACTCTATCCACTCCAGATAGACATTATTCCTTGAAGAGCAGCCTTTTCATAAAGATCTGAAAAGACAGTAGGATTCTGTCTAAGATTGTTTGGAGGGCAAAGTCTAGAGCCAATGTTAAATGGATAGTCCTGTTTTCTTTTGGTACTGCTGAAGCAGTGTTTAAAATTGTGCTTGGAAAAATGCTTTCTGAGCCAGGAACTCGGTTGAGTAGTGCTAGGAACTTGGTGACACTTCACCCAATCACCTGAGTCTCCTGGAGCTATCGGAACTCTGGGGTGTGGTTGTGGGATGGTGTTGCTGCATAAGCCCTTGTCCCAGAGCCTGCAGGCCTCTCTGTACCAAGCCAAAAGAAAAAACAAAACTATGCTGTTAAGTCTAGGCATTCTGAGGGTTGGGAAAGGCTGATAAACAGCCTCTGGCCTTCCCTTCACGTCCCTGGCCTGCAATCTGCTGCCCTCTGTCTTTGACTGACCTCTGACCTCAGACTAGGTTCTAATACCAGGAAGTGCTGTGAAGTGAGAGTCTCAGTCCCACGCTTCATAAATCACTGCTTTCACTACGCTACAGTCTCTGCACCCACATAGGTCTTCCACATTCAACAGGGATTAGAGCATGTCAAGAGTGCCTTGTCTCCAATAACATATTTGAATCCAACATTGGGGAGATTACCATGAGGTTTCTAAATTCAAATCTTCCCACATTCACTTTGTCTAGGAAACAAGTGCAATAAAACAAATTGTTTCCTCCTCTTCTTCCTTTCTCCCCACAGTGCAGCCAAGTGAGAGCAAATCAATTGACAGTTAATTCTTGTTGCTATTTTCCTCCAAGCTGGAGAAGAGAATGGCACAATTCTCATTTGCAGCAGCCCTGTGCTGGGTGTGGTTCCCTCTCTTTAATTTGTCATCTGAAAGCAATTTTGTTCAATTAAAGATTAGAATTAAATTTCAGTTGTAGGGCTTCTGTGCAGAGGAAATGATGCATTAATGAACACACAGATGTCATCTTGCAGCCATGCTGTTTGCAGAATACTTTCTACAGGATTCACATAATAAAGGGCCACAACAGCAGGAGCATTGTTCACCCATTGGCATACTAAGTGGAGACTTGCGTTTATTTGCAAACCATTTATCATTCTGTATACTGAGAGGGAAAACATACTTTATCTAAAACATTTGCAATAATGGCTCCTAAAATCAGATAACAGGAGCATTAATGCCAGGTGCCACACGGTAAACTGCATAATACTGTTGAGTTGGCACTGATGCTGTGATTTGTGATGCTAATGATGTATCCAAATAGACGGGAGTTGAGTTTAAAAAGAAGAGTATTCCTGGAAAGACACAGGGAACTGGAGAATTAAGTGTTGTGGGAGAGGTTGAAAAAATAAAGAAAAAACATAGGGTCATATTTCACTTATTGGAAGACCCATCTGCTCTTCTGTACACACATTATGTAAGTTTTACTCTATTGCAAATATCCTGCAGGGTGGAGAGGAAGTTCATATATCTGCCTTCAACTATTTTCCCCTCATAGTCAGACATGGATGAACAGAAAGATTTATGTCTCATGAGCGAAGCATTAGAGTTTGGTTGGCTTTTTCGGAAGCTGTGCTATTCCATGCACTGCTTTTCTTGAGGAGTGGTTGGTAACTGACTCCAGGGGAGGAGAAGGTAGGAGAGGGCCTGTGGGGGATGGGGTGTGTGGGGGGGGTGGAGGTGGGGGGGGGGGGGGGTGTAGAAAAGGGCTTAGAAGAAAAGGTTACTTAAGGTGGGCTTTAAGTATGGGCTGCACACATATATTTACCACTTGGGATGAATAAGTATTTCCAGGTGGTGTCAGGCCAGGGTCCAGTGTGTCCTGAGTCACTGTTAGTTTTATTATCTCTGTGCTCTACAGAATTTTCCCCTCCCTCAGGACTGGAGATGGAACTGTGGGCCTTGTATTACTTGGCTCCACCATTTGAGCCACACTCCTTTTTAGTTTGTCTCTTCAGTTGAGTCTGTGCTTTTACCTGGTTGGTCTGAGACTAAGATCCTCCTACTTCCTCTTTCCACACAGTTCAGACCACAGTGTCCTCATGCCTGTTGGCTGTAGAGACAGGATCTCTCTGACATCTGCCTGGTGTGCCCTGGAACTGCAGTCCTCCTTTCTCTGATTTCCTTAGGAGAGGGATTTCTTAGTCACCTTTTGGGTACAGAGAGCTATCTATACAAGCCCTCATCGTCCCCACTGGTGTGAGTGAAACCTTACCTGAGTCTATTGTGTATCTTCCCACCATAGAACGTCTGTTTGTTGAGAGTTACTGGTTTTCTCTGAGAAATGTTTTTTTGTGTGGCTTTTGTGACCCCACGTTTGTCTTTATCTGTAGTTTCTGTGAAGACCATTTCTCTTCCAGTCACACCTCCTTACCATGCACACTACCTTCTTTGGGTTCTATTTTACTCACTCTTCTCACACGGAAACATTAGGCACACATTGCATCAATACCAAAGTGCCCCTGGTGTTTAAGTTTTATTTCCAGTCTCAGCTTACCTCCTGCCCTTCAGGTCCATGCCTCTCTGCCTGTAAATTCCAGAGGAACCTAGAAGAGCCTGTGCCTTTTCCCCCAGTTCCTCCTCGTTCTTACTTTTCTATAATGACCCCTACTTTGTGTGTGTGTGTGTGTATGTGTGTGTGTGTGTTCCTAAAAAAGTGTGTTTGTAGCCTTCTGCCTTTCTCTGCCTCCCACCAGTTCTCTTTTCTCCTTTTTACTTGGAAGACATTTCCTTTCATTTCTTTGGCTGTGTGTGATACTCGGATTTTCATTAGGAGTTTTTCCCAGTAGGAACAGCCTCTTAGTTGGTCTTGGCTCACATTGTCTCTTTTACCCTAGCCTTCCCTTAGTCCTTTCATCATCGAGTTACTTCTATGCACCTTTCAAAAGCCTTCAGTGGCTCCTCATTAGTTGTGGATGGAGTTCCAACATCCCAGCCTTGGGCCCTCCTCTCTCACTCCCTTTGGCCATTTCCTGTCTAGCTTCATGTTCTGTCTTGCTCCTTCTCCCACACCTGCCTTTAGAAATGGGCCCTTGCAGGAGCCCTGCTCAAATACCCCTTCCATGAAGCCTCCCATGCTGCCCCTCTTGATTGTCCTTTCTCTGTGACAGGTGCAAATGGCAGCTACACTAACCTTAGGCTATCTGGCATAAGGCCAGTAGTTATTTACGGTTATCTCTTTGCTAGATTACTTTTGTGTATGTCTGTATGCTGGTCTTGGGCTTAATCTCGGGGCATGGGTGTTGACCCTGAGCCTCTTTTGATCAGGTTACTACTCTACCATTTGAGCCACAGTTCCACTTCTTGCTTTTTTGGTAGTTTCTTGGAATTAAGAGTTTCATGGGCCTTTCTGCTCAGGCTAGCTTTAAACCACAAACCACTGGCACCAGCTCTAAATTACTATCTTTTTAACGGCAGGGACCATTTCATTCTTTTTGTGTTTTCTATAGAATCTGGCCTCTTAATTTTAAATCAAACTTATTGGAAATACTTGTTACAAAAATTATTCACAAAGAAAAATATCTTCTATAACAAGTGCTTTTGTTTGAGATAGGTACTCATGTATGATATCTGGGATTTTCTGTCATAGTGGCTGTGATTCACTTAGAGTGGGACCAGACTGGTTAGAAAGATGGGAACATCAAGTCTGTCTGTGCTCCATGAGGTGGAGGCTTTTCCTCTCATCCCCTCAACGTGGGCTTAGAAACGTGCTCCAATCTAGAGAGTGTTTCTAGTCAGCATTCGGAATCTGGTTAGCAGGCTGGAGGCAGGACCACTGGCCTTTCCTCAGGGCTCTGACAGAAGGGAGAGGAGGAAGGAACATGTCGTTCCATCATTCTTCAGACTGGAGCACGAGGAAGAAGGCCAGAAGGCAGGGGGTCTGTGCCAGGCCCCGCCTTCTGCCTTTTCTTCCAAGGTGGTCTTGGCTGTCTGGAAGATGAGGAATGGTGGGCCCTGTGTTGCATGACAGTGTCCTTTCACCTGCTCGGTCTGCTGTGGACCTCTTGGGTGGTCTGTGGTTATGAGGCTTTTCTCTGCTATTCCTGGTGCCTCTGGCTCCTTGTGCCCACTGTTGTACCTGTGAGTGCCTGCGTGGCAAGTGTGAGGCCTGAGTGAAAACACTATTGGAAGAAAAATAATTAAGAAAAGCCCACGTTTCAGAACCACAGGAGTTTTAGCATGTGGTTGTAAATGTTTGCCACTTGGGATCTGAATTTGGGCACAGCAGCTTCCCTTTTGGCCATATTCCTTATACAGAGTCTCTTCAGTTCCTGCCCTGACCCACCAACTTAGTGTGGAAGCCAGACCAATCTTTTCTACTTTCTGTTCATCTCACTTAGCTTTCCTGGTAGAAAATTTCCTTTCCTCTTAGCTGACTTCTTTATGTCCACCTATTGCCTCCATAGCTCCTCAACTTAGTGTTTTTTTCCTGCTAAACTAAACCCAATGGGAGACATTAGAAGTGGGCAGAAGTGCCAGATTAGCAAACAAAAGTCCAGCACCTATAGTTATATTTGAATTTAGATAAACATGAGCATGTTCCATGTGATATTTAGGAAAAGTTACACCAAGAATTTGTATGTGAAATTCAAGTTCATCTGGAGCATGCTGCATTTTCTCCAGTGATGCTGCATTGTCCCTGTGTGAAAGTACAACCTCACCCCTAAGGAAATGTACAGGAAAGTTCACTGAGTGTTAAAGACCCCAAACTTTCTCATGATGAAAAAAAAGAAAAAAACCGAAAAACCAAGCTCAAATTGTGAAGCAGTTCCTATGGGAGGCTCCCCAGGGAGCAGTTAACTGTCTGCCTCCCCTGGCTATGGATTCAGCTTTATCTCTTTGTTTATGGAGAAGTTGCTGCTCTTTTTTGAGGAGGAAAAACTTAGTTCAGGCAGTAAATCCTTTTTGCATATAAGACATCACAAACTATGGGACAGAGATGAGCACTAAAGTTTTTGAGATGTTTGCCTTGAGTTAAGTTGTGCTCAGTTGTCATATTGTGCAGTTTCTCCCTTTGCAAAGATCCTTTACATAAATACTTGGATGACAGAGACAATCAGTTCCTGATTGAATGTGGTTTCTATCAGACTGAACGACCTCTACTCCCAGGTGATGAGAAGAATGCAAGCTAATTACAAATGAAATCTCCCTCCGATCACAGAGGGCCTCTCCAAGTAATAATGGTGAGCAGTGTTTATTCTACTCTGCTTTTTACTGAGCACCAGCAACATTCTGATTGGGGTCTCCTGACAATTTAGGAGGAAACATATGATGATTTGCCTCCTCTCCTATGAGGAGGCATCTTTATTTTCTTTAGTAGTTTTATAAAGGCGTTGTTACTCAGTAAAGCAGTTTATAAATACAGTGTTCTTGATCAGTGTCACCCCTTTCAACCCATCCATTCCCTTACCTTTCTTAATTTTGTAGACTATACATTGAATTTTTGACTGCCTTCTCCCTACCCCCATTCTTTATTCTTCTATCTGCCTCCCTTTGACCCTACTCCACCCCTTTCAAGTGCTCATTTCCTAATGTTTATTTGATTTAGTTTTTCTAAGGAATTACACTATTTGAATTCTCCCTGAATCTACCATATCTTAGTTAATATATTTGTGTATACGTGCATACCACGCAAATTATTTACTTATACATTTATAAATGAATTCTAGCTTCCCCATATGAGTAAAGACATAACATACAAGAGAAAACATGTACCATATGATAAAAAATAAAAGGAATTTGAAATGGTGAAGGGTCAAGTAGGGCTTAAATCTTAATGTAAGGCCTCCTATTCTTTGCTCTTCACCTCCAGTGTTGACGTTGGAGTGAAAGTGATTTGGGATTTGGCAGTTTAGGAGTAATTGTGTGAGTGTTCCTCTCTGCTAGCCTGGAAAATGAAGAGCTGGCCTCGTTCGTACCTGCGCACTGTGCTGGAAGAGGTGCTTGCCTTTTGTTCAATGCCTTCCTATAATGCACCATTGGTTCTGCTTCTGGAAAGAGCCACTGCTTCTGTACAAGCAGCTCTTCCAAATGGAGCAGATCAGCTACTGTGGACATGTGCCTGACGTATTGCACTGTTAATATTTGGGTGGGATTTGCTGCAACTTGTGGTTCCATCTCTGAATTATCCAAGTAAAAGACTGGAAAAATAATTGTGTGTGACTCCAGAGGAAACGTTGGGAAATTGGCAAGGCCATTGGGTCCACCAGCACTTGCAGAGCACCTACAGTACACTTTTGGGCTTTCTGGGAAATAATGGTAATGGTCGGTTGAATTCTACTATTCCGGACTCCTTCACTACAAAACCTTCCTTAGCCTCCCTCTTACCTTACAAGACTTCTCACTGCTGGGTCATGCTGTGTGTTTTAGTTTTGACTTGAGGCATTGCTTTCTTCATGGGTAATCTTCATCCGACAGGAGAATGAGCTCTTCGAGGTGAGGGGTTGTATCTTTTTCACTCATACACCCAGAGTCCTAGTCATATCAGATAAGTAGTATTACTGTGGGGAATCGGATTATTGGATGGATTATATACCTACATTCAAAGGATCTGTGATCCGTGGTGGCTGAGGAGGGCCAGCTAGGCAGAGAGTGATGGGGCTGGAGATGGGACATTATCTCAGATTATGCTAGGAAATCTCATGATTTCCTCTTGTCAGACAGAAAGAGTGAGCATCATCCAGATAGAGAGAGCAGGCGTTATCCAGGTGGCAAGCAGCCTCCTCACTGTCTCATCTTGCTGTTCAGGATGACGTGAGGAGCAGTACAGATCCAGAGCTGCTGCTTTTTATAATATGTAAGTGATATCTTTAGAGATAATTTTAGAAAAATCTTTACCAGATGTGATGTAAATAGATTTCTCACAATGTACTTGTATAATTCCCTTCTTAATTGTTCTGGTTTCCTAAATGACTTGGCAAATACAGTGTGAGAATCTGATTTAATCTACTGTGGGAACCTGAGAGCTTCTGTTTCAAAAGCTCTTAATAAATGTGGCAAGGGAATAGATAGTTTTGAAGTGGTGTAAGAGTAAATAGCTATACTGTAAATCACTGGTGATACTTAGGTGCCCCGTCTTTCTTCCTTTTCCTCATATGACTGTCAGTATTTTAGTCAGGGCAGAAGAATTTGTTCTTGGATACATCACAGGCATCTAGACTACTACCTGAAATTTAGTTGGGTTCAATATTGTGCTTAAAGAGGTGATTGATAGATGCTACACTGGTTAAATGCTACACTGGGCATCCTTTACCCTTTCTTACCCCTCCCCCCCGCCCCTGCCCTGGTTTCAGGGTTTGAATTCATAGCTTCACACTTACTTTGTTAGGCTGGTGCTTTACCACTTAAACCATTTTTCCAGTTCTGCTTTTTGCTGATTATGCTGGAGATGTTGTTTCAGGTACTTTTCTTTCCTGGTGGTTTCAAGCCATGATTCTCCAAGTCTCAACCTCCTGAATAGCTAGGAATGCAGGTGTGAGAAACTACCACCTGGCTCATTTTCCTTTTGATATTATTAAAAAATTAACTATTACAGCAAACCATCATTTTATTGACAATACTGCTTAGAGAAAAGCTAATGTTGATATTTCAGTTAAAACTGAGTAATTGCCTTAAAATGCAAATAGAGGAAAAGAAAAATGGTAGGGCAGTGTTATTATACAGTGATGGTATGTGTGTATATATATGCATATTTATGTACTAGGATAAAATGAAAATCAAACCACTGTCCTAAGCCCTCAGAACTGTGTCAGCCCTGAGGATAATGGAAATTAACACCTCATGCTTTCCTGAGATGTTTGCTTTGCTTCTGTTTCTTACTGACCCCTTGGTTGAATGAGGTTAACCTGATCAGGGAAGGCTGTATTCTTGCAGGGCTCAGTGTGAAATGAAGATGTGAAGCTCCTTGTTCAAAAGGCAGGAGAAATTTTCCATTCTAGGCATCAAAAGATAAAATATCTTTCTAAGGTTTCCCTCTCAACTCTTTCATATTTGCCATTTGTTTTAAATAAGGACACATTCAGATTTCAAATTATTTGATTGAGTTTCACCGATCTTATATCTTCCCTCTCTCAACATAGCAGCAGGAGTACCACATAGAGCTCACTCAGCTGTTTCAACCTAAACTGTATACCTTGAGTCTGAAATGTGGAGGGAAGGACAAGGAGGAGAAGCTCTGGCTTGCCCTCTCCTTTCCTTCCTTCTTGTACTGTCTGCCAAGTATTTGGCTGGCACTGATGTGGGAAGTAATTTTTCTTAGCCAGGAGAATATGTTAGACCTTGGTCTTCCATGGTTCTTAGAACCCTGCCCGTCCTACTTTCAAACCCAAGTTCTGATTCTAAGGGGAAGTTTGTCCTTCCATGCTTTCTCTTACTTACTCATACAAAAACCTCACCTTGAACTTGTATTTCTACCAAGCTATGGCTTCCTGGAATTCTGTGCTGGGCAAACAGGGCAGCAAGGAACAGCAGCAATGCCTCTCACATGTATTTCCTTTTTCATTCCCATGTTCCACTATCATTTGATTTCACTTCCAAAACAAACTGCAAAAAAAAAAAAAACCCAACAACAACAACCCAGATCAAACCAAGTGTGGACCCATTCCCAGTGCAGTGCCCCTGGCAGGTGCACAAGTCATATACTCAGAAAGCTGGTCCTGACCTTAAACAGGAAGCACAGCAAAGAATATGCCAGACCTGATACCCTCTCATAGTTTTTTCTCATTGAGAAAATCATGAATGACCCGTTAATGACCCAGATCAGGCTTCAAAAGTAATAGAGGTTAGAATATTAATCCATTGCGCCTTTCCATTGCAGTTCCAATGTGCATGAAGGTTTTTGCCACCTTCTCCCCTTCCTGTCATGTTGGGTATGCCATTAATAGATCAGTGTCAGGTATTATGTCAGAATGTGCACCTGAATCCTGTTCTAAGTGCTGAAATTAAAACACAATGTTTCTGTGTTTGGTTTCTAGTGCATCTGAGATAGGGTGATATCTAAAATAGCACTGAAAGGCTGGCTGTTAGAATGTTAGCCCTTTCCTTCCTCAATTATACAAATCAATTTTCTTATGACTTGTCATCTTCTGAGTAAATGCATTCTCTGCTTCTCTTAAATGGTGTCATATTAACACCCATTTCCCTTGTGGCCCTTCAGCAAGGGGTGTGAAGTAGAACTTATGGATGATGTGGCTGGAATTGCTATTCTATTGGCCAAGAACTCTCTTTGCCCTCTCAGATGAGGGCCATGCAGTTGACTTTCCTGTTTGGGGTGGCACTTGATAAAAATCTGTACCGAATCTACAGAGATTTTCCTTTACTAACCCAAAGGACATCCCCTGGTACGACTGTGAGGAGAATGGATAAATGCTACAGAATTTCTAAGTTCAGAGGAGTATCTTAAAGGTACAGATCTATTTCTGAAACCAGGCTGACTTCAAGTAATCATCATGGTTCTGCAGCACAGAAGCTGAGAACTTGGGTACTTCACCCAGTCGCTCTCAAACCTGATGGCACAGCTGTAGAACTTTAGAAAATATTCCTAGGAGCTAGAGACTGCTTTATATATTATATGCCTCTGAGAGGATTCTGTTGGTGGCAAGGATTGGAAGCTACATGTCCCTTTCCTCACTGTGAACGTGAAGGAATTAGCTCCTACTGCATGGGGTGGCAGTGAGACAGATGACCAGGAGCAGCTGACCAGGAGAAAGGATGTCATATGTGTGAGCTACTCATACTGCTCCTGCTGGTTGCTTCTTGAGAGTAGAGCCTAGATCAGTGTATTTTTTAACTAGTCCTGACATGTTAGAGATGTACTGCATGGAATGGAAGTGAATCCACCCTAATGATGACATGGATCTCATTAGAATACCACATATAGCTTTTCTGCCCAAGGAGAGTGTACCAGAGTGTGGCTGGAATCACCTCTACTTCATATAGCAAGGCTGTCCTGTACAGAGATGCCCTGTGAGGAAGAGGCTGGTTTACATCTTCCCGCAGCATTTGCCTATAACTAACCCACAGTCCTATGCTAGATGCCGAGGATATGATAACAAGGTCTAGTCCCTGTTCTGCAGAAGTCCATAAATGGATAATGGGTTGAAAAAGTACACAGAAATTGTAATACGTGAGGGAAGGTGTTTGTTAGAGGTGATGGAGACCATGAAGCTAGGTAGGAGATAGCCAAGCTATGAGAGTGGGAAGAATATTCCTAGCAGAGGATATTGTTCTTTGAAAGAGACTTTAGTAGGTCTGCACTGTGAGTGCATGGGAGAGGGGAATGGGAGATGGTGACAAAGATTGAGGCTGGCACTACCAGCAGGGCCTCAGTCATGGTAGCCCTGGAGATTGGAGTGGATCAGTGGCCAGCCTATGACAGTATCCAGCATGGTGCTAACAGACTGTCACTTGCACTTGTACAGCAGGATGCAACCCCTGAGACAGGGATACCAGCTAGAGTGTTATAATAGAGAAGTTGAGATGAGAAGTCTGTATTAAGTGACAGAGAGATTAAGAAGATGGAATTGATAGAAGTCAGTTTGATATTTGATGTCAAGGACAGACATTTTCTTTTTTTTTTTATTAAACCAGTATCAGGGATTGCTCCTGGATGGTGCTCTACTCTTGAGCCATACTTCCCACCCTTTGCTGGTTATCATGGGCTTTTCTGCTTGGTTTGCCTCCAAACCTTGATCCTCTGGATCTCAGTCTTGTAAGTAGCTAAGATTATAGGTGTCAGTCACCAGTACCCATCTATGATGTTTACCTTATGAACCTCAGTGGTTCTCTATCTACCATTGTGTACCCAAGGCATGTCTTTGTTCCCTTGCCCACCTTAACTACTTTAGGCATTGGGAGGTTAGATATTTTTTCTCTCCTGAGAAAAACACGTTGGTGAACAAGAATTATTACCAGTCGCTCTTGCTTGTCTTTCTCAGTACAATATCCTATTCCAATGTGTTAAGTCCATGAGGCTTTGCTGAAAGAAACCCAGGGGGTCAGGTCCTGTAACCTGTGTTGTGTCTGATGATTGCCTACTAATTAGCTTGAGATGTGTAACGGAGAGGTCCAGGGCTCCTCTGAGGTCTCCATTGTGCTGTTAATGCCAGAGATGATCCTCTGGCATGTGGTCTGAGCATGCTTCATTTCTTGCAGCTTAGTGATTTCTTTATTTGCCAAGCACTAGGATTTGTTCCACAGAGCACCCTTTCCTGCCCTCTGAGTATGTGTCATCTAGTTACTAGGTCAAAGAATAAGTAAGTGATTTCTTTGTGTGTTGGGTGCTTTGTGTATCTAAAGAAGTGTGGGAAAGGGTTCTGTCACCATGTGTGCCTCTCTGTGGTGTAAACTGGAAGTCTCTGTGTTCTTTTTGATTGTAATCCTTCAGATTACTTAAAATAAGCATCCTCTTACTTATACATGTTTTTTCATGTTAACATTTTATGTAATATGTCACTGTGTTAGGTTAGTACATGGACAGTAAAACAGACATACAACTAGAGACTGATGATGGATGAGATGAGAAATAGGGTCATACCGTTTTTGTGGCCTACCTTTCCTCCCCGTGTACTGTCTTACAGACAACATGGGTATAGACAGAAAGTGCTTAGCATACATGAGGTATAGAAATAACATGGGCACATGGGCAGAGACACAGCCAGGAGACATAGAGGGCCCACAGAAGGACAAGAATGTATACTATTAATTTGGAGAAAGTTGAGGGAAGCCATGAACCTTTTGCGAGGAATCCCAAAAGTGATGGGTTCCTGGTGGCTGGAAGAGTAGACGGGGAACACAAATAAGGAGAGAGGGTGAGCGGCACCGCTCATTGGTCCTGCTGCCATCCTGGAACTGCGAGGGGAAAAAGGCAAACCAGAGCGGGGTGGCAGCTTTGAAGGCAGTGGATGACTCCAAGGACATTTCCCACAGGACCAGTAACTTAAAGCTGAAGAGGAACTGAGACTTGAAAGCTTCAGGAGAGCTGTGGTTTGGGGTAGGAGAAACTGAAGGTGTGCAGAGCAGGGGAGAGCTGGCACAACCCAGAACCCTGCTATGCCCAGTTCCTCTTTGGGCTTTTACCAGTGCAGCAGTGGTGTGCAGGAGGTACTTCTGCACTTTATGCCCCTGTCTTTGAGACTGACTGAAAGGAACCAGGACTCACATCCAGGGTCATAGCTGGCATCTGAGGAGTAGGGAATGCCTTTTCTGTTCTGTTACCTACTGTCAGATCAGACTGGAGGCCCAGGTGAAAGGTGGGATCGCAGGCTGGCGGAAGAGACGCAGCTGCCTGGCTATGGGTGAGAGGCAGCATTCTTTCCCTTGGACAAGATGGAGCTTTTAATTGAATACGAATCACATCCCTCATCCTGGGAATGTTGGAGAGCAGTGCATTTTTAACTAGGAAGTGCATCAATTATGTATTAGCTCTGATACCAATTTACCCTGAGTGTGTGTCTTTGAGCTGGCTTCTCATTCCTGCATAGCTGCTGATGTAACACCATTGTGTATCTGTATTCAAACAGCAGCTCTTATGGGGTTCCAACCTGCCTTTTTCCTGAAGCTATCACCTTCTAAGCATGATAGAAGACATTTACTCAAAGAAATACCACATGCTACTACTGGGAAGTGGAACAGCGAGTAGGGACTCCTGTCATCTGTCCCCTCTCCCCTGAGCCTGAGGTCCCTTCTAGGAGAGCTGCTCCCCGTTTCTCCTGCACACATGCACATCATTGCTTTCTCTTCTTGATCCTGTTGTGTCACATAAATAGTGCATAAATCTACAACACTCGGTTGTAGATGTTTGAGACTTTGAATGTTTCCTCCAGAAAATAAAGGCCGATTCTGCCATTTGTCCCTCTCCTTGTTGGCACATTCCCATGGCACCTGTTCCCAGTGTGCTAGCAGAAGTTTGGGCGAGTGCAGATTGAACATTTCCTATGTCCTCACCCCCTCTAAGCCCTTCATATGACTTATTATACTCCAAACAGTCCTGTGTGCGAAGTGCAGGTCATCATCCCCAATTTTCAGGAGGAAAATGCTAAATAACTTATCTTGGGAGAACAGGCAGTACAATGAGAAGCTACTGTGGGCCACAGCCCTTGGTCTGAAAATGGATCGGGCAAGGTACCTGTCCTGGGGGTCAGTTCTGGCTTGAGAAAGCTGTTAGTAGGCATTATTGCCACCCTGGCCCCTACACTTAATCATTTATCCAGACAATCATTTGAGAAGCTTCATAGCCTGGACTGTGTCTCAAAAGGACAGTTTGCTTCAGAACACAAAAGTGTTAAGCTCTTCCTACCTTTTTTGGCAAGTTTACTGGCAGAAATAGGCAAGACCAGCAGTAGTGACCCACATTCTAAAGTAGTGATCAGTTTGGAGAATTTGTCTTCCCTGTGACCTCTCATGACCTTTGTTCTCTACCAGTTCCACCTCCAGGTGCAGGTGATGGACTTTGGGCAGGGCTGCTAGGAGCTCTGGTGAAAGGAAAAGCGGCCCCCAGTGTATGTCAGAGCCCACACCCACATTTAATTACAGCCTGAAGCCCTCTGGTTATGGTTAGGGAGGCTGGGCCCTGTCTCCATGCCCAGGATTATTTGTATAATTTGGTGGCTGTTACTGTCTCCTCACAGCTCACCACTTAGGGTCGAGTTATAAAGACATGGAATTATGACATGGGTTATAAAGACACACGCATGGAATCGTCCAGGCTCAGACACTTGTGTTCACTGTTCAGCTGAGAGCCACTTAGGCTGTTCTTGTACAAATACATTAGGTTTTTATAAGCAGTTTATGGACATAAAAACACATTAGAACTTTACAGCACTCTATAAATTATTGTTTTGCAGCATTCACAGCCACAATGCTAGGTAATTACATTCATTAATCTACTACTAAGAGCATATAATGTTGCCTCCCAAATGGTGGTGCTGCGTATGTCAGGGCTCAGCGGGGAAGAAGTCCCAGCCTTTCCATACCACCCTCTTCCATTAGGCCCAGGCAGGAAGGTTACATGGAGGGAGGACCTACTAGAGTTCAACCAACCTACTTTTTTTTTCTTTAAAAACTAGGCTCCTGTAGGAAACCTTGTAGATAATTTTTTTTTCCTGTTGAACCGCACCCAGTAACTATTTTGTATGCATTTATTTTCCCTTTGAAAATAGACAGATGTCTCATTTGAAAAACCAGCAGGGGTGAAGCAGTTGGAAGGAGATTTATGACAGAATTGGTGGCAAATGCTTTTTCAGGTCTCTGAGGATAGTTAACAGGGTGGCCTTTTTAATTTTGGGTTTGTCACAAGTACAAATATGTGTCCTTTCTTAGGCTAAACTTCCCTGAAGTTTTTCTATCTTCCCATTCCATGTGTAAGGAGGAAATGCTTCTGCCTCCATCCCACCCTCCATTTTTCATTGTCTTGGTGCTTTCTCTTGTTTGCATATCTCATAAATCACAAAAGGGACATTTAGGAAGAAATACTGGAAATTTATATGATATTATGATTCCCAAAAGATTATTGTAATTTCTTTGCATTATTTCAAGTTAAATAGACCAAGTGATTTGTTTACTTTAAAAACAAACAATGTATTTCTAAGCATGGAAATACCAAGTCTCAAACCACATGTAGAGACTGGACTGTTTTCAGATCAGCTATCAGGCATGGGACTCAGTTCTAGCCTGGGTGGAGGCCATGGATTCTGGAGCCAGGCAGATCTGCATTGAGCCCTATCTGGGTGACCTTGGGAAAGTTAATTAATAGTAATAGATATAATTAGCTTTGACTGAGCTCCTAGATATCCTGGACATTATATTAATTCATTTAATCATAATAGCCGTGTTATGTTAGTTGTATTATTAGCCAATGTTTTATATATGAGAAAATGGAAGCTTCCTAGGGTACTGTGGTAATTAAAAGCAATAGACTAAGTACAATATGATTGTGTTGTTTGGCACACCCAAAGACACTGAGCTAACAAGTCTAGTGCATATATGAAGAATGCACCCTACCCTTTACCCTCTAATGCCAAGTGGAGCCTTTCATAATGATTGACAGTATTAGTTTTCCTTTTTAAAGACTTGAGATGGAGTACCATCTGAAGTCAACTTTAAGCTATACACTCCATCCTTAGGCAGGAAGAAACCCTCACTTCCCATTTCTTTGTCATGTATTTATCTGTGCCAAGAAATGGTCCAGGCTCTCACTCTCCACAAATTTCATCAAACATCACCACTCTAACTCTGTATTGAAGGAGGAAAAGATGTGTTGGAGGGTCTGGATATTTTTTTCAAGGTCACAAACATACAAAATGGCACCACCAGTCCCCAGAACCAGCCTTAACTGCCACCAAGGCATCTGCTGAGGCAGCAGGGCTAGATTGATCAGACAGGGAGGAGAACAGGTAACTGTGGGGTATGGACAGCAGCAAAGGAGCCCGTTTCTTTGGAATGGCTCCACTGTGTGGGACAGTCTCCAAACTTGGTAAGATCTACCCATGCATGACTGTGACTGTCCAGAGCTCTGGCTTTTGTGTGCATCCATGCAGCCCCAGCTTTTGTGGTGGAGGCAGAGCAGAGCACTGCTCTGTACCAGGCAGGGGGCGCTGCTCTTCCCTGTGGCTTGTTTGAGGCTGTCCATAGATCTGGTGTACATCAGTGCACTGATAAGGAGATGATGAAACTGCAGGGTGCTGTCAGCCTGGGCATCTTGTTTCTATGCTGTCTGTTGCCCCTCTGAGTGCCACAGCTGTCACTGGGTTGCTGTGGAGACTGGCAAGGCAGGCCAGGACCTTGGCATGTGGGGGCTGAATTGTACTGGCAGCAGATTCAAGCTGGTCAGGGGAAAAGAAAGCCTCCCCTAAAGATGCTGCCATCTGAAGTCAACTTTAAACTATACACTCCATCTTTGTCCCCAAATGGATTTGCTGCGCAGCCCATCTGCTCAAACACACACCCGCCCAACCTCACACAGCAGGCCTGGCCTTTATGGTTCAGCCTGCAGAGCTGCTCGCGCTTGCTGTGGTATTGATGTCAGCTTTAACAGCCATCACGAGTATTGACTCCCCTACCGATTACCAGTGTATGTGCTGTTGCCATTCATTTAGTGAGTGGTTCCCTTTCGGAAGCTGTGATGAGGATTTCACCTTTATGAGTGTAATTTGCTGAGCTTGTGGTGGTGTCAATAAATCCTGCAGGGGGTGGAGTTGGGGGCATGGGAGAGAAGAGTTGATGTCCTGACATCTGTATGACATCTTCCAGCCCAAGCTCCTCATGGGATTGAGGGAGGACTGGAGTCTCAGTACATGTTTCCTGTGAGGCAACATGTTCCAAATGTGGAGCGAGGAGTATATGGATGAAGTTTCTAAGACATGGACCTGCCCAGGATGGGCTTGACTGGGGCAGACAGGTGGGGTGTTCAGCCTGTTGGGAGTCTGTGAAGTTTCTGAGACTCAGCTGGACAGGCCCAGTATTTGGGGATGTTGGGAGCATGGAGTGTGGGGTAAAGTTTCTAAGATGTAGACCCATACATATGCCCGTGTGGTTCAGGAGTGGACAGGTGGCGCATGTGTGCTCTGTGACTGCTGTGCTCACTGAGGACAGCCGCTGTGGAAGGATTCCAACATGGCTTTCAAGCCATAAAGATGTTTCCAGAAAGGACTCTTGGAACTTTTAGCATATCTCTGTGGCTTTGTTGTTATACAGCAGTCACTTTCTCAAATCAGACATTCCTACTGCCTATTAGGTGAACACCAAAAACATAGATTATGAGTTAAAAGTATTGACAGCATTTCAAGTGCTATCAGAGAACGTTTAATTCAGTTTAATTTTGTGATAAATCTTGTGCTTAATCCTCTGGTTACTCTGTAATCATGTCCTTATTGATCTTTTCTGAATGACTGCCTGCTGTTTAATAAACTTTGCCATTAACCCAGCGCTTCTAAAGGGAGAGATTGATTCCATTATCAAAACTGATAGAACCAATAAGGTCCTGCACATCACTAAATCCATAGGAAACTTTGGTACAGAGACAAGACCATGTCTTGCTGAAGAAACTGGGTAACAGTGTAGCCATCTCTGCCTGATTCCCTTGTTTCGGCAGTAGCACTGCTTCCTGCTGCAAGGAGACTCTGACTACATCTCTAGGCACTGCCATGGCCTACTGCAAGGAGGGTCTGTCTTCTTCCCATCTCTGAAAGCAGAGAGTCTAGTTTATTCTCTGCAGAGATAGTGTAAGGAATTTATTTGGCATGTCTCAGCTCACTGGGTATGTATTAAGCAGTTTTCTGTATCTGCAAAACCTGCGGAATATTGAGTTTTATTTTTACCTACATGATGTTAAAGGAAGACATTATTGTCTGCCTAAATCCTGCAATAGAAGACCCACGTGATGAAGGAGAGAGGGGGTTGAGGGCAGGAAGGGAGGGGGAGAGGAGAGAGAGGGGAGAGGGGAAAGAAGGAGAAGAGAGAGGGGGGAAAGCAGAGTGGGGAGAGGAGAGAAGGGGTGAGGAGAGAGAGAAGAAGAAAGGGAGAGGGAGCAGTGTGGTTAGGCTGGACTATGTGGACACACTCCATGAATTGGAAGGCTTGTGTCTTCTCATTGGGGAATGGGCATTTATTGGCACCATGTGCTAAGCGGTGTTTCCACCTTTGCAGCTGCAGGTGTTTAGATGCCTTACCTCCACTGTTAATATATGTTGTGTCACATTGGCAGAATACATGGAATTCAGTGTCTACAGCTTCTGTATAGCTGCTTAGTTTTTAAGATCAGAAAAGTAGTTTTCTTTTCACCCCTGAAATAAAATGGTATAGATTGTCAGTTTGGAGAGAAAAGACAGAGGTTTTATTTGTCTAGATATTTATTGCTAATTTGAATTCTTTAGAGAGAGAAAGAATTCAGGTATTTGACCCAAAGGGTAGCCTGTCTGTGATTATGTTGGAGTGGATGTAGAGGTGTGCAGAGGGTTTGTCATTTTGACAATACTGGACTAAAATTAGTTTCCTACAAACAAAAGACCATAATCCTAATCTTTATAGACCAGGTCACAGCCCACCTTGGTTTTACAGACTGGGGAATGAGAGTTTGAAAATAGTGTCAGAGTCCCAGAGAGCTCTGTGTGAATGTCTGTTTGACTTTAGGGCAATCATTGGTTTACCAAGCCTCTGTTTCTTCTCTTAAAAAAAGACAATGATGTTGACCAGTGTTGAGCGTTATTAGGAAACCTAAAGATATAACTAATGGCTTTAAATTTTTATTATACAGTTCTTTCAACTCTTGAATTGCTACACAAATGTTAGTAGTTACGGGAAATCATACATTTTCCCCTTGCTTTACATTTAGATATAGTCTGACATGTCAGCAAACATATCTATTTCTCAAATCACAACCTAATTAGGACAAAACATACCTGTGACAGGTGTACATGTATAAGGGGAATATCATAGAGGTGTTGAAAGGGTTAAAAAGCATAATCTGGGAGAAAACCTCCCATTGAATTCAGGAATATCCTTCTATGGTTAATGACCATTTTCACTGTGCTCTCTGTGCTAAGTAGCTTCTCAAGATACTAACATTGAGGAAGTTGTAGAACCTAAGAGGTGATGTGATGGAGGGCTATAAATTCATATCTCACTTGCCTCTGTACCATCCTCCTCCTCTTGCTCCTCTTCTTTTCCCTCCCTATTTCACCCCTCCCCACTTCCTGTGCTAGGGCTTGAACTGGGGCCCACAAGCTCTTGCTTGGATTTCATGTTCACAGATGGTGCTCTACTACTGGAGACATATCCTCAGTCCAGCATTTCACAGATTCATTAGAGGTGGAGTCTTGTAGCCTTTTTGGCCCAGGCTGGCTTTGAACCACAAACTACTTGCAGGTCTTAGCCTCCTGAGTAGCTGGGATTAAGGAAGTGAGCCATCTGCTACAGTTTGACTTAGACTGCTCTCTGCTCTGGTGAAGCGAGTTCTGGTTACTTTGAGGACACAGTAGTGCTCCCAGAGGGGAAAGAGGCACTTGTGCCCTCTCCTGTTGCTCCTCCGCATCAGTCTGTCCAACATCTCCAGTGCCACAGCCTGCAGAGCTGGGAGAAACATCATTCTTGTTCATCTAATCATGATTTCCTCCTTCTTTCTAACTTAGCAGAACCACTTTGAAAGCTTGGATGGTGAATGAGCTGCCTCCATCCTGTGCACTTCCTAATATACTATGAATGACTGTGTTTACATGCCAGCCACATAACACAATTTTGCCGGAAGTTGCTTTTTCCTGCATCTGAAGAGTCTTAAATGGATTGTCTGCTGAGTGGACAGAATGTGCTTCTCTCTCTCTCTCTCTCTCTCTCTCTGTCTCTCTCTCTCTCTCTCATTTCATTTTCTTAAGTATGCCTCTCTGAGAAATGGTTTCTTGTTTCCAGTCATCACCTTGCTTCTAAAACAGCTCAGCTAAACACTAAATAAATTCAGATACCAAGATGTCCTCTGCTGCCTCTGAATGCAGATTTGACTTTTTTTTTTTTTTTTTGTCGGTCATGGGGCTTGAACTCTGGGCCTGGGCGCTGTCCCTCAGCTCTTCAGCTCAAGGCGAGCGCTCTACCACTTGAGCTACAGCGCCACTTCCGGTTTTCTGGTGGTTTATTGGAGATAGGAGTCTCATGGTCTCTCCTGCCCGGGCTGGCTTTGAACCGCGATTCTCAGATCTCAGCCTCCCTAGTAGCTAGGATTACAGGCGTGCGCCACCAGCGCCCGGCTCAGATTTGACTTCTTAAGGGCCAAAGCTGATGGCCATGATGGTGATACACCTTGATATCCCAGCTACATAGGAGGCACAGGTAAGAGGATCATAGTCCAAGGCCAGGCTGGGCAAAAATGAGGGACCCTACCTGAAAAAAATAACAAAAGCAACAAAATGCTGGAGTATGGTTCAGTTAGAGCAGGAGCGAGGTTCTAAGCTCAAATCCTAGTAATATACAAAGAAAAGAGGAAGTGAAAATAAAAGCCAAAGCCAGAAAGGCTATTGTTGGTCTTCCTTTTTGCTTCCTTTGGTACAATTCTGAAATCACATCAGGATTTCTTTCCTCCCTTGCTGGGATTATCCAGGGAAAGATGGGCTCTGAACCAGTATATCATGGCAGAATCCATGGTCCAGAATTGGTCTTGCTTCAAACTATGTCTGACTTCGTTTTGCTTTGTTACCACCTCTTCCAAGTTGCTAAAGGTGTCTGTATTTTGAATCAATGATACGTGCATCATTTTCTCTTCTCCATACAATTGTTATGGAAATCCAGAGAAGGTCAAAGGATGAGAGTCAGAATGCCTGTCCCTGCAGGTCTCCTCCCGATAGGGAAGCCACTGTCTGGTGTGTGTCCCCCACAATAGCTACAGTACCATCATGGATAAGCTATTGCTGACCACTCCTGAGGATAATGGGGGGTTAAAGTGAAGATAGAGCCTGGGAATCCGGAGAAGAGAAGGAAGTGTGTGCTTATTACTAATCTGAATCAGCCCATGGGACATAAAGTGGTTTTTAGTTGCTAATCAGGGTCCTTGTCTGGACTGTCTGGATAAGAGTATCAATCACTTCTGAGTTTTCAGTGAATAGAGAGGCATTGATAAATCATACTTTGGCCTTTTTGTCAAGCCTAAAGGAGATGACAAGACCTGACATTTTGCTATCTGTTCCTTCACTTTTTGTCTTTGGTTTGGCTGAATAAGGTGAATACGGTATCTGTAGAGGCCTGCCTGTCTATAGACATCTTTAGTCTATGGGGGAATAGTATTGTTTCCCCCACAGTCTGGCATGGAGACAACAGAAATGGGGCCCAGCCAGGTGTGTGGGAGTAGGTGAGGCTTTGATTGGGACCCCTGCTCCTGAGCCCAAGAGAGCAGGCACTGATCAAAGAGGCTGCTTTGAGGAAAGGGAGAAGCAAGCTTCTGTTGATGTGCAGGGTGGGCTCAGAGGCGCTGTCACCTTGCTGAGGGATGAAGGATGCTGAGGGACTCAGGAGCTTCAGTCTGCGCTGCAGGGCAGGGCAGGAGGGAACAGTCATGCTTTCCACAGGTAACTAGCTAAGGCTCATGGGTTTACTGATGGTTGTTCCTACCCATCTTGGGAGTGTGTTACAGAACCCTGTAAGTTCTTGGAGGATGTGTGTGTGTGTGTGTGTGTGTGTGTGTGTGTGTGTGTGTGCGCGCCATTTGGATGTTTATGGAAAAATGCCTTCTCAGGCCCTTAAACAAAAAGAATGCTTGGTGTTTATTTTTTATTTTTTGTTGGTTGTGGGGCTTGAACTCTGGGCCTGGGTGCTGTCTCTTAGCTCTTCAGCTCATGGCTAGTGCTCTACCATGTGAGCGCCAGCGCCACTTCCAATTTTCTGGTGGTTCATTGGAGATTAGAGTCTCACAGAGTCTGACTTTGAATCGTGATCCTCAGATCTCACAGTAACTAGGATTACAGGTGTGAGCCCCCCGGCATCTGTATTTGCATACTGTATTTAAACAGAAGAGGATAGTGGCTAGTATCAGGGGGCCACCCTAGTGTCCTCTTGGATGTGCATGTTACTTGAAAGGATTGAGTTTATGAGGTGAAAAAGTGATACAACTTAGAGAGTTCCCCATGCCCTTCTCCTGTTAGCAGGCCTGGCTTCTGACCTCAGAGAGCCTGAGAATCCAGATATGCTCTTTCTCCTTTAGCTTCCATTATGCTCTGCTCGGTTGGTTGTGTGGCTCCTTTCACCCCTGGACTTGCCCTTTGTGTACGCCACTGCCCTTAAGCCCTGGCTGATGAGATTTTCTGCCTCGGTCATGGGAGCTCAGCTTTCAGACTGTTGCTTGTTATAGAGGAGTTAATTTTTTTGAAGGTTTTCCTTTCGTCATGCCGTATTTCTCAGATTATCTGGAGGGACTGTAATCCAATTTTAGGAATCCTTCAGGGCTGAGAGCCTAAACTGTTTTAAGCAGTAACATCTGGTTGCCAGGGACTCAAGCACTTTGAGCGTGTTAAGGTCTACCAGCAGCCAACTCTCAATTATCTATGGGAAGAGGAGACTGCTGAGATGTTTTCGATTCACCGAGTGCAGAGCCGTACTTAAGCTGATGGTTGTGTGCTCATCCTATGACCCAGCTTAGCAGTCATCTCCTGGCTGTTCTTGAGAGGTTGTTTTTTAGTTTCTTCTCTCTTTTCCTCTCCTCTGATACTGGCAATGCACCTTTCATAGTTGCTTTTATAGACTGACTTTCACAGTACTTTATTTTTTTAAAAAAAGTTTTTTCCTCTGCTCTTCATTTGGATTCTTTTAGGTTATGTGAATGATATGTTAAAAATATTTTAATAAGCCTCCTCAGTGTTTGTACATTTAGGAACATTAAAAATGTATGCTTCTTGGCTTTTTGATTAACCTGTAGAAGTCAATGTGACCAAATGGTACTAAGAAGAAAAATATGTAAACTTGATTAAAGGTTAACTTCTAAAGAATCATGGAGAACTGACTATCATAAGTGATAGTAGGTTCACCTCCAGCTAGGCCCTGAGGATGAGGTGATCTCCTCTCCCTCTACACACACAGTGTGCAGAATTAGTGTTATCACCAGTGAGAGTTTTGTGGTCATACTTGGCCAGAAGCCAGTCCATCCAGAGCAGCACCACTGTCTATTTTAATGGACACTAACCAGAATGTGCTCACTGCTAATCCTGACATGACCATTTGGGCACCATGGCAGGGTCTGCCATTTGTCATAAAAAAGCCTTGTGGAGGCAGAATTAACAGGCTCAGCAACTGCATGTGAATCAAAATACACACCAGCATGTGTGCCATTGGCATGTGCACTACTGATATGTGTGTCACCGGCAGCTTCCTGGGGTTTCTGTGCCATCCCTTCATCCCTTCCCAGGCAGCCACCAGTCTGCTGTTTCCCACTGCTGATAATTTTCATTTCGATACAGAATGCATTCTTTTACTTGGTATAATTCTCTTGAGATTAGTCACAGTATAGCTTTTGTTAGCAGGTTTTTCTTATTATAGAGTGACTAGTATTTCACTGCTTTTATTTTATTTACCCATTCACCTATTGATGTACCTTTGGGGTTTTCATCTCATAACAAATCTGATGTGAGCACTTATTTACAAGTCTTTTTTTTTTGGGTCTGGTCGTGGGGCCTGAACTCTGGGCCTGGGCGCTGTCCCTCAGCTCTTCAGCTCAAGGCTAGTGCTCTACCCCTTGAGCCACAGCGCCACTACCGGCTTTTTTCTTTTTGCTTATGTGGTGCTGAGGAATCAAACCCAGGGCCTCAGGCATGCAAGGCAAGCACTCTACCACTGAGCCACCTTCCCAGCCCCGTTATATACAAGTCTTTAACCATTTTTTTTTTTACTATCTTTAAGTAGCTGTATTTTTAATTCAGTATGTTTGTGAATGTATTTGTGTGTGTGTGTGTGTGTGTGTGTGTGTGTGTGTAAAACTCCCTCTTTGTCCTTGTCTGCACTTGCTTGTTCATGTCTTTATAAACCATCCTAAGATAGTTGTGTACATTGTGGTTTTAGGTTGTATTTCCCCAGTGACTTCCCATGTTAGTTCTCTTTCCAGATTTTTGCCCATCTAGATATCTTCCTTATTTAGTGACAAGTTTGTCTAAATCTTTTGCCAACTAAAAAAAAGCATATTGTTTGGTTTTTCATTGTCAGAGTTTTTCATATATTCTACATACATACTTTAACCATGGAAACATTTTGTAAAGATTTTTCTGTAAGGTAGCTTATTTTATTTTCTAACTATTTTTTAATTATTTTTTGGTGCTAGTTCTGGTGTTTGAACTCAGGGCCTAGGCGCTGTCTGTGAGCTTTTTATGCTCAAGGCTAATACTCAACTACTTGCCATGGATCCACTTCTAGTTTTATGGTGGTTATTTGCAGGTAAGAGTCTCATGGATTTCCCTGCCTGGGTTGGCTTTGAACTGAGATCTTCAGATCTCATCCTCCAGAGTAGCTAGGATTACAAGTGTTAGCCATCAGCACCCAGCTTCTTATAGTGTCTTTTAAAGAACAGAAGTTTTAATTTTTGCTAATATGTGATTTTCCCACTTACTCTTTCATGGGTTTGTGCTTTCTCCACCCAAGGTTACTATTTTTCCCCTATTTTCCTTTAGAAGTTTTATAATGTTTAATTTACACTTGTATTATAATATAATTTTTCAGTTTTTCTATTTGGATCAAGGTGTGGATTAAAATTAATTTCTTTCTTACATGGCTACTTATTCCTTTTTTATTTTTTGAAAAGGCCACTATTTTTCCACAGGATTGCCTTTGCTTAAAGTCACTTGTCCATCTCTTATGTGGTTTGTTTTGAGTCTGCGTTCCCTCCCTTTGATCTGTGCTCTTCTCTTTTTGCCCGTGTACCATATATTTTGACTTTCTGTCAAAGATGGCAGCATACAGCCAACCCTTAGCTCCTTGGCTGTCATAGATTATTGATTCCTCTCATCTCAATTATGCAGCTGGAGTCTGAAAATCCTCTTTGATATTTCCAGCTGATGCCTTTGTATTGATGTTTGTTTTTAAAATGTGGACATTTGAGCCAGGTGCCTGGTGGCTCATTCCTGTATTCCTGGTGGTTACTCAGGAAGCCAAGATTAGAGGATTGAGGTTTGAAGCCAGCCAGATAGAAAAGTACATGAGCATCTATGTTCAGTTAACTACAAATTAAGCTGGACTGGAGGCATGGTTCAAGAGATAGAGTGCTAGCTAGCCCAGAATGAAGTTGAGTGTGTGCTTGGGGCCCTCAGCTCAACACTGGTTACTGGTGTCAGCACCCCTTTCTTCAAAAGTAAACATTTGAATTTTTTTCAATTCCATACTGGATACTTTACAGATTCCTACACATAGTCCCCTCTACTTACTCTAGAAGGATAAGCCCTGAAAGAGGTTCCTAAGTCTGTTAGCTACCAAGTCCAACAAGGGGACCTGTGTGAACACAGACCCACAGTAAGGTTGAAGTGCTGTCTGCCATCTTTTTAATGCTTCTTCTCACCGTAGACCCTTGCCCTTGTTTTCACTGAGGCATTGATGAGATTAGTGTTTGTAAAAATGGCTCGAAAACAGATACAAGTGCTGTACAATAAACCAACAAAGGACTTGACAGACTAAAAAGACAGCACACAGCCATTACTGTCATTTGATGGTGACAGGCAAACACTTTTTCTTTTTCTCCTGGCTTTTTTGATACATTTTTGGGCATCCCTAACATCAAATAACTTGCAGAAGACATTGTGTTTAAACTGTGTTCCCCTTGTCTTATATAGATGGGCATGCAGGCACATGCATATGCACCACACAGATGCTCTGCAGAGTGATGGCTGCCTTCACATTAGTTTGGTTGAGAGAATCAGATGGAGGCTTTCTCCAGTCCATTTCATGCAAGGCAAGCAAATTGTGCCCTCATCTTCTGTTGTCTCTGTCTCCCTCTGTAATCAGCAAATGGAGCCCTGCAGCCTACACACTGTTCATCTGCAATTTGTTGCTCTCCCCTCGTTTGCACAACACCCAACCATCTCATTTTGAAATTCAGGAGTGGGAGATTGTAATTTGGGAGAAGGAAAGTCAAGAGCAAGATCACCTGCTTTGAAGAGGGCTGAGGGCTGCTCTTGAGGGAAATTGCTTTGGTTCGTCAGCCTCTGAGCCTCTCTCTGCATGTGCAGGGTGTGACCCTGCTGCCCATCACCGCTGACTTAAAAATCACATCATTTCAGCCCTTTGCAGAAGCTGTTCCTATGGGCTACATATGGCTTGTACCCTTAGCCCTCTATTGCCCACAACTATAGTTAAGCCTTTTTAACTCAGGCCCAGCTTTCTACTGGCTAGCTGCTGGCTCGTTCTCCTTCCTGCTCCAAGCTTGTTAATGAATCTGGCAGGCAGGTTTTCTAGATTTTTCTTGTCCTTCTGCCCTGCTCTCCTTTCTCTCCTAGTACTTGTATAGGCCAGACAGAATTTTATCTCTACCCCTTAGGTCTCTGGCAGGGCCTAAGAACCAAATTGACATAAAGGAGATTAATGAGACAGAAAAAAGCATACATATTTTTACATGTCTTTGAGCCCACAAAAGAAAAGAAGGACCCTCTCTTTAAAAAAAAAGTCAAACCGAAATGGTTCTTTAGTAGGCTGAACAGAACTTAGTAGTAACTGTGGAAAGGTGAAATATATTGGGTGGCTGAAGGAGGATAGGTGTTATTTTAACAAGACCATTCATAGCTGTCATTCATAGGCTTTTTTTTTTTCTGGATATCTCTGCTAAGTAACAACATTTCTTCTCTTCTGCCACAGGCAGGCATGTGGTATTTCATTCCAGAGTTCTCTGGCTCTCTTCTTCTTTCTTCCTCTCCTCTCTTCCTGGTGCAGAGGGCAGAGTACCTCTCTTGTATCTACTGTTTTTCAAGTGCCTTTAGCTTAAAATAATCCTTATGCCAAGTGGCATATTTTCCAGTGGAGAATTCTGCCAGCCCTCATTCATTTGCTAAGTGCCTCCCTTGCACAATGTGGGATTTAGTCATTTTATAAAAGCCTGCAAGTTGCTCTGATGGACAGTTTCCCTTGGCAACCACTAAGCTAGATCATAGTGGAGTAATGAATCAACAGGCCTTTGAACACTGCTGTTCATTGATCCCCCAAAGTTATTTGTTTTCCTCCACATATTGTAGCAGAACTGTAGAGAGTGGCTTGGTTTCTTTAATTCTTACACTGGTGGCCACTTGGTTGGTGGTAGGTTGGTGAATACACACCCAGGAATGTAATCATTATGCAGTTTCTCTGGATGCTGATAAGCTGATTT
Source organism: Dipodomys ordii (assembly GCF_000151885.1). Taxonomy (NCBI): domain Eukaryota; kingdom Metazoa; phylum Chordata; class Mammalia; order Rodentia; family Heteromyidae; genus Dipodomys; species Dipodomys ordii. Next base: position 1,607,082 of record NW_012267380.1, read on the forward strand.
AGCTTATAGTCAGTCTTTTTGCCTTTGATTTACATTGCTTATATTGAGCTGTTTTTGGTATTTTTTTTGTTCATTGAAAAGTTAACTGATTTATTTTACTTTATACATAGTAAGCAGCCAATTAATGTCCATAGGCAGTGGCCTAGTTTTAGGATTTGTACCACAGGGTCTAATTTAACAATAAAGGTTTATCTTTTAAAAAATTAAGGTGAACTCTACTCTTTAGAAACACAAATGTGAAAACTTTAAGAAGGTTCTTCTTTTCTTGCACCCCTGCACATGTTCTGACCCCCTCCAGAGTGGAAACCTCAGTGCTAATTGGAGCTGAGATGACTGTTGGGGACAGAGCTTGAGAGGTCTCCTGCCAGCTAATGTCATGGCATGGGGTCCATTTGCTCTGTGTAGCTATTCTGCAGTGCCGGAGAATGCCTGATTAATATGCTGCATGAAAATAAAATGGATTTGGAAAAATTATAACATACTCTCATAAATATTAATTCACATTTGTATGGAATTGCACATCAGTTTCTGGAGGCACCTTCAGTATGAAAGAAGATTTGGGCTCCAAAGAGAAAGATATAATTTTCCTCCAAAGCCCAGCTGATACATTATTAAATATCATTTGTTTATTAATCGGATCCTCTCCATGAATGTGATGCAGGGCAGTGGTTGGACTGTTTGACAAACGAAGGGGTTTCTAACCCTGTGGATAGTGAGGGTGACCCTCAGAAGCAGTACAATTCAATCCCCTTGCACCTGAGCCCACCTGCCTCCTGCTAGCATGGCCATCATTCCTGAATGTTTTCCCCTGGTAGCTGACCAAGTTGGTGAAATGTGAGACTAAGCAGAGAAGCTTTCTGAGCTGAGCAGATGCCTGACTACCAGCTGAGTTTGTGGGCAGTGGACAAAGGAATTCAATTCCACAGATGTTTATTGAACATGTTCCATGAGTTTGGCATGTTGAGCAAGGTCTAGGGCTGTGCAATCAATGGCCATTGACTTAACTCGATCTCAGCTTGTCCCCTACAACACCTCTCAGCACATCTTTGTTTGTCAGGTGGCAGAGGACAAGCCATCTGCAGTAGTGGCAGCTGGAAGTCAGACCTACAATCGTGCATTTGTCTTCCAGGAAGGTCTATATCTCTAATACCTTCTTCTCAAGACCTTTGCTCTTTTCTGGGGACTTCAGCTCCTTCCTGTGATCCTGCTGATGTGCAGCAGGGCCTACTAGGTTCCTGAATTGTCTGCCACTACGCGCTTTTCTAGCTTGCTTCACTTTGTTAGAGGTTGTGAGGAAGGGAATAGAGGAAAAGGGGATTTCTGGTTTGAAACATGCCATTAAGACTAGAGAAACTAATTAGAACTAGACAAACTGTGGGAAGGAGGCTCCAGGAAGAAGCTTTGCTTTGTGCCAGGATTGTATTCACTCCTTTATAAATAGTTCAGTGCCATCTTATTTCTGTGTAGTGTTCGGTGTGTGCAGCATTTCTCAGAATTCAAGTGACACCCATCAAGCCACTTGATGTTCTGTGAACTCATTCACAATTGACCTCCTAGTGCAAGGACTTGGTCTATGACATAACTAATGCCACACATGGACTGAGTCCAGGCCTTGAGGTATCAGAGGCTCAGGCCTGATCTTCCTGTAGGAACCCTACCAGAACTCTACCAGGTCCTGTGGCCTGAGACTCTGGCCCCTTACCAATGTAGGACATTGATTACCCTCCTCCTCCTCAAGGGACAAGTTGCTGCTGTTGGTTTTAGTGACAGTATGATGGAGATGAGAGATGCTCTGAGGAGCCTGTTGTAAAGATGTGGTGCCCTCAGGAAGTGTGGTGACCATAGGAACTAGCAGCTGCTTCCTTTCTGTCCTCTCTGCTGTGTGCCCTTCTGTGCAATTGCTATGGAAGTGCATGCAGCACTTAGCACTCTTTTTTGGAAACTATAATAATTCATAGACCACCTTCGAAAGTGTTTTGCGTGTCCTCTGGGAATGCCATTGTGTGACAACCCTGGCACAGAATCAGAGAGAAAGCCTTTGTGCCAAGTACAGAATCAGACAGAAAGCTGTCGTCCTAAGCACCAGGAAAGCCACTTGTAATGGAGTGGTGCTTGGTGCTCTGTTGAGTTTGCTGCCCAATAAGACACATTTGTGGTGGCATTGGGGAATCAGAAAGAGAGTGAGAACCATAATTCTAAGTTTTACACATTGTATCCCATTTTCCTATCCTTTCTAGTAACTCTATTCAGCCTGTCTTTTGGATGTGATTGTAAATGCCTTTTATAACCACCACTTACCTTTCCTTCTCTCTTTCTTACAGAAAGATGTAGCACTTAAGCCTCAGGAACGTGTGGAGAAACGTCAGACTCCCCTGACCAAGAAGAAACGAGAAGCACTTACCAACGGTTTGTCCTTTCATTCAAAGAAGAGCAGACTCAGCCACCCACACCACTATAGTTCCGATCGAGAAAATGACCGCAACCTCTGCCAGCACCTTGGGAAGAGAAAGAAGATGCCTAAGGGACTCAGACAGGTGAGTGAGCTGGACCATGTTTCTTTCTATGGCCTGCTAGCTGCCTGCTTCTTTGTGGCTCTCTCAGCCCCATGGGGACACTGGGTGGCTGCTCTGCAGAGTCCTGTTCCTCTTTCAAGAGAGTGCAGTCCCACACTCAGAGTTTTTCCTTAGCAGGTGAAATTTCAGCACTGCCCCTTTCCTGTAGGACATCCTCTGTGCAGTAGTGCATGTCGCATGTGCTCCTGGCAGGTGGAGCAGGCTGGACTCTTGAGGATTGCCAAGTTGGAATGGCTGGTGGGGAGAGCTCTTCAAAATTAGGACACCTCATGATTGTGAGGAGCTAAATTGGCAATGAGCAGTTCTGCGAGTACAGCTGACATTTTTCAGGAGTCTCAGGAGTGGTACCATGTGGAGAGCAGAGTGAAGGAGTGAATTTGCCTCTCCTTCACCTTCTTTTTTCTCCATATCCCATCTTTCAAGACTGACTTTGTGCTGTGCCAGATGAGGACAAGTGTGGTAGAATGGCTTTGAGACTCATAGGTAGTTAGGTGTCAGGTATCCACAAGCAAATACAGCTCTTGGTGTTGATACCCTCATGAGATGATTAATACTAAGGAAAAAAAGATTTCTGTGGTGTTTTTTTTTCTGCATAAATCTGAAGGATTCTGTGACTGCATAGTTACCTGGATCCTGGGAGTGTTCTGTTTGTTTTTGCTGAGACCACTGGGTGGGCTTGACTATCACTTACTGAAGCAGAGAAAGGGATTAATGCTCCCAGAGCAGGTGTTGCTAATTAGAAGCTGAACAGGTAATTTCTAGTTTGCAAATGTTTCTGTACAGAGGGCAAAATCTGAGATCATACAAATCCTTACAGATGGTAGAGTCTTATACACTTCACTAAGCTCAGATTCCTACCCCTCTCTATGATCTAATGAGGTTTGGAGCTTAGGAAGGCTTCTGTTGACAATGGCCAAGCTAGTGTGGAAATCATTCTTAGGAGCACCATGCGTCTGTTTGGGGTGGTGAGTTTTAGTTAAAAGATTGCAAGGTCAAAAGCTCCAAGAAGTTATAATGTGCAGTTTGGTGTCTGGCCTCTTTGATAGGTAATGAGGAGATTCCTTTGAAGAAACATGGGGTGCAGGGTATAGCACAGACTAAGCCAGCTTCTAGCACAGCATCATCAAATCTGACTCCCCCAGGCTGTGTTTCCCAAGTGTACATGTATCCCAAAGCAGCAGATTAATGTCACGGTGGTGTTATTAACATTTATACAGGCTACGGCAATTATGCCACTGTCATTCTGTAAAGTTGGTACAGTACAACCTGTAATTCAGACAGTAACCCTGCCTAGTAGGTAATTACCATGTAGCTGCACATGTGGAAACAGGGACTCCAAGAGATAAAGTGGTACATCTGAGACCACCTAGCAGTGAGGGATAGAGCCAGATTTGAACCCTCATCTCTTTTTCTCCAGAGCTTATTCTGTTTCCCATATTTCTTTCCCTTGTTTTTGAGATAAAGATTAAGAAATGGTCAAGAATGGTGGGAACTACAAGTATTTTAATTTTGGCCCAACATAGTAGCTTTCATTGTAGGAATGGCCTATTAAACTCACAAGAAGAATCTGGTATAACTGCCCACTTTGGAGGGTGAATGCAAAGCTGCAGAGTTTGAAAGCAATTGAATTTGCATGCAGTTCCTTTCTTTTTAGAGAGAGACAAGAAGTTGGAAAGAGAGGAAAGATGATGGTCCTTTGCTATTTGTAGCCCTTAATTCATGCCTTTCTGTGTGAGATTCATGAGGAGACTCATTATCCCCAATGGGAGAGATGGCAGGGTCACAACCACCCCTGCTCAGGCCTGCTGCCCCTCCCCAGGCTGGCCTGCCTCCAGCTGGAGAGGAGGCCCATTCTTGCCATGTCAGGCAAGAAATCAGTTTACTTCTGAGCTAACACTAAGCTGTGAGTCCTCATCGTTCAGTCTTTTTCTCCCTGATCTGATTGTACTTTCTTACACCCTGTCTTCTCTCCTTCTTCCAATTTTATAAAACCAAGAATTTCAAGGGTCTCTTTTGAAACCTTTGATGATTATAAGAGAAAGTATTTGGTCTCAGACAATGACCAACCTCCTGGTAATAATGATATTTGAACTCAAAACTATCTTTGTTTTGCAGAAAATATTTAAAGGTGAATACTTTGCATCTATATAAATCATAGAAAAAGAAAGAAAGAGTCAGATCTTTGGCCAATGTCTTTTTGGTGTTTATGCCAAAACATAAATATCCAATGAAGTATTATATGTCTAGGAAGAAAGGAGTCAGAATCTGCTAATGGAGGCAAAACTTTGTACCTGTAACAACTGTCCAGTACTACCATTCTGAAAAATGAGGGTTTTGGACTGGAACATTTCTCAGACTCCTCCTCAATTCTGTGGTGGTTTACATCTGTGAATGGCACTAAGAAACTGTGACAGCATACCATTTGTGGTGGAGAGTGTTGTTCTGTGAGTGGTGACTGTGTAGACAGTGATGGGAGAGGAGGCAGACCTCTGTAGACATATTGTTGGCTAAGGGTCAGCCTGCCATGTGGTCACTGATAAAAGAGGAGGCACAAGTCCTTGATGGCACCAATAGATGCCAGAAAGTGTCTACAAGAATAGGGGCTGGGAAGGTGGCTCAGTGGTAGAGCGCTTGCCTTGCATGCATGAGGCCCTGGGTTTGATTCCTCAGCACCACATAAGCGAAAAGAAAAAAGCTGGAAGTGGTGCTATGGCTCAGGTAGTAGAGTGCTAGCCTTGAGCTGAAGAGCTGAGGGACAGCGCCCAGGCCCAGCGTTCAGGCCCCATGACTGGACCCAAAAAAAGAAAAAAAAAGAATAGGGGCAGTTGCTTTTCTGTTCTGCGAGTGCCTGTACACATTGCTGTCACTTTGGCCTTTGCCTCAGATCTGGTAAAGTAAATAGGCCTCGTGCACTCTGAACAGAGACCAGGAGAAAGCCTTGAGGGGGCTTTTCTTAATTAGTGGCTTGTTCTTTTGTGCCTCTTATTGAGGGGGTATGACCTGAAGGACTGCAGGTAAAGGCAGGCATTAGGCTGAGAACTTATTCTTTATCTCTGACTCACTGAGAGTGAATTAAGTTTGCATCTTATTAGGAAATGGCTCTTCCTGAGCTGGCAACTTAATGCACAGCTTCCTGTAATTACGGGAAGATGTTACTCCTCCTTCATAGGAAGGAAATAATAGGATTTTTTTCCCTGAGAATCTGTTGAAGGCAACTAATCTTTTCACTCTGAGAGTGCAATTACATACTTTTAAGGGGAAAAAAGGTATAGTTGTAAAACCAGCTTTTCCTTCCCTTGCCTAGATAGAAAAATCTCAGCATTTGCATTGTGTTTCCATTGTAGCCAAAGAAAGCTCCTTAATTGGTACTTAACTTATTTGCTGGATTATATTTTCAAGAACAAATACATGCTGACTTGGAAGGTACTGATCTGGCAAATGTGTTGCAAATGGCTGCACTTTCTGATGTGGTAGATTTGAACACATTTCTTAAATCCCAAAAGGACTTAAAAAGTGGATGAGAGGAGCAAGTTGCCTGTCACATACAAACATCCTGTGTTTGTCCTGTGTAAAGCCTCATGTAGACATCTTAGAAAACAGTTTTAGTGTTTACTTATAAGAACACAGTGGGTTATTTCCTCTTCGACATAGACTTCGGGGTGTGAGGTTACAACTGGTCTTCTATATAGGAGGTTTATCCCATAACTGGGAGACTCATTCACAATAAAACCATAAAGTCCTGTGTGGCCAAACCTACTAGCCTTACTCTAGAATTGGGGGAGCACTTTAAATTACTTTATATTGGAAACACAGAGAACATGAGTTGGTTTTAAAATGCAGAGTAACAATGGTGGAAAGTTGATGAGAGGGCAGAGAACTTGTGTATTTGGGTCCAGCCATGTTTCCAAGACTCCACCTATCCACTGGTGTGTCCTTTTTGTGTCTAACAGGTGAATGGCATGGATCTTCCATAGATATCCAAAATCTTCCTCTGTCATTGAGTTTAGGCAACAAAAAGCTATGTATTACCAGCAGGATTTTGCAGAGAAGAGGTAACCTATTGAGATTGCTTCTAGTCATAGGCAGGCAAACACCATTTGAGAGGCAAAGAAGGAAGTTGAGAGGTTTGCAGGTCAATGCCAACCTGTGCATAAGGATGGCTTATTTGGTAACATGGTTGAATAAGCATTATACCAGTGGATCTGGGAATTAGCTGTCCATGAAAACTTAGAATGGTGGAGTCAAACCTGGTGAACATTTTAATTGACACTGCATATTGTAAGGTACCAAAACTATTTGCTGAGTTCTGAGGAGAGGGATTGGCTCCAGTGCTGGGTCTGTGAAATGTGAGCTGTCACTGGGGCAGTGCATTGCACTGGATGCTGGCCCGGTGTGGCCCGAGTGGCTATATTGGTGTAGAAGGCCAGCTGGTTCTTCCCCAGCTGTGATCCCACTCATTCTGGAGTAGCATATGGCAGTATGTCCATGCTCCTTCCTGCTGAACTGTTTGCTGCCAGAGGCCCGTTCTTATTGCAGTGAGATTCACACTGAGGAGGTCTTTGTGACATTTGCTGTTGGTAGAAATTAGTTTGCAAGGGAGGATTTATCATGGAAAACTCTGATTAAACAGATCCAGTTCAAGTCACGTTTCTGAAGACCTGCTAATTAGTTTTGAGGTGGAAATGTAGGGCAAAAATCACACAGGTATTTATCTAGCTTGACTCTAGAGCCTGCAGGTTTCTGGAAATCAGAGCAGTTGAAACACGAATGTAATTTGGGATTATACATTCATAATGAAAAGGCATATGAACTTTGCTACATTATGCTCTTTCCTAAATACATTTGTTATAATGCCTAAATGCCTGAAGGTGTTTTGTGCTGGTATTAAGAAATGTGAGCTGCAGTTCAACTATTTTTATCTCATTCTTCAGAATCACTCTTCAGAATTTCACGTCTAAAGTATTTATTGAGATTCTATTTGCTTTTGGAAAACTGTAATGATATGAAGTTTACAAAGTGTGATAGTAAAGGAATTTTTTTCTTTTCCTCTCTATGAATTCACATTGCAGACTTCTGTCCCTTGCCCAAACCAGAGGCACAAGAATAAATACATAAGGAAAGACTGAGAGAATAAAAGAATTGCTTTATAACTGCACTTGGAAGAATTCTGATTGATGTGGATAAGATGAGTCTCCAGTCCAGCAGTGTCTCTGTTGAGATGACCTGTTTATTTGGGTTATTGGTTTGCAGTTAGGATGGATAAACTACCCATTAATAAAATAAGGAGTTATGGGAAGGTGCCCTCCCACCTTAGCCTCCTAAGTGCTAGGACTACAGGTGCCACCGCCTTGGCCAGCAAAGGAGAGTTGTGTTTTTGTTTTAGCATAGCACTAAGCAGCAGTGGAAGTTCATTTCTTTGTGTTCTAGAATGTCTGGTTGCTATCTTCTTGCTCTGTCCCTTATTATCTAGGGATGTGTTCTATGAGCTCTGAATGTTTGTGAAAGCAAAGTGACCACCCTTGGACTTCAGGGGACATGCCTTGGGAGTGGTCAGGCCGCAAATGCTTTCATCTAAGTGGCATTGGTAGTTCTAGTAAAAGTCTGTGGGTGGGGAGTAGAGACCAGGTCCTGGGTGGGAGGTAGTGCCAGTCCAAGTGGAGAACAGTGTGTCCAGGTCCCAGGTTGGGAGGTGGCTGCAGGCCGAGTGGAGAGCAGTTTGGCTAGGTTCTGGTATTGTTCCTTTCCCATTGGGCCACTGCAGAGAATTCAAGGGGGGTTATGTGTGAGAACAGTGGCCTGGGGACCTGGAGGCAGAGCGTGTGGAGGGAGGTGCAGCACTGGACATTTGTCTCATTGGCTCTGCATACAGTTTCAAAGCCTAGGAGGGCTGGCTAAGCTGCTTGAGCAGTGTCTGCTGGTCAATGTGGGCTTATAGAGTTTTGTTTCCTTCCTTCCTTCCTTCCTTCCTTCCTTCCTTCCTTCCTTCCTTCCTTCCTTCCTTCCTTCCT
>NW_012267380.1:1615712-1630272 GCF_000151885.1 Dipodomys ordii
TCCCTCCCTCCCTCTCTCCCTCCCTCCCTCCCTCCCTCCTTTCCTCCCTTCCTTCCTTCCTTCTGACAAAATCTTGCTTCGTAGCCCAGGATGGCCTTCAATTAAATATCTTGTTTCCTCAGCCTCCTGAGTACTGAGATTATAGTACCTTTGAACAGGAAATCCCTATTCCAAAGTAGTGGGCTGGGCCTTTGAGTTGCTGAAATGAAAAAATCAAGGCCTGCCAGCCATGAAATAATAAATCACTTGTAAGTTCAGACTAAAAACAGTTACAAATAGTAACTAAAACATAGATGTGGCACATTCCTACCAGCTCATCCAGTAAGTCCTAAAAGAGAAAATAGCTTGCATGGGCAAAGAAGTGGCAGTGAAAGACATGGACCCTAACTTAGCTGATCCCAAGACTGTAGAAATTATTCTGTAAAATGGTAGACTTTTATGATTCATGAAGTTGGGGGGGGGTTATATGCACATGTGTCTTTAGTAAGCACCATTTAGACTTCATTTCATTTGAGAAGTTAAAAAAAACATGCATCAGTTATTAACAGTAGTTAGGGAACAGGTCTTTCTCTTACAGCCCTGCCCTCCAATAGTGGATGATGGTAGGAAACAGTTCCTTGTGTTTATGTGGAGCCAGGCATTTGGGGGCTAATTGGACACTTCCCCCTCTCATCACCATGCATTCATCTGCATATGGCTTGATTTCAGCCATAGCCTGTGTAGTGAGCCTCTTCATCTGTGTTCGCAGCAGTCCCCTCTCCACACAAGTCTGTACACGACAGGTACTGAGTGGGAGGTGAAAGTGGGTAGGTGGCTGCGGTTTGCAGCGGTGTCAGTGGGGAGAGGAGCAGATGGCTGTGATCGCCACGTGCTGCGCGATTCCCGTGGGAGTTGATGGTGGTGACAGGCGACTCACAATGTGCTATTTACAGTTTGGGTTTGCAGTCTTTCCGTGACATCTGAATGCTCTTTAGCAACTGCTTTCATTACTGCCTTTCGAGGAGCTGCTAATTGAAAATGAAATTGTGGGTGGGCTCTAAGACAGGCAGGCACAGACAGCTCCCTGTGCTAAATGTTATTTGAGAACCATTGGGTGTCTTTGTGTCCAATTTGTATTTCTTCTCCCAAAGAGATAGAGCCAAAGGTGCATTTGAAGATGCAGTTACATATTTACAGGCAGAGCTGAAACCAACCCAGAGAGGTCCAGAGATGCTGCCTGTTGCCCATGTTCACATAATGTGTTAGGGCCTTATTTTAAATCTGCTAACATCATGTATTCTCCATGAGTTTATCATAGGCTGTCATCCTCTTCTTCTGTAGCTGTTTCGGACTATACAAGGAAAGCAGTCATCCAATCTCTTGAACTTTGGGCTAATAGTATATATTCAGGTCTCTCTCTGTCTTTGTCTCTATCTATCTGCCTGACCCTCTCCTTTCTTCCCCCTCTACTTCCCCCTCTTCCTTTCCCCCTTCCCCCTTTATTGGAGAATAAACTCAATACATTGTCTAGACAAGCACTCTCACTTGACCTGTGACCCTAGTCCTTTAGCTTTTAGTTTGTTTTTCCAGACAGGGTCTTTCTACCTCTGCCTCTGCCTCTTGAGTACCTGAGATTACACCTGTGTAGCACCACATCCAGCCTTGCATATTCAAGTTCTTTTGTGTACTTTTATGGGGGGGCAGGGGCGGGCCTGGGTGCTGTCCCTGAGTTCTTCACCTCAAGGCAAGTGCTCTACCACTTGAGCCACAGCTCCACTTCTGGTTTTCTGGTGATTAAGAGTGATTAAGAGATAAGAGTCTCATGGACTTCCCTACCCAGACTGGTTTTGAACCCTCATCCTCAAATCTCAGCCTCCTGAGTAGCTAGGATTACAGGTGTGAGCCACTGGCACCCCTGGCTTTTGTGTACTTTTCTACCTGTAAACCCCTTTGCCTTTTGTGGAAGGAGGTTATGCCTCCAGGCACACTGGATGGGTAGGCTATGCAATACAGATTGTACTTTGGCTATGGTATGGATCTCGCTAAGTTTATGGCTGCCCCTTGATGCAGGACTGTTACTTGTGCCCCAGTGAAGGTGTGACTTGTGCCCATTCCCCCTAGTGCAGGGCTGTGACTTTGCCCCATCTTCTGCATTGCTGGCTACATAGCATCAGAAGCATTGCTGAAATTGTAGCTTTCCTAAGTGTTTATGTGTTGAATTGTTTTATTGCTCATTCTCAAAATAGCTTTGCACAGAGAGAAATCTTGTGCTGAACAAGATGACCTGGCTCTTAAAAGTGCTGTTAAGTTTCTTTTCAATTAAATATGAGGAGAAATGTGTATTATTGCATTCTTTTTAGCTTTCCCTTGAACATTTCAGTGACTACTATTTGGGGCAAAACCATACTGAATTTTGTCCTTTGTTTGACTAGGACTTATTTGGTCCTAAAAGCCCAAGTTTGGGGCTGAGTAGACCTTGGTGATGGACCCTTCTTTACTTACCTGGCCATGGGAACCCAATTGTTTTAATGCATTTGGGCTACTGCTTGGTCCTAATGATGTTTTAAAAAAAAGTTTTCGAATTCTCCAAGAATCAAGACCATTGCCTATGGATATGAATACTGAGGATTTTGTACCAAGAAAATGTAACGAATGTAAGCTACGAACTCTGGGGCTTCTCTTACCTAGGGGGGTGTATATCCAGGCTGAGACTGGAAGAGCTCTCCATGCCCATAGGTCTTGTTTGAGCCCACCTGATATCTTCTGTGTTTAATGGATGACCTGATGAGTGTGTTGTGTGGCCTGCTGAAACACTTCAGCTGAATTTATTGATCATAGCTCTGCAGAGGCTGCCACTTCCCCTGCCAGTGCCTGCAGGGATGCTGGTGTGGCGGGTCAGCCTGCAGTCCCTGCTCACCCCTGAGCTCGCTCAGGAAGTGCTTGTGTCATACATTCTGAAGTTGTGTAGTACAAAGCCGGACAGCTTCTAATTGCCAGTGATGGTCTGGAGGGCTGAGATTGGTTCTAATTAGACTGAGAAGCAATTAGCTGTTTTCTGAGCAGGGAAGAACACAGAATAATGCTTCTTAAAGGGCAGGCTCTGGACCACCTACTGGGGCTCTGAGGTTTCCTAAAAAAAGCAGATTCCCAGCTAGCCCCTCTTATCCTTTGGAGGTGACAGGAGACTGGCACCTTACCTGGAATTATATTCAATGATTTTTTTTATTATTGAAATAAAGATTTACAATTTTGTTAGAACAGCTTGTTTGCAAGTCTTAAGAATTTTTAATGTGTCTTGTGTGATTTTTTTTTTTGCCAGTCCTGGGGCTTGAACTCAGGGCCTAGGCACTGTCCCTGCTCAAGGCTAGCACTCTATCACTTGAGAAACAGCTCCACTCCTGGCATTTTCTGTGTATGTGGTAACTGAGGAATCAAACCCAGGGCTTCCTTCATGCATGCTAGGCAAGCACTCTACCACTAAGCCACATTCCCAGCCTGTCTTGTGTGAATTTAACTTCATCAACAACAGGATCCTATTCTTGTTCTATGCATTCATGAATTGAGTTTTCATCAAAGAATGCCTAGTGTGCATTAACTGTCCTCTTCCCTGCCCCCGTCCCATTTCATGGTGTGTTTTTTTTTCCTACAGAAAACCTTGGAGAATAATTCTGTTATAACATTTTCTCCTTATTCCCACCACCAACATCCAACAGCACAACTGTGTGTAAACATGTAAGCCTTAGTTTTCCAGTTTTTTAAAGGTCTAGTTACTTCTTTTTTGTCTTTACAATTATAGATAGAGATGTTTAGTTCTTAGTGTTTATTGTACTTTATTAACTTTCTCAGTGACAAATTATTGGTGTTAGGCAGAAGTCCTGTGGGCCAGGTATGAATCTGAAAAGACTGACTATGTGTCAGAGGATTCTCGGCACCACTAACTTTTTGTTAATAACAGAGAAAGTTTGAGTCTAATAAAGGATTGCATTTGAATTTCTGGTCTTGACTCCACGAATTCAAAGGAAACCTTTTCTTTTCTCAAGCTAAATGGAACAAAAGTCCTCCAAAGTAGTAAAATCCCAAGTTAGAATTTAAGAGTGGCTTGCAGTATGTCAGCAGTGGTAGCTTTTGTTTTTGATACGTTGCTGTGAGACTACCAATGCCCCTCAAGATGACTGCAGGATCGAACACCTGCTATTGTAATGGTCCACCATAGGAGAAAGACAATTAATACTGACTTGTGATTTAAGAAAATAATCTTTACATCTTCATGGGGGTGGGGGGAATGGAGGTGGGGTAGGGAAAGGGTAGTAGGAAAAAAAACAACAGAGGGCGTAACAATGTTCAACAAGAAATGTACTCATTACCTTATTCGTGTAACTATAACCTTTCTATACAGCATCTTACAGTAAAATAAAATTTAAAAAAAGAAAGAAAATATGAGCATTAGGTTTTGCTAAAAATTAGAGAGGATGGGGAAAGCCCCTATCCCACCTATCCTCAGCTGAAATAGAAGTTGGGCTGTAGCCTGGTGAGCATCCCTGGAAGGTGATGGTATTTGTTGGACTGTTTTCTTCCCACAACTTCTTACACTACACCCTTTCCCCCTTTTCATAGTCATGCACATATGTGAGTCCACACATCTGCACACACACATGCACATACACACACTTTAAAGGGCTGGGATTATATAGCCAGGTCCATTTAGAGAGTGTATAGGGAATGCCTTACCACTCTGTAGGTGCAGGGAGAAGACGCATTGCATTGGGAGGGAACTTGGCTTCTTTCAGGCCTGTGGCCATCTTTGTCCTCCTGTCTTTGAGCCTGGCAGCATCTCTTCCACCTAGATCTCATGCCCTTCTGTAGCAGCTCCTGCTTTCCTCTCAAGTCAGCAGGACGTCAGATCTGTTAGATCTCTCTTCATTTCCATCTTCCTTGCTGCTCTTCATTCTGGTTCTTCTCACTAGACATTTATACTTAACCATTTTACTTGGATGCTTTATAATTCTCTTTATTTAAAAAAAACATAAAAGTTGTACTTATTCATGTGGTACCCTGTAATGTTTGATACATGTACTACTACAGTAGTTTAAATCATATTAGAAGGATTTATTACCTCAAACATTTATCATTTCGTTGTGACTTAAGCTTTCAAACCTTTCTTATCGCTTTTTGAAAGGTAGGGCACATAATCAGTGCCCATAGCCACCATACCAGGCCTATAGTAATAAGCCTTTGTTATTTGTGCTTATCCAATGTGGCGCCCATGATCCAACTGCCCCTGGCCTCTGGTAACCACCAGTTTCTGCTGCTTTTCCATTCTACATGAATGACATCATGTGGCATCATTGTAGAACAATTAAGTCTGTTGCTGTCTTTCTTTACTCACATAGTGAAGGAGGATAAAACACTTTTTGCCTGAGTTAGAGTTGAACTGTGATTATGTAGATCTCAGCCTCCTTAGTAGCTAGGAGTACTGGCATTAGCTTCTGTGTCCAGATGAAAACCAACTGTCTTTCAATAAACGACCTTGTGGAAATTGGATATTTACATGTAGAAGGATGCAGCTGCACCTCTGTCTCTTACCACTTACAGAGATGGACTCAAAATATATTAAAGTCTTAAAGGTTAAGAACTGAGCTTACAAAAATTCTGGAAAAAGCACACCAGGAAGGTGCTTCAGAGTATTGGAATGGGGAGAATATTTTGGAGAAGAACTCAAAAGCATGAGAAATGAAAGCATAAATAGACCAATGGGATTGCATTATGAAAAACTTCGGCATAACAGAGGAAACAGCCTACAGAATGGAAGAAAATATTTGCAGTGTACACATGTGACTCCTTTTTAGCCTAAAGCTGGATATGGTGGCTCAAATCTATACCTCAGTGATCTGGGAGACTAAGATAAGGAACATCACAGATCTGGGCTTGTCTGACCAAAAAAAAGTCTGTAGATTCCATCTCAATGGGAAGACGTGGAATATGGTTGTGTGTGCTTGTCATCTCAGCGACGCAGGGAATATAAAATAGGATCACAGTCCAGATATGAGTCCAGGTTAAAAAAAATAGAGACCCTGTGTCAAAATAAGCAGTTCAAAACAGGGAAGGAGGTATGGCTCAGTAATAGATTACCTGCCTAGCAAGTGTGAGTCCCTGAGTTCAGTTCCAGTACCTCACACAAAAAAGAAGATGAAGAAGAGAAGAGACAAACTAAGAAAGCAAGCACTGTTCTTTGCATGACATGTGGTTTTACAGCTCAGTTGGCTGTACTTGTGGGTCACTTACTTATAGTTCTTCATTCCCCTCTCATTGGTCCATGTATATTTCTGTGCCTCATATGATTCTTAATGTAGTTTGGCATTGTTTAGGTCACTGCTTTTGCACTCTCTGGTTAAAAATGCATCAGTTTGGGGCTGGGAAGGTGGCTCAGTGGTAGAGCGCTTGCCTTGCATGCCTGAGGCCCTGGGTTCAATTCCTCAGCACCACATAAGCAAAAAGAAAAAAAAAAGCCGGAAGTGGCGCTGTGGCTCAAGTGGTAGAGCGTGAGCCTTGAGCTGAAGAGCTGAGAGACAGTGCTCAGGCCCAGAATTCAGGTCCCCCGACCGGACCCAAAAAAAAAGCATCAGTTTTCCTCTATAGCCATTCAAAATAAAGTGTTGCCCCTAGAGTAAGACATCGTGGACCCTATCTAATCTGGCTGTAGCATACTGCTTTAGCTGCTCTTCTGCTTGCTCTCACCATATGTACATACATATGATTCCTACATGAACTGTGTATGACTCCCTTTGTCATCTAGGACCATGTTTTAGTGTTGGCTGAATACCTAAATGTCAGCCTCCCTAGGGATATTAATGTGGCACAGGAAGGGACCTAGGCTAGTAATGCACGTAGGAGGTCAGGCTCTGAAAACCCACAGCGATCCTTGACCAGAATACGCTTCTCCCATTGCCTGTTTCTACTCCTGTCCCTTTCAAACCCATTCCTCACACTGCAGCTGGTGGCTTCTCCTTGTTTACCTTAAAATTATGAATTGTTTTTCATAACCAAGTGTGAACAAATGTGCCCTTGCACTGTAAAATTGCTATCCTACATGCCTGCTGACTAGACTGTTTGACCTCAGAAAACATTTTAATTTTATTCACAGACTTGCGCATTCAGCAAACATTTACTGAGCATCCTTTGTGTGCAAATCCTGTACAAGAGACTGATGTAACAGAAAAGCTGCACTGGCCGTAGCCCTGCTGTTGATGTGTTTACAGCTGGCGGATCTCCTGGAGCTCAGGGAGAATGTGTAACAGTGGGGCAGGCTGGGTGGGCAGATTAGTTGTAGTTCCAGCGCAGATGGGTTGGACGTCATTTAAAGAGTGGGCACCTTCCAGGGTGTACTACAGTTCTTTCAAATGTCTTCTTTTCCACTTTCTGCTCTTCTTGACCTCCTCTGCCTTTTCAAGAAACTTTGGAGAATACATGCTAAATTTTTCTTGGAGCACTGGTAAGTGTTAGAAATCATGCTGTGGCTAGGCATATGTGGCCCATGCCTGTAAGCCAGTTACTCAGGAGGCTGAGATCTGAGGGTCCAGATAGAAAGCCAGTCAAAGCAGGAAAGTACATGAGACTCCATCTAAACACCAGAATGCTAGAAGTAGAGCTGTGGTTCAAGTGGTAGAGTCTCAACTTTGAGTGAAAGGCTGAGGGATGGAGCTCAGGCCTTGATTTCAAGCCCCTGTAAACACACACACACACATACACACACATACACACACTCAGGCCTTGATTTCAAGCCCCTGTACATACACACACACACACACACACACACACACACACACGTACACATACACACACCCGAGAAAGATGACTGCAAATGAATTTTGGGTGGCTAACCCAAGAGCATTTGAAGATACCACTTAATTTTTATTTCTGTTCACTCTGTAGTGGCTGGGCCCTTGTATTGGTGTAGCAATTGAAGATTATAGAAGGCTTTTGTTAATGGAAATGCTTTTCTGCCTTGCAATGTAAGTGAAGGGCTTTCTGTATCGAGCACTCTGTTTATGCGTAAACGTGGCTTCTGCCTGAATGAATGAATGCTTATGGTTCAAACGAAAGAAAATGAGAAATGATTTGAACCTCATCATTCCACTAAATTAATATTGACATGAAAACTCACTGATGCAAGAGCACTTCTGTTATCAGTACATTGGCTACATGTAAAGATTTTGATAAGTGATTATATATATATATATATATATATATATATATATAGTGTGTGTGTGTGTGTGTGTGAATCACATATATATGTAATATTTTAATACCCTGCCTGAAAAAGTGGCCATACATATACCGAAAGGTTTATTTGAAATATACAGTATTGCAGCTCCATTGAAACAATTATTTCATATTTTGTCTCAGCATGTCCAGAGCAAAGCAGGGGTAATCATAATGGTTGTAAAAGCAATGCTTAGTGCTGAGGTCTTAGATTATAAGGAAGGGATCATTTACTTGTTCCAGCTTCCACGTTCCTTGTTGAAAAGCTCCTAGGAAAATATGTTTTAGTCAGGTGACCTGTTGTAGCAGAACAGGAGTCATAGTTAAATTTCCTGCCCATTTCTCCATTGTTTTGAAAGCTTGATCACTTGATGAAAAACACAGTAGGGGTGCAAAGGTTGGTGTGGAGATACTTGAGTCTCACACTCTTGTACTGTGCTTATGAGCTATTCTCACAGGTATCTATGGGCTTCTCCTTCTTTGGTGGGTGGGTAGCTAGTTAGGCATTATGTAAATTGATGGGACCAGAAATAAATTGAGAGTGTCATGATTTTTATCAGGGCTGTCTTATATTTTCTCTTTGTCATTTCATATCTAGACTGGGAGCTGATACAGTGAGAAAATGAGGACAAATTGTGTTTGGTCACGTAGAAAATGCTGTATAAGTTCCTCTTTGAGCAGTTGGGGGGATCTTCACCCTGGGCAGTGAGTCATACCTTCTGTGGGCCATGCACCCCTCCCATGGGCAGTGAGCCAGCTGTTGGAGAGAGAGAGGAAGCTGGCTTGTTTTATGGCCACCACTTTGAATTCATTTACAGGGAAGGCATAAGCATTGTCTCCAGTTAGAAAGAGAGAAGTGTCTTCAGTAAGGTCAAATATGTCAGTCTTTGCTCTTGTATTATTCAGGCTGTAGCTACACTGTGTTGGAGAAAGAGACTTGAAATGTGGAGTCTTAGAATACAAATTTTGACATGCTATGTGGGTATGGTCTATACTTAACCAAGCTATGCATCCCCTCTCCTCTTCAGCCCTCAGTTTCTGTTGCTACCAGATCACAAGCAGGATGTGCCTGTAACACTGAGTGAAAAATGAACATATGACAGGCTGGAGGTAAGGGTAAAGGTGGATTGCCTTCCCAGCTTCCTAGAAAACTCAAGTCTTTGAGTTCAGTCCCCAGCTGGGGAGAGGAGGCAGTGTACACATCCTGAACTTCTTAAATGCCCTTTACTTTAGAAGTAAACAATATACTTGAAAACCAGGAATTACCTGATGAACCTGAGTTAGATAGATGGAGTTAGATAGATGTGTGCCCCACACGAAGGACCACAGCTTCTTATTTTCAGTAATAGTTGGCTTCAGTGGCAACTAGGGCCCTGTAGACCCTTGCCGATGGTATGCATTAGAATGAAAACCTTGAGTGGAGTGGGCCTCTGTATACTGTCTCTACAGATGATAAGCTTTTGCTGAAAAAAGATTAGTACAAAATGGTACAGCTACTTCTTGTGGAGAACATACTTGTTGTCATCCATCTGAAGATGTCATTGGAGACCTTTCAAATAAAAAATAATAGGAACAGGCTTCATATGACTGATCCATGGTGATGGGATGTAATGAAGTTATACCCCAATTTTGTGTCTTTCAACCACTAGCCCCTGTTTTGGGACATGTTAATTTTGAGGTTAGTTCCTGATTTTTTATTAAGTAGATTGTGAGGCATGTATATCC
Source organism: Dipodomys ordii (assembly GCF_000151885.1). Taxonomy (NCBI): domain Eukaryota; kingdom Metazoa; phylum Chordata; class Mammalia; order Rodentia; family Heteromyidae; genus Dipodomys; species Dipodomys ordii. The sequence goes on from NW_012267380.1 coordinate 1,625,676, forward strand.
ATTCTTCTGTATGTGGGAAATCCTTTCTTATGTCCCCCATTAATACAGTGTGCATAAAATTTATCAGAATCGGCAGTCATGGCAAACGTGGTGGTTGTTTGGGTCCAGGACCTGTTCAGTTACGTGTTCCTTCAGTTCATGTCTTGTGTGTGGCCCATATGCTCTGCCCATTGTCCTCAGAAGAGGGCACAGAGGACCAGGAGAGGTGGTTACCATTTTCTAGGACTTTATCTTTGGGTTACTTAATTACTTTGTAGTACTTTAAAGTAAATTGTGAAAAATACTCTTTGAAAGTTGTTGAGTGATAGACATGCTCCTAGGTTTTCACTAATCTCCCTTGTGGTTTTTATAATGCCATAAATTTTTCTTGGTAGAATTTCCTTATGTCTGTATTTGCAGTCTTGGGCAAGGATTTATGCACTACCCCACTAGTCAGGCCTCCCTGTGGCTCTGTCATCAGAGCTGGAGGATTGTGTGGGATTTGTTGTCTTCTTTTTAATATGTGAGAATTTAATCTAAATACATACACAAGTTTTTTTCCTTATTTTTGTCTTTTTGGATTGGTGTCTTAGCAGCAAATTTCTTTCTGAAATAAAGAACAAAATTTCCAAAGCAGGATGCCTTTAGCCTTGGTGTTTTGTTTTGTTGTTGTTTTAATTTACCTGTTATAACTAGGACAAGGAAGAAAGTTGAGGAAACAAAGGAAACCACTGTGGATCTTGCTGGTGATATGAAGTTTAGTCATCATCATGATGACCAAGGCCAACATTGTTGGAGCTACCCCTGTCCACAGGCCCTGCTGGATTTGTAGAACTCTCACATCCACTGGGCTCTGAAAGGCTGAATCTCTGGCTAAGCCAATCTTGTACTGAAATACAAATGATAACCAACCAGCTTTGTCCTATATCTACTTCTAAAAAGATTTACTGGAGCAATTCAAGTTTGCATTATTATTCACTGAACTGATCCTTGCTGTGTCTTTTATAAGGAAGATGTTTTTATATCTATTTAACAAGTAGCACAAGATTGACTATACCTTAACTAAAGGTTTCTAAGACTTTAGAAATGACTGGTTTAAGCTTTGCTTGTCTCTTATACGTGTACTCTATAGGCCCTATATGTGGTATTGAAATGTACAGAGGCACTGGTATGGAAAGAGACCCTAGGTCATACTATTTCACTTTTTTTGTTGTTTTTGGGAGGGGACTTGAATCCAGAGCCTGTTTGTTGTCCCTAAGCTGTTTTCCTCAAGGCTAGCTCTCTACCACCTTGAGCCACAACATACTTCCAGTTTTCTGGAGGTTAATTGGGGATAAGAGTCTCATAGACATTCCTGCCCATGGCTAGCTTTGAACTGTGATCTTTAGATCTTAGTCCTGAATAGCTAGTGCCTGGCCTGTTTCACTTCAGAGGGTGATTTTTTTTTGTAAGTTTTGGGGCTTGAACTCTGGGCCTCTCATCTTTTCACCTCAAAGCTAGTGCGCTACCACTTGAGCCACAGTGCCACTTCTGGTTTTCTGGTGATTTAATGGAGATAAGAGTCTCACAGACTTTCCTGCCCAGGCTGGCTTTGAACCCTGATCCTCAGATCAGACTGAGGTCTCCTGAGTAGTTAGGATTACAGGCATGAGCCACTGGTGCCCAGCTTGAGGGTGATTTTTTTTATTGTGATCAACTCAGGAACAGTCAGTTTAAGGTATACTGTTGAATAGCTTTACTTATCGTATATACCAGATAAAGTGCTTTGAATTTCCACACTTTTAAATAGAGGCCATTTACTTAAAGTGTGGGGATGGTTGCATTAGAATTGGCTTGGGTAAGCCCAGGTTTGGTGATGGCCATGGTTGCATCATAGCATACTTTGGGTTAGCCCAGGCTTGGCGATGGCCTTGTGGTAAAGAGTGACGACCATAGATGGTGGTATCCTATCTATTCAGTTGAGTTGGGAGAGCATTTTTAATACTTTCTAAATATTCTCTTTCCTCTGTTTTTAATTTCTTCTTGTAGTAAAGAGAAACTAAGGTTGATATTGATTCCTTTGGATGTACATAATGAGCAAAGAAGAAACTAGAGTTTTTTTCATTTTTGGCCATACTGGGCTTTGAATTCATACTCTCATGCTTGCCAAGCAGGTACTTAAACCACACCAACAGTAACTTCTTAAGAGTCTCATGCCTAGACTGACCTGGCCTCTGATCCTCCTATTTGTGATTTGTAACTGGGATATATACTGCCATACCTAATCATTGTACTTTTTCTGTAGCTTGGGATGACAGGCATCCACCATGTCTAGCCATTGATTGAGATGGAGTTTTGTGAACTTTTATGTTGTCCTTGAATCTGGATCCCCTGATCTCAGCCTTCCATATATAGGATTCTAAGCTTAAGATACCTTACTTGTCCATTTTTGTTATTTTTAAGAAATAACTTCATCAGTGTATCACAATTGTGAGTCACAATCAATTGTGAAATGCTCGAACAATTTTTTAGAGGTTAAGATACCTCCTTTTCTTGCCTTTCTTACTCTTCTGTTAAGAAGTGGTTGAAATAAACTAGACTGTGCATGTGGCATGTTGAGTTAGGTAGGAGGTATACATCAGTGTTCATTTCTTTTGCAAATAGCTATCCAGTTTTTCTGCAGTTGGTTGTATCCATTATGTATGGTAGGTCACTTCTGCCCCATTGAGATGTTTGTATATTGTTATACCAGGAAGACACAGCCTTAGTTACTGTACCTTTCTCTGTAGTCAGTCATGAGAGCCAGTAGTATTAGTTCTCCAAATTTTGTCTTTTTTTATGATTATTTTGGGCTTTTCTAAACCCTTTGTATTTGCATATGAATTTTAGAATCAGAATACCAGGTTCTATTAGGAATCCAGTTGGGATATTTGTTGAGATTATGTTGACTCAGTGGATCTATTTGGGAAGAATTGATATTTTAAGAATACTGAATTTCTAGCCGGGCACCAGTGGCTCATGCCTGTAATCCTGGCTACTGAGGAGGCTGAGATCTGAGGATCATGGTTCAAAGCCAGCCTGGGCAGGAAAGTCCGTGAGACGCTTATCTCCAATAAACCACTAGAAAACCAGAAGTGGCACTGTGGCTCAAGTGGTAGAGTGCTCGCTTTGAGCTGAAGAGCTGAGGGACAGCGCCAAAGCCCAGAGTTCAAGCCCCATGACCGACCAAAAAAACAAAACAAAAAAAAATACTGAATTTCTGAATATTGAATACAGTGAATCTCTTTTTAAATCTTATTTCCCTCAGCAATATTATATAGTTTTCAGTGTATGAGATTTTCACATCTTCTGTCAGATTTAATCTGGGATATTTCATACTTTTGATGTAATAATAAATGTTTTTATTTTTATTTTTTATTGTAAAAATACTGTACAGAGGGGTTACAATTACATGGGCAAGATAGTGAGTACATGTCTTATCAAGCATTGTAGCCTCCTCCTTTGTTGACCCTTCCTATCCCTTCCCAGCCTCCCCCCGCCCCCCCACCCATAATAAATGTTTTTAAAAAGGAGTTTCCATTATTCCTTCCTGTACTAATTTCAGGGTATCTGATTTTACATCGAGATCTTTGATCCATTTGGAGTTGATTCTGGTACAGGGTGATATATAAGGATCCAACTTCAGTTTTCTTTTTTTTTAAATGTTTTTTTTATTGTGAAAATACTGTACAGAGGGGTTACAGTTACATGAGCAAGGTAATGAGTACATTTCTTACCAAGCATTGTTATTTTCTATACATGTATAGTCAATTCTGCCAATATCATTTGCTGAAGAGGTTGTCTTTCTTCCATTCTGTTTTAGGTTTTTGGTTGTTGGTGGGGTTTTTTTGTTTGTTTGTTTTTGTTTTCTTCTGGTTCTGGGACTTGAACTCTGGGCCTGGGCGCTGTCCCTCAGCTCTTCACCTCAAGGCTAGCACTCTACCACTTGAGCCACAGTGCTACTTCCAGTTTTCTGGTGGTTTATTGGAGATAAGAGTCTCATGGACTTTCCTGCCCAGGCTGGCTCTGAACCGTGGTCCTCAGAACTCAGCCTCCTGAGTTGCTAGGATTACAGGCATGAGCCACTGGTGCCCAGCTTGTTGTGTTCCTTTGTTTTGTTTTTTTTTTTGGGCTCCCTTATCAAAGATTAGGTGGCCAGTCATGGTCTGTGGGTTCATTTCTGGGTCCTCAATTCTTTTATTATTATTGTGAAAATACCATACAGAGGGGTTACAATTATGTGGGCAAAATAGTGAGTATATTTCTTATCAAGCATTGTTGCCTCCTCCTTTGTTTCCCCATACCAAACCTTCCCCTCTCCACCCCCCACCCCCACAACCCCCTACTGCCACCCCCCCCACCTGGGTCCTCAATTCTATTCCATTGGTCCTCAGGCCTATTCATGTGCCAGTACCAAGCTGTTTTTATAGGCCTTCTAGGCACAGGTCAAAACTTTCTCAATAAAAACCCAGAAACAGAACAAATCAACGAAAGGCTAAATAAAAGAGATTTCATTGAACTGTAGAGCTTCTGCATGGCAAAGGACATAGCTAGCAAGATAAATAGAAAGCCCATAGATTGGGAGAAGATCTTCATTAGC
>NW_012267380.1:1632387-1767704 GCF_000151885.1 Dipodomys ordii
TGGTGCTGAGGAATCGAACCCAGGGCCTCAGGCATGCAAGGCAAGTGCTCTACCACTGAGCCACCTTCCCAGCCCTTCCTGAAATATTAGGTAGAATATCAATGAGTTCTCCTAGGACTAGAGCAGTGGTTTAAGGTTTCTTTTTTATTTCTTTGTATAAAGGTTTTTAATTATTCAGTAATTAACAAACTAATGCCAAACTATTTATGCTGCTCATGCGGTCTTCTCCATTTAGTATTGTCAACCTGTCTCTTGTATTGCCCTCTGTGACACTTCTCCCATCATGTAATAGGAATGGAGTTCACCAGGTAGGAACAGAGGCCATTGATTTCAAGATAGTCCCTGTTTTCTAATGACAGAATTTAATGATATCAATTTATCCCCAGTATTACTTCAGCACAATCCACAGATGGTAACTTGTTATTGTTAGGTTTTAAAAAGAGGTGGACGAGTAAGAACAGCACCACACACATGGTATTCAGGTAAGGGGTAGGTTTATTCAGTAGACCTGCTGGGACCAGGCAAGGTTGGCACTCCACATGGCTGGGGCTGGGAAAGGCCTGGGAAAGAGAGAGAGCTGGGAAAGAGAGAGGAAAGAGAGAGAAAAGAGCTAGAAAAGAGTTAGAAAAGAGCAGAGAGAGAGCGTCTGGGTCTGGGCTAGGCCTTATCTAGGGTATGGGCGGAGAAAGGTGTGGCCACATCAAATTCAGATATGACCTCAGCGGATGCAGTTGTGACCTCTTCCAGGTGTCCCAGTTGCCTAGGTAGTGCAGGTACTGGGAGGAGGGTGGAGTCTGCTCGCCATCCAGGAGTGGACCTTACAGTTACGTTTTTCATTTCCGCTCAGCTCAAAATACTTCTAACTCCCTTGTAGTTTCATCTTGATTCACAGGTTGTTTAGAAGTATGTTGTTTACTTCCCAAATATTCTGGGATTTCCTATAGATCCTTCTGATATTGGTGTCTAACTGTGTTGTGATAACAAAACAAGACATATCTAAATACACTCTGTCACTTGACTATGTTTAAATACACTGGCACAATTTATGGTCCAGATCTTGGCCCATTTGTGGAACAAATCAGTCTTTGAGAAGAATCAGTCTTCTCTGTTGGGCAGAGTATACTGTGAATGCCAGTCAGGTTGAGTTGGCTTTCCAGTACTGCTCAGTTTGATTATATCTGTACTGAACTTTTTGGTCTGCCTGTTCTGTCCATAGAGGTATACATGTCTGTGATTATAATTGGATGTTTTTTCTGTTATTATCTAGAAGCTCTGTTATAAGATGCATAATCATTTAGGATACTACACTGGTGTGTGTGTGTGTGTGTGTGTGTGTGTGTGTGTGTATTGTGTGTGTGTGTGCGCGCGGGCACGCTTGTGTATGCGTACATGCTGGCTTGCGTGCTTGTTCTAGGTCTACAACTCAGGGCCTGAGCACTGTCCCTGAACTTTTCTGTTGAAGGCTAGTACTCTACCAGTTGAGTTCAGGCTTTTTGGTGGTTAGCTGGAGAAAAGTCTCGTGAACTTTTCTGTCAGGACTGACCTTGGAACTATGATGATCCTCAGATCTCAGCCTAGAATTACAGGCATGAACTATCACGCCTGGTCTGTTACTCTGTCTTTAAAGTTTTTGCTCCTTTTCTTTTTCTTGTTCCTCTTCATGGAACATGGCTTTTGTTGCTGATCTGATTTTTTTCCCTGCATTGGTTTTGAGCACTTGGTTGTATTGTGCCTTAACATAATCTTATTCTTGTGTCTTACACTTTGGATTTGGAGAGTTTGGATGATGATTCTTCAAGGTCCTCCCAGGGGACTCACCCTAGTTTACCTTTACAAGACTCGAACAGTGTGGATGTCAGGCAGCTTGTCTTTCCACAGCTGACTGCTGCTGTTTTAGTTTTTGTTTTTTTCTCTCTGTTTCATTTAGGTAGTTGCTGTGCTGTGCCTTAGGCTCACCAGTAGTGTCTTCTACTGCATCTGATATGTCATTAATCCGCTGCAGTGTATTTTATTTCTGACTCTGAGTTGCATTTCTAGAGTTGTAGTTTGAATGGTTTTCTTAAAAACATGCTTTCATGTCTTTCCTTAACTGTCTGAATATACTGTACAAAGTAATGACTGTTTCAGGGTTCTTGTTTGCACTGAATTTCCATGCTAGTTATGAGTCAATTCAACTTACGATTATTCCCTTCGTTATGGGTCCTGTTTGTGCACCTGGTAGTATTTGATTGGATGCCAGACATTGGGACTTTTACCTTGCTTATGCATTTCACCAAGTCTTCTTGAGTTTTACTCTATGATGTAGTAAATTCCTCAGGAATAGGCGAGCCTTTCTAGTTTTCTTATTAGGATTTTTAGTGAGAATCTGGGAAAGAGCTCAGTTTAAAGCCCACAGATCCTTCTTCATTACTCTTTAAGATCTTCCTGAGTAGCAACCAGGACCCTGTGGAGTATGACTCTTCCCAACTGGTTGGGGCATATTGGTCACAGTCCTGTGTGAAAGTCAGGAAGTGTTCCTTCTACTTGTGTGTCTTTCACTTACCCCACTTAGTTTCTTCCTCTTCAGGAGTCAGGTCTGTTTTCAAGGAAGCATCTGAACATTGCCTGGTAGCTCTCTTCTCTTGCCCAGTCTTCAGTGAACCTAAATGCCTTGGCTTCTTTAAAAAGAACTGTATGCTTTTAGCTCCTGGGGTCTATCTACTCTGACTCAGTTTCTTCTTCCTGTATTACACCCACCTGTACTCTTCAGGCAATAAGTGGGAGTGGTCTGAGGGCTCTTTTGTCTCTTGGGAAAAAGTCCTTGATTACTCATCAGTGTCCTTAAAAACAATTTTTGTGTATTTTGAGTAGTTTCAAGCAAGTAGGTATAGCTGTCTCAGGTACTTCATCTTCAATAGACATGAGCACTTGTTGTTCCTCTTGACCTTCTTCCCTCTGCTTCCCTCCCTTCCCCACTCTCAGCAGTACTGGGATCTGACTCATGGACTCAGGCTTGGTAGACAGATTCCCTAACTCTTGAGTCACACCTGCAGCCCTTTTTGCTTTAGTTTAGCTGCACAGCTCCTATTTCTTTTAATGATGTCACCATCCTCTTTAAATAATGTTACTCTTTTTTAACCAAACTCAAGACCCTTCCTTTTCTTTTGACCCAATCATTTCCTTCTCCAACTCCTACTAGTTCTTCTGCTTACTAATAGCATGAAATTTCTTTTGTAGTTAATAGTGACCAACTTGAGAGAAACATTATTAATGTACACCAGAAATTAACAAGAAGGAATATTGTCAGAACAGCTTAAAAGTCTGGTGTCCTCACTTAAATACCATATATAAGGTAAGTGCTTAGGGTATTTCTTAGTACATTTTAATTTAATATTTGCATTTTTATATGTTGATAGAACATAATTATTTCAAGAGAGTTATGTTTGCTTATTTTAAAATGTTTTGTTTATTTTACATTGCTATGGATGAAACCAAGGGTCTTTAATACCCTATCCCAGTGTTCTACCACCTAGCTGCATTTCAGCCCATACTAAGTCTTTGTTTTGTTTTGTTTGTAGGTGTGTGTGTGTGTGTGTGTGTGTGTGTGTGTGTGTGTGTGTGTTCATGTTCCTGTTCTGGGGCTTGAACTCAGGGCCTGTGCACTGTCCCTGAGCTTTTGTGCTCAAGATTGTTCTTCTACCACTTGAGCCATAGATCCACTTCTGGTTGCTTTTGGAAGCTAATTGGAGATAAGTCTTATGGACTTTCCTGCCCTGGATGGTTTTGAACCAGAATCCTCAGACCTCAGCTTCATGTGTGGCTAGGATGATAGGCCTGAGCCTTAGTCACTGGCACCTGGCCCAATCTATTTGGGATATTTCCTCTCTTCTCTACCCTTCTCTCTCTCCCCCTCTCTCTCTTACACGCACACACACAATTACTTTTTGCTTCCCTGTTTCTCTTGTGGTTTGGTGGCTGTTAGAAACCAGACATGCCATTCTTTTCATCTCCAGAACCTCAGATGTCTGCCCTATGGATGCTCAATTATCGTTTGATGATTTCAACTAAGCTTGAGTTTTAGTCTCAGTGCATTGTTAAGGTCTTACCTAGAAATGCTGCATTATGCAGAACCGTAACTGTCTCCTTATTACAGTGTAAAGCACATTGACATCATTGTAGCTTGTTATTATATGCCTTTGGTTTGTTGTGAAAGAGCTGTCAGAGCAAGAGCTCTCTTCATTGCTTGGAATTGCTAGTTAACTGTTGTTTTGCCATTGATCAGAATGGCTGTCGTTTCCTTTCTTCTGTACTCAGGGTGCTGCTGCTCTATACTGGGGTGGTACTGGAAGTGTGAACCTTCCTGGGTCCCCTTTTGTGACTTATCACACACATCTGACTTATGGTTCAGTTGGGAACACTCTGATTTTGTCTTGACAGTCTCACCTTTGGAAACATTTGTCATGGTTTCTGGCCTTGCCTTTCCTCCTCCCTACCTGCAGTCTGCCCAGTACTGTGCTTAACAGGTAATGAGCAGAAACTGTGGTCAGTAGAGGCCAGCTTCTACTAAATTCATCCAGAAGGGCAGAAGGGCCCTGGAGATCGAGGTGAGGCCCCTCCCTTGTTGGACTGTTTATTGAGAGCATTGTTTACCTTGGCTGAGGAATCTTAGAATTGACTTTTTAAAAAATTAATTCACTTTTCACTTGATAGAACAAAATTGCTTCATTTGCCTTTATTGCTTACCTCCTGCTCACAAAATAAATTATATAATGCTTCCTCCCTGGACACATTGATTCTTTCATAATCTCTTCTGGTTGAGTCCTGAAAAGGGTATGTGTGTGGGAGAGCCCTGTATGTATATATGTGTTATCTGTGTGTGTGTGTGTATGTGTGTGTGTGTGTGTGTGTGTGTGTGTGTGTTTGTATTTTCCACAATTCTTAGATCCATCTGGTCTAGGAAGACTTAAGACTTGCTCGCACTGCATGGTTCTGGCTCCCTCTGCAGACTCAAATGGAAAAGTGCTTTGTGGTCCTTTGTTGCTGAAAAATCTAGCAGTTGGCCTTCTTACTTTGAGGAAAGCATTCCTGGCTAGTGTGACAAATAGATTGGGATTTCAGGTTTAGGAGTGCATTGTTTGTGTTTTGGCAAGACTTACTGAAGACTGAAGTCATGATTCAGGTGAGCTTGAAGAGATGGAAAATGGCAAAGAAGTGGCGGTAAAGGCAGAGGGTTCTGCACAGATGCCATTGCTGCGGGAAGGCAATGTACCTACAGCTCTTTACCGTATGCTTTCATAAAGATGTCAGAGGGCAGCAAATTAAAGACCTTGAGCCATGTTAGAACTTCCAGGACAAATAATTGGATTGCTTCAGGCATGAATGCAGAGCTCATCCTCATGACCAGTATAGTTTATCCTCTAATAGTGCCTTGGCTGTTGATCACTCAGCCTGATTGTAGCTATGGCTTGGACCAATGGACTTCACTTGTTACTTCATGAAGAGTGAATTAGATGAAGATGAATGAATAATTGCTAAATTCTAATCAAGATTTATGTGTATATGGCAACAACATCAAATTGTTGCTTTTTAAGACCCCTGGAGAAGTTGGTCCTCTCTAAACCTAGGGAGGGTGTGTGCAGAACACTCCCCAAGTTCCAGAGCAGAAAATGTTAATGCAGCAATGAGCTTGACCTGTATTAACTCCAACATAAAGAGCAGAACTTCTGGGCACTTTGCCCAGTACAGTAAAATCATGTGCATTCAAGGGCAGCTTTTGGGGGGGCATGCTAGTATGTTCTGTTGATGTGGGTCCTGGTTAAATAGGTAGTTGAATGTATAAAGATTATACATCCATGAACCCTTTTGTTGTGCTTTATTTCAAGAATGAGTTTATTTGAAAATCTCTCATATATAGATGTTTCTTTAGAGCATATATGAGAGTATTAGTACTACTCAGGTATGTATACAGCTGGTATCTGTGCTGTGTGTTCTGTGTTGTGTGCCTGTGCCATTTCATATCATCCTGCATCCAGGTGTGTTGTCTTTAACAAAGTAGGCAAGGAGATGTTTATCTCCAGATGCACAAATTGACTTATTTAGAAGAAAACTAGAAAGTTTACATAAAAAGTTGTGCTTCTAGAGATTTTTATATTCATAAAGTAACTTTTGGAGCCTTGAAATGTGACCTTATGTAACATGTTGGTTAGCAATATTTGCCTTTTTTAGTTGTTTTCTCTTCCAATAATGCTTTTCGGTATTTAGGATCATTATGAGTTAACTTAATGGTCTTTAGGAATCAAAAGAGCATGTCTTAACTTTCTTAGATGGTCATAGCACTGTTGGTTCTGTTTAAAATATTGGATAGTTCTTAGACTGAAAATAATAGAAAAGTATTATGAGCAGTTTTATTACTTTGTTATTTATTATCTTTTATTAATGCTGTCTCATCTTTTTTTTTTACTTGTGAAAATACCATACAGAGGGGTTACAATTACATGGGCAAGGTAATGAGTACATTTCTTATCAAGCCTTGTTGCCTCCTCCTTTGTTTCCCCTTTTCATCCCTTCCCATCTCCCCCTTCCCCCCCCACCCCATACCTCCCCTCTCCCTGCTGTCTCATCTTCTGGCAATGATTTACATAAACTTCATCTTTGATTTCTTGAAGCCTTTATCCTTTCCCCTTCTGTATCATTACCAAACCTTTCCTGCACTCGGAAGAATAAAGCTAAACATTATTATTTGAAAATGTATGGTTAATATTAGTTGAAAATTCTGTATTAAAATTCTTTTAGATTTTGCTGTATAGTTTGACTTAAAAGGCCTATTTAGAGATTTTTTTTACTTTGCAATTTAAATCTGAAAAGGAAAATAAGTAACTTCAGTGTTTCCTTTTTATCTTGCAATGAAACTCAAAAAAACCTTGTTGATTTCAGTGACACTTAGCACACTCAGTCTCTTCTCTAGAGGTTTTCCAGAGTGTTTCCTTGTCTGTGTGTTGAAAGGACTGGGATTGGCAGGGGCCTAGGTGACCCTGTGAAGACCCTGGCTTCCCCTTGCAGGAGGATTCCTGCCAAGCAGCTAGCATCTCAGTAGAAAGTGCAAGATTCAGAGGGTTAGTTTCTGTCTTGGCTCATGTGTAACAGTCACAGACACTGAGCCCAAGACTGGATTTCTATCCGAAGCAGACGTTGACCTCTTTTTCTGGGCTGAGACAGTGAAGTGTATCAGTTTTGGTAGCTTGGGTTATAAGAAACCTAAATTAGCTTGAAGTGGAATTATCCTGATGAAAGGGCCGTTGAAAGCCCTTGACACTGGACAGAGGATTGTCTAGTGTCTAATCATGGCTCCAAATGCAGCAGACAGAATGAGAGTCATTATGAACTACTGATCTCCTACCCCTCCTTCAGTAAACCCTATTAGACTTGCAAAAATAGCAAGAACACTGTGTGGATTTGGCGTGGTGCCGGCTGTGTACCCGAGGAAGAAAGCGCACCTTGTTTGCACTCCAAGCCGATACTGGTGCATCGTGTTACAGCACTGCTTAGCGCTGAGCTCCTCTGTTCAGTCTTGTCCTGACAGATGCTGTTGTTGCCACCCCTTAGCAAGACAAATGCAGCCAGTTTGTGGGAGTTGGCTTCTGCCCAGCTGTGCTTGCCAGCACCCTAAACCCACGTGAGCTCTACCTGTGGAAATGCAACAGCCATGGGTCTGTTACCCTCTGCCATCACACACATTACCTTTTGAAATTTTGCCATTTCTATAAAACAACTCAGCTCTCTCTCTGTTCAGATAAATATTTGAGTTCTGGCATTCCTTCCCTGGTGAGAGTTATGACACTCCCTCCCACCTGTATAGCATCAGCCATTGATTAGAATGGTCCTCAGGACCCTCAAGAAGATTCATGTTGTTCAGCTCACATCACTGTCTGTGGTAGAAAGATATGTGAATGGTCATGTCACAAGAACCTAGGTGGCTGTGTGTGTAAAGTATTCTGGGAACAGAGGGGAAGTAGGGGTGTCTCTAGGATCAGTGTTGGGGAGACAGTCGTCTCAGATGGGCTGAAGAATAGTTAATTAGTGCTTAGAAGGTAGGGCATATGGTCAAAGGAGAAATGAGCTAAATTGAAGCTTGCTTTTTGAAGGCATTGAATAGCTTTTGAAATTAAAATTTTTGAAGAAACATCTCTGTAGCTTTGTGGAAAAGAATTTTTATATAAAAACTAGTGAGCATTGGGAGTAATTGCCTGTCATCTGAAGTGAGGTTTTGGACATGGTCTGAAGTGAGGTGGAGAGAGTAATTAGGGTATATAGGAAGGGACTCAAGGGATATTTAGACGTCTGGTGGATAGGACTTAACTAACAACATGTACTAAGAGGTGTGGAAGAAGTAAAAGGTGAGGAATGAGGGTTTAGTTTTCAGCTAAGACTCCAGGAAGAATGTTTAAAGAGGATAAGGGAAAGGCAAGGGTGCTTTAATGGATATGTGATGAGTTCAGTTTGGGGAGGCTGAGTTTTGAATACATGTAGAGTGTGTAGCTACTAATGAATACATCACAGTGTAAAGTTGGAACACAGGGTTCAGAACAGGTCAGGCTGGCACACCCATCTGAAGGATAATTTGATTGTTATGGATTTTTGTCTGATTTAATCATTAAGAGTCATGAGATCCTTTGTTCAAGTTTGATGTCCCATGGTGGTGCAGATGCAGGAAAGGGCCCACGTTATAGGCCTCTATTAGCTGAAGAAGGCATTTGCTGTTTTTAGAAAGCCATTTGCCAGGAGTCTGTCTGACTTTGTACAGCAGGGACTAATATAACACTGAGATCTGTGTATTCGCCATGTAGGAACCAATTCCACAGGACTGCAGTTGGAAATTCTTGTCCTCTCCTGGCACAGGAACTTTCTGGAAAGATCTTAACTTGCATTTTTTTTTCATTCTGGTAGATGTAGTACCTAGCATTTCATTCTGACATTTAGCCAAGAGCATGTATTCTGTAGGAAGCAACTATGATCTGTTGTCAAACTCTTTCAACCTGGCCATTTTGGTCAGTCTACATTTTCCGCTTCACTCCTACTGTCTGTAATAGCTATCCATTGGCAACCACACATGTTTTTGGCTGACTGTAGTTTTTGTTTTCCCAGGAAAATTCAGGGTCCATTTAAATATGATTATATCCAACAGTGTATTAACAATTCATAGAGGGGTATTAGTAATAAAGATAATTACATTAGAGTCTAAAATGTGAGTGAAAGTTTTGTTGAAATGTATAACTGCAGCTAATTTCAGTAAGCTGCAGAATTACTGCTTATCCCTCAGTTTTACCTTCTCCCTTGCATCTTCCACCTCCTCGTTTCTTGTCTTTCCCTTTCCAACCTTCCCTTTATCTTCCTGTGGTCTTCTCTACTCCCTCCCTACTACACATAGCTAGTCTGTTTGAGCAGAATTGTGAGACTCCATGAGAAGGCTCTGAGGCCAGCTCCCTCTTGACCCTGGAGCTCATCCAGGCATCCAGATGTCACTTCTCATCTTAGGCTGACACAAAAATGGAGAAGGAAGATGAGGACTGCTCATTAACCCATGTAGGTCCCAGATGAGACTATTAGAGATTAAAAAGTAGATACATCTCGGAGCCAGAAGGGACAAGGGGAAAGGAGAGGACTTTTCTTTCTGTTTCATTTCCCTCCATAGGATTTTAGACTTCTCTTCAGGATTATTAGTATTTCGTCTGATAGAGAAGTTCCCCCAGGAGAAGGATTACCTCTTTAAAAAGAGCCAGTTTCTGAAATGCTTCAGGTGTTTCCCTGCTGGCCATTTCTGTGGGTTTTCATCTCCTTTGGTAAAGTTCTTTCCCAGCCCTAGGCCTGTCTTAAGGAAGTATAGTTAGGGGTGGGGCCAAAAAGGTAGAATACACTAGAGAAATTCTGGTACCACAGCATGAAGAGGAGAGAGGTTTGGGAGTGGGAAGTCCATGTTGCATGTCTCAAATGTTCCAGCATCTTCTTTGAAGAATTTGATGCTTTCAGGAAAGTCATCCTTAATAAATATATTACACCCCGTAACAGATATTATTAAAGCCTTTATAGAATTCCTGAAACTGTATGACTTGCCACAACTCACAGGACGAGATACGGAATGCAAGACCTACATAGTCTCACTGCTAAGACTCTTGTTATCCCAACACTTGTTGTCTTGGGGCTGCCTCCTCCCTGAAAGAGTGTGTCTACCATCCACTGACAAAACTAAACATGAAAGAAGGTAAAAATGACTAGGCAGCCTCTGTTCCAGAGTGAGTGGTATTGAGCAAGGAACGGTTGGGTCTGACCCAGGGAGGTGCAGTAATCATGGAGTGTGGGAAGTAATGGGGCCACAGAAGGGTCTTGTGCAGAAGTGGAGGACTAGTCAGGTGTCTCAGATGTTGTGGGGCCTGGCAGCCTGGGAAAGAAATATCAGCTGAGCAGTGGGGATCCACAGCAGGTGAGGAAGGTGAAAGTGTATAGGGCGAGTGGAAGGGAAAGTGGAGGTGTGTAGGGTGGGAGGAAGCCTTCCTGCCCATCTGAGAGACCACCTCCATGGGGCAGGGTGGTGAAGGGCAACTTGAAAGATGTAGTTCAGAAAGAAATGGCAGGATTTACTGACAGATGAACAGGAGCCACCTGGGAGGGGTGAACCTGTGTTGAACTAGAAGGTCACAATGCTGTAGGTACCTGACTGAATAAATGCAATTTTAGATTTCATAGTGATATTGCATACTGTCTCTGTACAGAAAGAAACTTTTAAGCATATTTGTGTAGCTATCACAATGCCTCATCATCAACACTTTTATCAGCTTCCTTGCCTGTAAATTCAGGTGGCACCTATTAATGTGCTAGGCTTAACTTGTTGAAGGCTCGGCCTGTAAACAATGCATTGGCAGACCATTCACGGACTAGAATCCAATCATCTTCACACCCATTCCCACAAGACAAAGATCGGCTTTACAGAAACATTTCAGAAGGAATTTCCTTTACTGTCAACCTCTCTTTAGGGGTCAACTATTTATATACAAGTCAATATCACACAGGGAGATTAGGAATGTTACCTACTTAGGTCCCCTGTAGCCCTACCCCCTCATCTTTGCCTGAGTCTCCCCCAGACTTGCTGTAGTGGCAGTCTCAGCCCACTTACATCCTGCCAGTGGATAAATTTGATACCTGTAGCTTTCATGAAACACTATCTGTGTGAAGGGAGTCCTTTGATCCACGGTCTTCCCTGCTGAAGCTGAGGGAGGATTAAGGAACACCTCTGAGTTGATGAATATTGGATGACCTGTGTTTAATTTAGAATTACACTCCCTTTAGCCCTTTCACTCACTGGAGAGGCAGGAGAGACTTGTGTAATAATGCTTCCCTTCAGGCATGAGTGTTGTCTAGTTGAGTGCATCCCTCTCAACTGTATGGGACAGGATGTGGGGGTTCGGTAAATGCTGTTATTCCTGTGCTTCATAGAGAGAACCAGTTTCTTTACCTTATTGTAGCCGTAATGAATGATGGCATGGAACAGAATTAGGACCATTTAGTCTCTGTGAATTGGGCATAGGAATTTCTGTGGTGAGGATGGCAGACATTCTACCTGGTACGTGACACTGCCATGCTCACAACAGGACCACCAGCCCATAATCCCTGAGAGTTTATCATGGGCAAGGCTCTTTTGTAAACACTTTTCATGTTTTAATTCTCAACAAAGCCATTGACTCTATACTACTGTTACCTCGGTTAAAAAAAAAAAAAAACTGAGGCACAGAGACATTAAGTAATTGGCCCAAGGTCTCACTGCTTAAAATTGAATGCCAGGATCTCAACCTGGACAGGCAAGTCCCAGAGGCCTTGATGGGGAGAATGGCAGACACAGTGGTCAGCTGTGGTAAGCAGCCTGAGACTGGGCACTTGGTGGAGTAACCTGGGGCGCTTTCCTGAGAACACTCTTGATATGAAACTGAATGAGGAGGTGTTGGTTAGGAGTGTTAGTCAAGAATACCTGGATGAGGAGCTGGGAAGGTAGCTCAGTGGTAGAGCACTTGCCTTGCATGCATGAGGCCCTGGGCTCAATTCCCCAGCACCACATAAGCAAAAAGAAAAAAAGCCAGAAGTGGCGCTGTGGCTCAAGTGGTAGAGCACTAGCCTTGGGCTGAAGAGCTGAGGGACAGCGCCTAGGCCCAGAGTTCAGGCCCCATGACTGGACACCCCCCCAAAAAAAAAGAATATCTGGATGAAACAGAATATGATTTTTTGAGGGACAGCTGAAAGGATCTCATTAGAAGAACCGAGTGCAAGTGTTTATCACAGAGAGATGCTGCCAGAGGCCAGATGACAGGGCCTCAGAAGTCCTACTTGGAGCCTGGAGGGTAAGGGGGAACATTTGAGGGCTGGAACCATGACAGGGGCATGGGGAGTTATGGTTCTGGGCTTGAACTTAGGGCCTGTGTATGTTAGGTAAGTGCTCATCAAGCTACACCCCAGGTTTGAGACGTGAGTTTGGGAAAGTGTTGAAGAGCACAGAGGTGTCTGTAGAGTCTTTGAGGGCACATGTGGATCCTCTCTAGTCCTCCTGTGCCATGATGGTAGCACTGAGGAGGGTAGGAGGCCCCAAAGCTTCCTAGAGAGCAGAGAACAACAGGTGGTTTGGAGGGAAAGGAAGAAATCATTCACAATGCTCAAGTGAAGAGAAGAGATGCATAGATCTGCACAAATGCACCAAAAAACCGCTATGTGCATTGGTGTTTTTTTTTTTTTTTTTGGTCGGCCGTGGGGCTTGAACTCTGGGCACTGTCCCTCAGCTCTTCAGCTCAAGGCGAGCACTCTACCACTTGAACTACAGCACCACTTCCGGTTTTCTGGTGGTTTATTGGAGATAGGAGTCTCACCGTCTCTCCTGCCCGGGCTGGCTTTGAACTGTGATCCTCAGATCTCAGCCTCCTGAGTAGCTAGGATTACAGGCGTGAGCCACCAGCGCCCGGCTGCAGTGGTGTTTATTTGCTCAAAGGAAGGATTGTGCAAGAGAAAACAGAGGGCATGTGCCATCCAAATGTGGATGGTTTGCACAGAGGATAGCTCCTTTGAAGGAGTGATGGACAAGGACGCAAGCCTGTGCATGTGCACATGCTCATGTGCATGTGCGTGTACACACACGCACACACTCACACACACACTTGTTTTCAGGTCATTTCAGACATTATCTTTTTTATGTCCACAGCCCCTTGGCTTGCATTATTGGTAAGCATAGATGCTGCACTTCTGCTCACACTTGTTTTCTACTTAGGCAAAGCATAGAATGACCTCCAGACATGTGCTCTGAGACTTAGAGTCACCAAAGGCTTCTTTCTGATGGCTGCCAGTGTAGCTGTGTGTCTTCTGCTACATGTTTGGAACTGGACTGGTGAGGTTAGCTCCAAGCCGGTGGAACCATTTCGCCATGTGGTTGGCTCATGAAGTAGCAATTCCAGTCTAAGCTGTAGATTTCAGAATCTTTTCTCTGCATGATATATGCTTGAGCAATTTGTGTATTTCCTAAGTTTGTAGCTTACCAGTTCAGGGGTCCTGCTTGTGACTGTGGCATGGGGTTGACCTCAGTTATCGGGAAAAACTAGGAGAAATCAAATGTGCTTGAGAAAATAGAAGTGTTGGTCCTTCTCCCCAACTGTGGACTTCTGAAAGAGAGCACTTGGGCTAGGCTGGATGACCTGGTTTGCTTAAATGCTTTCCTACTACTTAGGGTTGTTATCTATAGTTGTTTATTGTATTTTTAATTGCTAACGTGTTTAATGTGTCACATTTTTCTTCTTGTTTTGGGCAATTTAATCCATTTTTGGAAAGTTATGAAAGAGTAAGTGTGATCTGGTCCACACAGATGGCGACTGTTCTGAGAACACATAGAAAATGTGTAACTGGTGGTCATAGTGTGTGTGATACTTTCCACAAGGACTCATGAGACTCATAGCTTATTTGATTCTACTGCCTCAGATTAGCTTCTGAGTCTGTTGTATTCACTACGGGTGGTTGTTCTCTTGCTTAAATGTAAGGTCCTTGATCACAGATCAGACACCCATGGTTGCCTGTGGCCCCAGCCCCAGGTTAGCAACTGGCATATGCCAGAGACTTGGTGTGCTTTAGTTGATTGGATAAGTGAATACAAAGTTATCTCATGAATATCAATAATAGTAAACCAACCAACAAACAAAAAACAGGTCTGGCATGCTACCATTTATGCACAGCTGATTTTGTCTTGCAATGTGCTTTTAACCCAGGATTTATTGTATTTGGTTTCCGTAGGAGAAGGTTTGTGGCTATTTTCCTTTCTACAGAGTGTGTTGTCATAATTGAGTTGAAGCTGGAGGGCACTGAGATATTTGTGCTGCACCTGTGGTGACATTTTTTACGAGAAAGAAAACCACTAATACTCACTTTTCATTCTTGAGTATGGGGAACCTCTGGCCACCTTTGGAGCCCTGGCTGTGCCACCAGGCCTCTGCCAGTAGGCTTGTTACCCCAGCTGGGATCCCAACAGTAAAGTAAGTTGAATTGTGGCAGCTTAGCTGTGCCATGGACCACATTTCAGCTGGTGATTTCCACACGATTTGTGTGGATTTCTGTATGATAGGAGTCACAACAACATTGGTACGTGACTTGTGTCTGAAGTACCAGCCAGTTGGATCTGTGGAAATCAGTTTGCATATGTCAACAGTTTAATCTTCTAATAGACTTGCCCCTGGAAAACTGACACTAGAATTCTTTTTATGTATTTACTGACTAGAAAGATGTGGTTATCAGGCACACTGATTGAAAAATCTTGAAATGCCAATCTTTAAATTGGGACCTTGCCTAGCCAAATCTACTTGTTCATTTATCCACATGTCTCTCTCTCTCTCTCTCTCTCTATATATATATATATACACACACACACATATAATGACTTCATTGATATGTTTGTGTTACATATATACATATGTATTCATGCAAAGCATACATGTCTATACACAGTAGTTTCATTGATATTCATATTAGCTGTGTATCATACAAAGCACATATGTGTCTAAAATTCTCAGTGATTTCATTGAGATAATTGTTATATACATAGGTATTAATATAGAACATACACATGTCTCATATATTCATAAGCTTTTAATGCATTTATACACTGAAATGTATAATGTATAATGAACTTACAAACTGAAATGTTACCTGAAAATAATACTACTGCACCTGCCTTCTGGCTCCTATGAAGGATGCAATTAATTAATCCGTCGTCTTTAGAGTAGTACTTTCCACCTAATAAATTCTTCATTAATATTAGCTTTTACTCTCTTAAAATACGTCTTTATTCTGTCAGCTGTAGCATATCTCCCCTGCTTATACAAATTTAGGTTCAGAGGAAGACTGGCATAGCCTCAAATTTATTGCATGATTTATTTTATTGTTACTAAAAAGTGCTGACTTGACTTTGAGACTCAGAGAGTTGCTGTTTGTTGGCAGGAAGATTTGCATGGTGATATGCTTTCTTTACAACCTGCTGGCCCACTTTGTTCCCACTCTTAAAGACCAAATTTCAGGTGTCTCATTGCAAACCCACATGGGATGGGTGATTGTCATAGAGAAATGTGAAGCAACTTATTTCAACAAAAGAGTCTGATAGATTTTAGATTGACACTTCCTTAGCACCCTAAGTAGTTTGAAAAGCAGTGAAATATTGGAGCACTAGTGTAGAGTTAGCTGATTTGGTTACTTGGAGTCAGCTGACATGGGTTTTTCTGACTCTCCAATGTAGTAACTGTTAAATCTAGTAACACATATTCCACAAATTAAAAAAAATTGTAAAGATACTGTACAAAGATGGGTTACAGTTACATGAGTAAAATAATGAGTACATTTCCTGTCCTCCATTTTAATAGCTGTGCTGAAATATATTTCACATACTTTAATTTGCCAATTTAAGCTAGGAATTGCTGGTACCTACCAGTAATCCCAGTACTAAGGATGCTGAAGAAGGAGGATTGAGAATTGAGCATGGGCAACATACCAAATTTTAAAACATAGTGAAGCTACATAGTGAAGCCCTGTCTCTTACCTCTTTCTTTTATCTAGCCACAAAACAAAAACAAAAAACACCCCTCCAAATAATACAATTTAAAGTACTCATTTTAGTGTTTTAGACTCATAATTGTGTATAGACATAGTTATGTAAACATCATCATCTAGTGTTTGTGTCCACATGTGCACATGTCTCTGTGTGTGTGTGTGTGTGTGTGTGTGGGTGTAGTCCTCATATTGTATGGTAGAGCTTCAACACTTTCTCATCTTAGAACTGAAAGCTTTGCCCTTTGACTAGCAGTTCCCCCGATTCCTTGTTCCACTGTTAATATTAGTTTCATGTTTTTAGATTGCACATTTAAATGAGATCACACAAAATTAACCTGTCTATTTATGGCTTGTTTCACTTTATATAATGTCTTTAGCTCCATCCACATTGTAAATGGCAGGGGTTTTAAGGGTGTGAAAGGAAGGAGGCCTGGGTCCACATTGTAGGTGGGAGTGTAAATTGGACAGTCTTACAGGAAACAGGATGGAGATTCCCCCAACATTTTCAACATAGAACTACTCTGTATGCTCCAGCAATTTCAGAGATTTCATTAGAGGTTGGAGGAAGTGTCTGTACTTTGCTGTTTATTTAGCGTTATTCACTATAGCCAAGACAAAGGAACAACCTGAGTGTTAACAGATAAATGATGAGACAGACAGACACACAGTAGTATTCAGACATGAAAATAGCTTATCCTTTTTATTGTCAAGTTCGGGTCCATTTTATAGGTATGTTGCATACCCATATGGGTATTTTGTGTTTTATTTTGTTCATAAAACTGATAACATTTTTACATTTTTCACCTGATTTGGATAGTCATCTCCCATAAGTCATCTGTGGTCCCTCTTGCTTTTGCAGCGAGGAGCACAAGTAATCTGAGCAGCCAGCTGTCTGCAGTTTTCTCCCAGTGGTCCCTAAAGGTTTGGGTGGCCATCTTGATCTGGAGTTCATACTGTCTTCTCAGCACCAGGGAATAGGGTTTTGTCGGTGTGGTGCTTGACCAAACACAGAATAGTGAGGGGTCTGAGCCATCACACAGGGCATCCTGAATAAACAGTTGACCAGAACTGGCACCCACTGTGACATGGTAAGGACAAGTTAAATACTGAGGGAAGTAGTGTTTGCTGAAGGTTGAAGAAGTGTCGGAGAGCCCTGATTCCTGGCATGGTGGCTGCGCCAACACCTCAGCACTCCATTGTTACAAGGAGCCTCTCTGGGCCATCACACAGTACAGTGGTCAGCATGCTTGTAGTGCACTGAGGCTCTGGCTTCAACCTCAACACCACAAAGAAGTAGTTTTTTCTCAACTTCTACTTGTTTAAGATGTTATACAATTAAAACTCTTAAATAGGATCAATTGTCACTAAACAAATACTGCTTTAGTATTTGAAGCATTCATTTGAAATCATGAAACGGTATTTAAACTGAAACCTGTACCAAATGCCATCTGAACCACAAATGGGTTGGGTAGGCATGGAAAGCATAACCTCTCAACTCTGTAAGGACAGCGTGTTCCTGGCAGCATTCGTGTAGGAGGGGCTGTGTGAGGCCTGGTGCTAATCACTAATCCCGTAGTTGGAGTTCACTGGTGCCAGTCAGGGTGCCTCTGCCTTCTTATAGTCCAGGCCATGGAGCCTCCGAGACTCAGCACCCAGCAAAGCTCACGCAGCTCAGCAGTGATGCTTTTCTTCATTGACTTCACATTTCATAAACCTTTGTGGTTTTC
This sequence comes from Dipodomys ordii, assembly GCF_000151885.1. Classification (NCBI taxonomy): domain Eukaryota; kingdom Metazoa; phylum Chordata; class Mammalia; order Rodentia; family Heteromyidae; genus Dipodomys; species Dipodomys ordii. The sequence continues at coordinate 1,650,201 of NW_012267380.1, forward strand.
AAATGCTTTAGAATTTCTCCTTTCTCCAAGTTCTGCATCAACAATAACAACAACAAAAAATCAAAGATGGTGTACGGCTTAATCCTTAGAGAATTCTACAGAAGGAAACTAGTCATTTACCTCAACCATGAGTACCCAGCCTTTCACAGTGACAGCAGTCTCAGTGGCCATTCACAAGGCTTGAATAGTAGGGTCCACAAGTGGATAAGACGTGGGGAGGAGGCCACACACAGAGAGTTTACCAGAACAACCCCAGTAAATTCTCAGCAAGTTGCACAGCTCATTCATCCCACCTCAGCAACACAATCTTTACTCCTTTGTCTGCCTTGTTGGTAAGCACCCCCAGGACAGCATATACCCTGGGCCAGCAGATCAAGCATACCCTCTTTTTTTGTTGTTGTTCTTTGTGGGGCTTGTTTGGGTGCTGTCCCTGTGCTCTTCAGCTCAAGGAGAGCGCTCTACCACTTAAGCCACAGCGCCACTTCCGGTTTTCTAGTGGTTTATTGGAGATAAAAGTCTCACAGACTTTCTTGCCCAGGCTGTCTTTAACCCATGATCCTCAGATCTCAGCTTCCTGATTACAGATATGAGCCACCAGCATCCAGCTAAACATACCCTCTTAAATACTAATCACTGCTGCCTGGAATGAAGGAAACAAAAGATACATTTCTAGAATGTAACTATATTTGTTCAAAACACTCCAACTGTAGTATTATTTGTGCTTTTAGAGAGTCTTCCCCCAAAACCTCATTAATCACAGAACAATTTGACAAGTAAAAAAGGGAGAGAGCAGAAAATTGTTCTTTGTCTTGTAAGAAGGCCTCCATGCTGGCTTCTATTCCTCTGTGCTGTGATTCTCATTTTGAAACAGATTTCATTGAGATTAACCACAGCTCTACAGCATATCTTCAACGCTTTTGTTGTTAGTTTATTTTATCTTTTGACATGTGATCCAGCCTTATGTAATTTGGATTTGTCTGCCATTAGGACATGAAAGCCTGAGTGATAATGGGAGTGTGGCATATGTAGAGGCGAAGGAGCAGTGCCTGCACCATTGTTGTGCTAGTTCTTGTACCAAATATTTATCACTGATCACCTCATTGAGTTCTTACCAATCTTCCTCTCATAGAGGTGCTGTTCTTTTTTTATGCTCATTTTACAGATAAATGCCTGTAAGACTTAGAAAACTTGGACCCACTTTGCCTTTGGCCATGGATTTGTAGCTAGCAAACCCATTGCTTTAATCACAGTTCAACTTTGTCTTGTTGGCTTAAGTACATAAAAGGTTTACTTTACCTTCTACCTCCCAGCTCAGGCCAACGCCAGATGTACATTCTAAACCCCAATTTGATTTGTTTATAGACATGTCATGGTGTCTGATGTCAGGAAATTTGCTGTTTGTATTTCCAGACCCCAGTGGAATGTCATGCATTCACTGCAGTCCTCCCTGGGGCACTTTTGCATGTGCTGTTGGTACTGTTTAGTGTGAACTGGCCCTCAGGATTCCCCACCTGCACTCTGGATGGAAGTCCAAGAAAATTTTCTGGTTCAGTTAAAAACCTTCATTTGCATTGTTAGTGAAAGGTTGAGATTTAATTAAGGAGCTTAGCTGCCAATGCCGTTTCAGGTACTTCACGAAGGTTACTGCTGTACTAGGCATCTTTGGACTTCCTCAGTTTCCCATGATGGAACTGATGTCTTGCCATTGAGGAGATTAATTGAGAGCATGATTGGAGATAATTTTTGTTTTAGATATTGCTTTGAACATGTACATAATTTATCTCTTTAAAAATTGCCTAGGAGGAACTTGGGATATGGCTCAACACTTGCCTGGCAAATGAGAGGCCTAGCACTTCACAAAATGAGGGGGGGAGGCGGTGTAGAAGGCCAATGAATTTGCAATAATGATCAGAATAAATTGGTAGCTCTCTACCTGTTCTCTAAAAAATGTTGTGTAAGGTCTCTACACCGTAGTTTGTGAGCTTATATGTATATCCCAATACTCAGAAAAAACTTTAAAAGCTACATTTCTATTGATTTATATACTAATGAAAATATCATGAGCAAGCAGAAATATATGGATTTTGGAAGTTAGTACTTGAGCAAGTCCTCATCTAGCCACTTTCTGGATTAAAGACTTCAGGAAAGATAGTATACTCTTCCCAATATCTTTTCTTGTTTTGTCAACAGAGATGGTATACATTGGTAGATTTGGAGCTTAAAGTAATATTGAGGGAATCATTAAATTAACTCAGATCTGTGAGTACTCAGCTACTTTTTGGCACACTACATTTTTATTGAACAAACTACTCTAATCTTTTTTCTTTTTTTTTTTCCTCCTGGTAATACTGGGTTTCAACTCTGGGCCTCTTTTTCTTTTCTTTCTTTTTCTTTTTAAACAGATTGATTCTCTTACCTTTGCCCAGGGCTATTCTCTACACATTATCTTTCTATGTCTGTCTATCGCTGCCTTTCTAGTAACTGGTACCAGAGGCATGTGCCACCAAACTTGGCTAATTTTTGGAGATAAGGTCTTGGTCATTTTTTGACCCAGATGCCTTTGAACTGCTATCCTCCTATCTCTGCCTCTCTAGGAGCTAGAATTCCAGGGTGAGCTACTTCCTGACTTTCTCTTGTTGATGTTTAAACAGTGTGAGCATATTTATGATTCTTTCCATGATCCCCTCCTAATAAAGTACTTATTAGTGCTTCACAGGACTTCTGCTCCACTGTTCCACATGAGGACCATGTAGTGTTGAGATGTCTTTTCACAGATTTTATAGGAGTTTGAATAAAGAGGAATGGTGAGCCTTTGATAGCTGTTTTAGATCTATTTCAAGTTTCTCATAATTGTTCTTACCTCAACACAGCAAAAAGCATTTCACCAAAGTTGTCGAAGGATCCTCTTTCAAGTTGCACCTGAAGTTTCCTCTCCAGAAGTTGAAGCTAATGAAGAGGTCTTGATGCCCTTGGCCTCCCTGTGGTCGCCAGCCTGCTCAGTGAACTATCCAGAATCAGTGGATTTAGAGTCCCCATTTTCTTTGAGTCACTATAGTACAGCCAGCTTTTCTATAAGCTTCTTACCAGCTGCTGTGAATTTAGGCCTAACCTTTGAACTTCTTGATTTTGAGAGTTCTGATAATGTTCACTTCACATATTTTCAAATGAGCCATGTGATCTGCTGAGTGAGAATATCTCATGATGCTTTTCCTGAGCTGTCGAGCCTTTTTGTTTCTGGAGTAGCCTTGTGATTTTTAGTCAGTAGAAAATAGGAACTGCCAGAGTTTCTGGGTTCTTTAACCTCTGATTGGGATTGTTTTGTGCTCTGAAATTGCCGGACCAGGGAGAGTTGATGTTACATGATAAATGATCTTAAATTGTCAAGAGCTGAGAGTGGACACACTGTCCATATTGACTTTGGGAAGTTGCCTATAGTTTGCATTTGATTCCTTTGAGGTCTTGGTACCTGCACACAGTGAAGTAGCTGTGGCTGTGTGGACATAGCATGGACACTTCCATGCTCTGGGTGGGGACTGTGGCAATCTTACCAGAAAAGAGGGTTCTAAGATGGCGGCCAGGTTTTCCTTGTTCTCTGGGAATGGGCCTGGAAATAGGTTTTTTATCTGAGTCCCCTTTAACATGAATTTCTGCCAATGAGCTAAAAAAAGAGTAAGTAGTTATTTCAGAGAGAAAAATTGTGATTTTTAACTTTATTGATGTGTGGTACATACATTTGAGAGCCTTTTTTCCAATTTGCAAAACAGATTTTAAAGACTTTTAACTTCTATTTGGAAAAAAAGGAAAAAATGTATTATTCTAATAACTTTTACCTTTTGCTTTTTCTTGTTGTTGCTGCTGTTTTTTGTGTTTCTAGAGGCAAAGTCTTTTCCAGACTAGCTTAAGACTTTTACCTCAGTCTTCAGAGAGCTGGGGTTACAGGTGTATACCACCATACTGACTACCTTTTGCAGTTAAACTACATTCAAACAAAGAGAAAGTGCTTAAATTATTAGTTCCAGTGGTATTACTGGTAAATTGCTTTTTCTGTACCTTTATCACAATTTTGTATTTCCAAGGACTGAAGCTTTTTATGGAATTTTCTCCTTCAGCGGTAACATTTCTCTTTTTCCTTCTCATAAAACTGTTGAAGAAAGTGTAAAAGTATACATTTATATGTGTGATGTTTACTCTGTATTTTCAACATTTTTATGACACCCATACTTCTTCATGTAAAGATACAAAAATGGTACTAGAAGAGCCAAATGCCGGTACCAAATGCCCAGCCCTGGCTGAGTTACCAGGATACCATTGTAATCCTAGATTCAGAGAGTTTATGGGGCACAATCTGTCAGCACACTCAGGAGTTCCTCCCAGATATCAGCAAAGTCTGGGCAATTGGGGAGGACTACCATTCATTACTGAAGAATTACTTTTCTTTTTACTTGAAATTTTATTAAAAATTCAGGCACAGTCTGTTGAAGATGACTGTGCTATTTTCCATTCCTATGTAAGTGTTTCCCATTGCTTCTCACTTTTGCCAGCATTTTATTTTTGCTTATGATAATAGCAGATCTTACTGTGGTGAGATGATATCCCTTTCTGGTTTTGATTTGCATTTCTCTGGTTGCTAGCCATGTTAGACATTTTTTCCACCTATTTGTTGGCTGTTTTTATCTCTTTTTTGAGAAATGTCTATTCAGATTCTTTGCTGATTTTTAAATGGATTATTTGTTTTTTGCTGTTGGATTTTGCTCATTTATACATTCTGGTTGTTAATCCCTTGTCAGATGAATAGTTTGAAGGTATTTACTTTCTCTCTGTAAGGTTTTTCTCTGCTCTGTTGATTGCTTCCTTTGTTATAGAGAAGCTTCTTAGTTTGATGTAATCCCATTTGTCTATATTTTTGCTTTTGTTGCCTTTGGCGGTCCTATTACAAGGTCATTGCTTATATCAACATCGTAGAGTCTTTCTTCCATGTTTTCTTCTAGCCATTTCAGAGCTCCATTTAGGTCTTTTATCCATTTAAAGTGAGTGACAAGGGTGTTTCGAACCTTATGTGTGTGGACATCAGTTTTCTCAGCATCATTTATTGAGGAGGTTCTTCTTTCTATAAGTGGGTATTTGAAGCCTGCCTTGTTTGAGTATCAGCTGGCTGCACATGCAAGAGTTTATATCTGGAACTCTAGTTCATTTGTTTGGTCTGTGTGTTGGTTTTATCCTAGTACCCTGTGTCTGAGATGAGATACTGTGATGTCTCCAGTTTTGTTCTTTTGTGTGAAAACTTTGGCTCTTCAGGCTCTTTCAAGCTTCCACATGAATTTTAAGATTGCCATTGGTATGTTGGTGGGGTTTGGATCAGTCAGCTTTCCAGTCCTGTAACATTATACCTGATAAAATGAACTTATAAAGATGAAAGGTTTATTTTGGCTCATAGTTCTGAAGTCTCAAGTATGTGATTGAATGGTCTTAGTACTCTGTCTCTGGGGAGGCAGCTACTCATTGTGGAAGCATGAAGAGAAGCAAAATCACCTTTTCAGCTAGAAAGCAAAGAAGGGAGAAAAGAAGAGCCAGGTATCCCTTAGTTACCTACAGGGGTGTATCTCCAATGACCAAAGATGTCACTAGGCCCTACCTCTGGAAGATTCTACAATCCCCATAGCTATGCTCTGGAAGCAACCAACCTCTTGGTACATAAACCCAAACCACAGTAGTGATGTGGATATTTGAAAAATGTTGATTCTTCCAATCCATGCATGTGGGAGGTCCTGCCACATTTTGGCTCTTCTTCAATTTCTTTCATCCATGTTTTAAGTTGTTGGACAGGTCTATCACATCCTTGCTTAAATTTATTCTTTGGTATTTTATGGCATTTTCTGACATTATATAACTAATGTGAGATTTCTTTCTTGATTTCTTTTTCAGCAAGTTAATTATTGGTATATAAAATGCTACTAGTTTTCTTAGATTGATTGATTGATTGTTGTTGTGTGTGTGTGTGTGTGTGTGTGTGTGTGTTCTCCAACTTTGCTTAATTGGTTAGTTTGAAATTTTCTTGTTTTTTTAATTTTTTTATTGTGAAAATACTGTACAGAGGGGTTGCAATTACATGGCAAGGTAATGAGCACATTTCTTATCAAGCATTGTTGCCTCCTCCTTTGTTTCCCTTTCCTTATCCCCCCTTCCCCACCCCTCCCCTCTTCCTCCCCCCTCCCCCCCCAACAAAGTTGTAAAGTTCGTTTTTCAATATAACGACTTGTACATCTCATTGTTGCAATGGGTCCACTAGTTTGAAATTTTCTTTTGATGGAGTCTTTAGGTTTTTCTGTGTAAAACTTGAGAGAATCATTGCAATAAATGGTAGTTAAAATTCCCCCTTTTCTTTTTTTTTTAAATTTAATTAAAGTTCGTTTTCAACATAAGGACTTGTACGTCTCATTGTTGCAGTGGGTCCACCTGTATCCCTATTTAAATGATTTGTTTTTTCCCTTCCCCTCCACAAATTATATCAACATCAAATACAGTGAAAGCAGGAGTTATACCATGGGGGAGGGACATACAAAGCAATAAAGAAATCATCTTATAAATGTGTTAGAAACAATCTCATGAAAGAAAAAAACATTTGAATACATATCTTAGGGCTCATTTCCCTAACATCAACTTATCTGACCTTTTCTGCTTGACTCAAACATATACTAGTTATTGCAAATAAGGGAAATCATGGGATCTACGTTTCTTTGGGCCTGGCTTACTTCACTTAATGTCATGTTTTCCAAGTCTTTCCATTTCCTAACAAATGGGGCAATGTCATTCTTTCTGATGGAGGCATAGAATTCCATTGTGTGTATATACCACATTTTCTTGATCCATTCATCTACTGAGGAGCATCTGGGTTGGTTCCATATCTTAGCTATGGTAAATAAGGCTGCAATAAGCATAGTCATGCTGGTAGCTTTAGTGTGGCCTTGATTGTGATCATTTGTTTAAATGACCAAAAGTGGGATTGCTGGGTCATAGGGGAGCTCTATGTGGAGTCTTTTGAGGAACCTCCACACTGCTTTCCAAAGTGGTTGAACAAGTTTACACTCTCACCAAGAATTCAGTAAGGTTCCCTTCTGTCCACATCCCCTCCAGCATCTGTTATTAGAGTTCTTAATTATAGCTATTCTAACTGGGGTGAGGTGGTATCTCAATGTTGTTTTGATTTGCATTTCTTTTATGGCTAGAGAGGTTGATCATTTCTTCATGTGTCTATTGGCAATCCTTTCCTCTTCAGAGAAGTTTTTCTTTAAGTCTTTAGCCCACTTATTTATTAGGCAGTTGTTTCTTTGAAGATTTGTTGTTGGGGGATTTAAAAATTTCCCCCTTTCACAGGTTATATAACTATGATGTTTGAGAACTGTTAGGTTTTTAAAAAGGTACCCAAGTAAGAATCACACCATGCACGTGGTATTCAGGTAAGGGGTAGGTTTATTCATTGTTCTGGTTGGCACCAGGCCCGGTTGGCACTCCATGCAGCTGGGAAAGTCCTGGGAAAGAGCTAAGAGAGCTGGGAAAGAGCTGAGAAGGAAAGAGCTGAGAAAGAAAGAGCTGGGAAAGAGCTGAGAGAGCGTCTGGGCCTGGGCTAGGCCTTATCTAGGGTATGGATGGAGAAAGGTGTGGCCACATCAAATTCAGATGTGACCTCAGCAGATGCAGATGTGATCTCTTCCAGGTGTGCCAGTTGCCTACATAATGCAGGTACTGGGTGGAGACTTTGCTGCGAGGAGGGTGGAGTCTGTTCCCCATCCAGGATCGGACCTTACAAGAATATTTTTATTTTGAATATTCACTTCCCTCTTCTAAGTTATTACTATTTTGTAGAAGACAATGTGTTTTATTTAAATTAATCCTTACTTTTACACTTTTTTTCTTTTGTGACAGTGACATGCTATGTAGCCTGCTGGTTTTAGATTTGTAGTCTTCTGGTCTGAGCCCCTGGAGTACCTCAGTATAGTTAGATGAGAGTTTCTTGGGAGAGTGTCCTGAAAGGATGGTAGTTGGAGTTATGGAAGGAAGGGGAGGGGAAGAATTGATGCTGTAGCATACTAGAGTCTATCATGGCCTTTTCAAGTTCCTCTGCACCCAGGACATGATTTGGTCTCTAATGTCTGTTATCCTTGTGCCTCTTCCTCTCATTTAGCCTGGATTCTGGTAGAAGAGAAATCTGTTTCTAAAGCTTGAGGGTTTTGTTTCTTTTTCTTTCCTCCTACCCTCAGCAACAATAAGTACTCTTGATGGCAGCTGCTGTATTAAGCCCAAGAGCTTAAAAGATTAAAGAAACCACTAACAGCAGTCGGGAGGAAGTTTAAGGGCCTGTTTTCCTGAAGGTCTGCATTTTCATTCTGGTGGTTGAGTAGAAAATTGCAAACAGGTTGTGCTTAGCAGCTGGAGTACTCTCCAACATCTGGGAGAACCCTTGCCTTCCGACTTTAGTGTTCATTGCAAGGATGTCCAGCTTGGGTGGAAACTGCAGGCCTAAGTATTAGGCCTCTGTGTGTCTAAGCCATTAGTTTCTTTTCAGTAGGTTTTTTTGTTTTGCTTTTAGAAAATACCACCATTCTTGACTTTTGTTCTTTCACTAGCTTTCCAGACAGATCAGGAAACTGAGAGCACTGGCTGGGAAGGGTCTTGAGAAGGTCTTAACAACTGTGTTGGCCTTCAGTGAGTGCCTGCTATGGGAGTTGTATTTTAAGGGACAGTTTATTATTTTTAGATGTGAAAAGAGAAGCTTAGATGAGATTTGTTTTACTCAAAGTCACAAAGCTTGTCAGTAGCCCACTGAGGTCTAGAGCCTTCACTTTTTAGGCTATTTAAGAAAATAAAATGATCCCACTTCAATCATTACTGGCACTATGGCCTTAAGCCTGCACCAAGGAAAGATGAATGTTGGTATCTAATATTTTAGGATTGTCACAACTAATTTACCATTTGGATAAACCAAATGCATTTATAGGATTGACTGAGGAGTGCATCCAGATGGCTGCGACCACCAGGTATTGCTTCCAGATAGATCAGTTGCTAATTGTTCCAAGTAAATACATTTTGCATATTGTTTACAAATTGCTTAGGCTGTCTTCATGAATTATGAGAGCTGCGTTAGCGGAAGCTGGAGATTAGGAGAAGCTGTTTATCAAATAGTGTTTCATTGCTCTGTTTCTTTTGCTGACGTTTTTTGGAGCCTCATCGGGTGTGTCTGTATGGTGGAGAGTGATGGGGAGGACAGGTCATCTTACAGACCTGCCAGAGCCTCAGCTCCTCTGCTAGCTTCCTCAGACGGTGTGCTGTGGTAGTATTTCTTGTTCTTTTGCAGGGTGTGTGTGTGTGCACAAGTGTGCCTGCCTGCCAGTCCTGGGACTTAACCTAAGGGGCCTGGGTGCTATTCCTGAGCTTTTGTGCTCAATAATAGTGCTCTACCACTTGAGCCACAGCTCAGGCTTTTTAGTGGTCAACAGGATATTATAGAGTCTCAGGGACTTTCCTGCACAGGCTGGCTCTTACCATGATCCTCAGATCTCAGCCTCCAGATTAGCTAGGATTACAGGGCTGAGCCACCCTGCCAGGGTACTTTTTGTTTTTAAGCTTCCTTAGCAATCTTGGCTGATTGTGACATGTAGGGTTAACTGGTCCTCTGACACCCACACACACTGAGTGTGGCCATCTCCAGGGACTTCCTGGTTTCTAGTAGCACTAAGTCCACCTCATAAGATAAATGTCTTCTTAGGTAAAGAACAAAAGCACCTTCCCTAAATGACTCCCTTGAAACAGATGGGCCTGGCATTCAAATGTAAATCTCATCAAGCCCTGGCTGCCACCTAGCCTTTCTCCTTCTGCATTCTACCTTCAGACCACAGGAAGTGTGCTCACCCTGACCTAGGGACCTCCCTTGTCTCCCCAACCCCCCATTCTTTCTGCCTTGGTAGAGCTTTCAAACCTTTTTATTTGTTCCAGCTCATACTGTTAGAAATATAGCTTAAACCATAGCCAAGTATACATAATCACATACACACATTTCAGATCCACTGCACCCTCTGCACTCTTGTGCTTAGATACATCTACATAGAGCTGAAAGCATTTCAGCATGTGGTGTCTTACCACAGGCAGTGCATTGTCGTTATTCCTTTACAAGTACACACATGCGCGCGTGCGTGCGCGCGCGCACACACACACACACACACACACACACACACAGAAAGTTTCCCTATCAAAACCAGTGTGTGGAGGACTTAAGCTGTTAGTGGTATCTGGGGATCCAGACAAGGACATGCTAAAGATTAGTGCAGAAGGAAAGAGGGGTCAGGTACAGCCAACTGATCAGCCCTTGTTGGTGGATCTAGTTCTATGGTCATATGGTTTGCTGAGTGGTCTCTTTGTGCAGATGATACTCCTGTTTGTGTGGCCAAGACCCACACACCAGGGCCACACACTAGGGCACATGGCTTGACAGGTGTGCTCTGGGCTGGATTTCAGCACACTGCATCCCCCACAGCCCTTCTTCTGTCTGAAGTAGTAGCCAACTGAAGTCAGTGTCTGAAACAATTCTGGAGAATGGGGCTCTTAAGAAAAAGCAAAAGTACGAAGCATGGGAACCATAGATGAACTTAGTAAGCATCAGGTCTGGTATTTACCCTTTGTTCAAATTATTCCTTCACAGAATAGCCATCCTTTGCTGACTATCTGCTGCAGTAGGAGTGGGCATACCACAGCCCACTGGCCACCCACGCTGCTGTCTACTCTTGTAAAATGAAAGGTTGTTTGGAAGATTGCTATATCTTGTTGTATTATATCTATACATATACATACATATACATATTATGTGTGTGGCTAATCTTACAGTGCAATAGTGCATGGATGAGTAATTGTGATAGTTACTACTAAAGATAGTAACTACTAAAGTAGTTACTATTGGGCCTTTTATGGATAGTCTGTGGCTCTCTACTCTGGAAGGTCAATCAGTTCTTGCTTCTGTGACCACAAGAATGAAGTGGTGGGCTGTTGGGCGCTCATGTGTACTGCTTTCCAGAAAATACGCCCATCAGAACCATGTTTGACACACTTGGGTAGTGGGCAGAGCTGAAAACACAGCCTGGCACACTCATTTCCAAGGTTTCTACAAACTTTGTAGTGTGGAAAAGAGACAGAAGGTAGGTGTTGGAGACATTGGCTGTGAAATCTAGTCACTGAGAGCCCTTCTCTCCTTTGAGAATTGTTTCCCATTACCTGCTTTGTGACTAGAAGGGTGTAGTACATGAGCAGTTTTCAAAAGTGCACCTGCATGGAAGCCACCTGTTCTTGTTGGACAGATGGTAGGTCCCCCTTTCCGCCAGGTTCCTGATTTTATAGGCCTGGGAAGAGCCTGAGAACTTAGATTGTTAGCAAGGTCTTAGTTGTTCTGATGCTGCTGTTTTGGAGGTTATGCTTTGAGAACCACTGGATTTGACCTTGTCTCAGGAGCACCTGGAATAACAGTCCCTCCCCTGTCCAGTAGGCGAAGGGAGGGATGGAATTAGAGAAGGAGAAGGAAGAAGGGGAAAGATTGCTTGGACACCACAGGAAGTGTCGTTTGGAGAGAGCCTGAATTCTAGATGGTCTTGTGATACACACCAGAGCCATCTTGTTCTAAATTTCAAGTTCTCATACTCCATCTAGATAAAGCTATGGTAACATTCAGGTGTCCCCAGTTTTGCCTAGTTCCTGACTGTGACTTAACCAGTCTTGTAGAGTGGCTGAGGAAGAGAACCTGTACTGCAAAGGTACCAGACAGATCCAGTCAGTATCTATTCTATCTCCCTTATCTACTCTGAAAAACCTGCTCTAAAAACCTGGGTATTGTTCCTTTTGTGTTTTTTTCCCTTGAAATTATTATGTTCCTGGTCACAGAGAAGCCCTGATATTTAAGGGACTATGGGGAACTTGTTGGTGGTACAAACTGCAAGTTTCTGCCAGAATAAATTTACTTGGTTCAAAAACTCTCCAGGGAATTCTGTTTTCCTCACTTACAAACGTGTAGTTCTTACAAACTGGGAAACAAGCTGCATGTGACCTGGGAAATTCAAATATCTACACAGATGTCCGTCAAAACACAGCCTATCAGCTCTCTATCATGCTGCTTTAGCCCTGCCTTCCCCCTCTGACTATTCATTGTCACTGTTTACTCTGCAGCCTCTGTTCACCTTGGATGGCTTTTATTGGCCCAAAGGCTCAGTTTCCTTCCACCCATGTAGCCCAGGAACCTGTCCTAGGAATTCTGTATCTTATTCTTTAATTTAAACTGTTTTTCATCATATTCAGGGATTCACACTTGCTCAGCCAGAGTTCTCTCATTTGACCCAGGCCTCTAGTCTGGCTTTTTGGTTATTTTGAAGATGGAGTCTCATGGACTTTTCTGGGCTTGCTTGAAACTGTGGTCCTCTTTAGCTGCCGATTGAGGCTACTCAGGAAGTGAACCACCAGCTGAACCCCTGGCTGAATCTCACTTCCATCTTCTTTTGTCATTATACTTCATAGAGAATGTTTTTGACAGGCTTCTAGTTCCCTGTGTACACAGTGACCTTCTTGAGAGCAGTATTTTTCTTAAGATCCCTGTTCTGTGTCAGTCCTGCAGAAGGTATGACTGAGACATACCTGCTTTCTCCCAGCATGTTGCCAAGACCTGTGCCTTTCCAGTTGAGCTAGATGGGGAGATGTCAGTTGTGGGGTGCTTCATCTGTTTCTCTATACTGTGCTATTAGTGATGATTTTAATTTTGTCAGATTGTATTTCTCTTTTCAACTAGAGTTCAAACAAAATAATTTTAGAAAACATCCTGAGAACATTTGAAAACATGACATTTTAGGTCTATTTTCCCCCTTTGCTTTAAAAAAGTATATACAGCTATAATTACTAATTGCTGCACTCTGAGTAGAGACAGATGATACATATGTTTGTGACAATTTTCCAGAGGGAGAGCTAAGTAACTAGGCTCATTTTTCCATAATGTGAACGTTATTCACAAACTATTACCATAATTGATGCGCCAAGCCACTGTAGGGTAAATAATGGGTTGTGTGTGGGAAGCAAGCTAGTAGTCAATGAATACTAAAGAACAAAACCTCATTTTAAAGGAGAAGCTGTAATTATAATCATTCTGAATTCATCCTGAAAAACCAGTTAAAATAACTTAGCTTCCATTTATCTGTGTCATTCTGTGTTTATACGGGAAGAGGTATATGAGTCAAGTTGTATAGAAATATATACACATCCACATTTTATACAAAAGACACAATATCACCCTTTACAATCTCCCATTTTCCCCAAAGCATTTATTGCAATCACCAGGTGAATAGGAGTGGTGTTAACCAGAGAACATATATTGATGTGAAAGAGTATTATTTCAGCTGTTTTGTCTTCTTCTTTTGTAAGTATGTTGTACCTGCTGGAATGTTGTATTCCTTTCCTTGTCCACAGCAGTTCTGTGTTTCCTCCAGAGCTTCCGTCACACAGGGAGCATCTGTCGTCTACCTCAGATGCTTCTTTCTGCTTCGCATGTGTGGTATATTGATCCACACTGTTGGGACTTGTTGTTTTATAATAGGAGGTCAGAAGTCATTTTTTGTGTGCATCATTATTCTCTACAATGTGAGTGGCTGTGTGTATGTGTGTGTGTGTGTGTGTGTGAGCACGCGCGCGCGTGCACACACATTTCTCTTATCCTCCTCCTTGAGAATTGTTAATGTTGCATATCCATGTGTGAGCTAGGTAGCTCTGTCTGTGTTGTTGGTTACCTCTTTCCTGTGTGTCAGAAGTGACATTGTCTCTGTGAATCCCTTGTTTTGTGTTTAGTCTCCAGTGTTTACAAAAGTGCTCTAATGTGACCGGAAAGAATCAGGCCCTAGAGACCATTTGTGTGAAACTTTTGATGGATCACCCATAAGGAAACCTGCAGTATAGAATGCCTCCGTCTTGGACCAGTTCTGACATCAGAAAGACAGGTGCAACCCTTGTCTCCTGGAATTGAGCAGTGTTAGCACATAAACAGGGCAAGTCTGTCAGAGTTGAGATGCTTTTCTAGTTAACATAGGTGGTAGTGCATCTCTTAGGAAGCTTTGAATAAAATCTCCTCAATGCTGGTCCTGCTCTTAGCTGTAATCTCAGTATATTCTAATAATTTTCTTTGCATAGATAAGCTGTTCCTCCTACACTGGACATCTGTCGTGTCTTCCTTTTATAGCAGTGACAATATGGACAGTTTTCTGTATGGTCTCCTAGCTCAAAATCCCTGGCCCATAATGTCAGACAGAGTCAGTTTATTCAGTGAGTTTATACAACTGGGCATATTTCTACAGCAGAGGGTTGAGTAAATAGAATGGCCCTTATCACACTGCTCAGAGAGGCTGAGCTCGTGTTGTGAGACAGCTGCAGCTCATCCTCTCAAAAGAGAATTGTTGGTTTTATCATATTTTCCTTCCTTTAATCTTAAAGACTCAAGCCTTTCAAAGGGCCTTTTGTGAAGCGGAGAAAACAAAACAAAATCGTGCAACCTCTACAACCTCAGGGACTTGTAAGTACCAGAGAACACCTCTATATAGGCAGACATTTCAAGAACTGCACATTATTTGCTCTGCGCGAGCACGCAGCAGGCATTCCCCTGTGTTTACTGGGGTAGCTGGTGCTTCTTTGTCAGGTTATCCAGGAGTGGGCACTATAGAAGGGCAGCAAGCCCTAGAGGGACTGCCCAGAGACCACTCCTGTTCTCCATCCTTCACATAGAATGGTGCTGTCCAGTAAGACCACTCTCTCACCTGGAGAATCAGCTCAGTTTTTGGTCTGGCTCTCCCAGGACTGGAAAGTACTTGGCTTCGAGCTGGTGCCTTTTGAGTCTGCATTTGGCAGCAAGCCCTGGCTTTCTTCCTGTTGGGCCCTGTGCCTCTTAGGAGCAGGGAGGAGGTCAGATGCAGATACAGCAAGCATTTCTGCCTCCTGCAATGCTCAGCTGACAGGCATTCTCCCTCCCCTAAGGGTTTAAGGAAGAGCACATTTATCATGGGGAGTAATGAGGAGAAAAGAGCATACCGCTTTCTCATCTTGCTGAATAGCAGTGTGGGATGAAATCCCTGCTCTTTGCTATTCAGCTGGATCTCTTTGTAGTTTGTGTTGCAGGGCCAAGTCATTTCAAGCTAAAGCTTGAACCATTTCATTTGCAGAGGTTTTCCCTAGTTGGGTCAAGGGAAGCTGTATAAATTTTTGAGGTCTGTGGTAAGTGTGTGTGTGTGTGCGTGTGCGCACGCACACACACATCATGGGGATGAATGCTTGGTTGGTGGTACCAGGATGTTCAATACTTGCAGAAGAGGGACCACTACACACCAAGGATGGAAGAAGCCTGTGGCTTTGGAACCATAGAGGGATGTGATGGATGCTTAAGAAGGTTTCAGAGGAGCTGTGGTGCTGGACCTTCTTGCTGAGAGGAGGGAAAGGCTTTGAGTGCAAACCCCTCCAGGCTCTGTAGCAGGCACTCCCACACTCTGCTAGTGGAAAGAGTATACTAGAGCTGCTCCCCCTCCCCTCCCCCTTGTTCCTTTAACAGTGAACTGTCTGTTTAAGGAAAAACAAAGAGACCAGTGGGAGTTGGAGGGAGATCTGTATACCAGGAAGTGAAGTGAGTGCCAGGGAAGCCTGTCATGGTTGTGGTTTCAGAGTCATTAAAAAGGGCTCAATTGCTAGTTTGTTCTATCTCTGTGTGTATGTTTCTGGGAATGTCTAGCTCTCCAGAAACATGAAGGATAAAATAGTGGTCAGACTTTAATTCTGAAGCTCACTGCTGTTGGGAAAAAAAGCTGGCTTGCAGTTCATGGCCATAATGCCCTTCCTTACCAGGTCTTCTAAGGAACTCCCTTGGCTTGTTGTGTACTCTCCACTCCTTTGCCTCCCTCCTCAAGGCATGCCAGGCTTTAACTAGCCAGGCTCTGTCCTAGAGTGAAAGTCTGAGAAGTATGTTTGTGTGGTGTTGTGAGCAGCTCTAGCCACCAGCAGAGGTTAGGAGGCTGTGATGTAATTTAAGGTGACACCATCTTTACCTTATGTCAGGCTCACTGGGAGCCTGGAGCTGTGATTCCTGATTTATGGCCATAGCCTTGCTTTTAATTCCTCCAGGATCTTCATTTTAAGATAGGTTTCATCAACTTCACTTTAAAGATGGGAAATTGTGGTTGAGAGGGACCTGTGATGTCTTTGCAGTTATACCCAGGATTTGGCAGGGATGGGTTGCACCTAGGTTCTGTATGGAAGGTGTCACGGGTAACCACTGTCCACTGCATTGTAACCTATCCTGCAAAGCAGCCCCTTGCTCTGCTATGCTGGGCCTTCCTCCTGTTAAGTGGACAGCCAGGAATCTGCCTCCTAATTGGAGCTTTCTTCCCTTCTCTCTTATGATCATGGGACATTTGGCAAATACATCACTTAACATCTCTCTTCCTGTGACTCTAATATAGTCTGCATGCTCATACTCATTCCAGCTGTTCCACAGTCACCATCTGTTTCTGTCTGAAATGGGTCATGCAGGTCTCATCCTACCATTATCAGGGAGACTCTATGTAGTCTGAGCCATCTGAGCCACTGAGCAGCTTCAAGACCTGAGCAGTCACTTTCCTCTCTGAACCTCATGTCATCATTACTGTGGTGTCTGTTCAGTCAGTTCCAGCTGGTGAGATATCCTCAGGTGAGGGTATTGAACGTACCACAGGTGAAAAGATAGAACATGTCTCAGGTGACAAGATAGAATGTGCCACATGTGAGGAGATAGAACATGTCACAGGTGAGATAGATAGAACATGTCTCAGGTGAGGAGATAGAACACATCACATGTGATTTCTTCCAGGTGCATGTTATCTTTAGTTGTTTGTTGAAGGAATGGCATTGAAATATAAATTCATTGAGCAGCATTATTGAGCTAATGCATTTTGAGTTTCTTTGATATATGAATGAGTGCTAAAATTCAGTATGGGACCATGTGGGCTCTATCTGCACAAGCTAGCACGGCTTTCCATGGAGTCCCAAATCCTTCTCAGGTGCTGGTCTATGGATGAGTCTAGTGCCTTCATTACCCACACTCTGCCCTTCTGAGTCTTTGTCTTCCATATCTTCCTTCTTGTGAGCACTTGGGTTCATGACTAAAGGAATGCCACAGTACAGAGTTGCCTTAGAAAAAACCATTATTTTACTTGAAGTGTTTGGCCATCACATCCTTAAGCGTAAACTGGTAAGACGTGGTGCTCTCTTTCCCTCTCCTGCTCCATCTGTCCTATGAAACACAGGGCCCCTCCCTCTTCTGAGGACATGAATCCCTGTGGCCTCCTTTTCCTCTTTACCCAGAGTGCATTGCTGAAAGAGTCCCCTCACCACCTGTCTTAGTTTCTGAGACTCCTGGCCTCACTGCTCTCTGGATGGAAACTCCACATATCACTGATGAAAAGGCAACTCTGGTCTGGAATTAGCAGTGGGCTTCAGCCATTGCTGGTGTTTTCAGTGTCGCCCCTCAGTGTTTGCTTGCTTTCTCTGTGCTCTTGGCAGTAGGAAGTTCCAAGCTGTCTCACTCAGATCAAGGTTGATGGCTGTGAGAGAAAGATCCTAGGGGCTTCACTTCATGGTCTGGTCATTCTTATTGCAGTGTGATAACACTTTCTTCTGGGGATCTAGCCATCCAACACCAGCTGTGTCCAGATGCTGTGCCAAGCCACAAATGCATGGGGGATTTGCCACTGAGAGATTTCCCATCCTGAGATAATGTTGACTTGTAAATGGGTGACAATGGCACTACATGTACTAAGAGGGGCACAGTTCAATATTGAATAGCTACATCTTCCCCCTCTGTGAGGATGAGGAAAAGGGAGGCTTCTTGGAGGACTTGAGATCTCAGGCCTAGTTTAAACAGCAAGAGAATGTGATACAGGAATGTACAAGGATTCTGGACATGAACAATACGTAGAAATATTTCAGGGCATGGAGTCTGTGTAGCCTATGTTCTCAGAGAGGTGGGAGGTCTTCCTTCCAGTGTGAGTTCAGACTCCATTCCACTTGGGTGTGAGCCAACCCCACACAGTTACTTACATCATATGTTGTGAGGTCAGCACAAACTGGCACTGTACACATGGGTAACTGCTCTGCTACCATGATGGGCAGCCACAGGAGTGCAAGAATAGTGCCACTTCGTGCTTGGCATATTGTGACTCACTTGATAGGTTAGGGGTTATAGGTCAGATTTTCAATGAAAATGATACATGCAGTTCTGAATGCTTAAACAAAACCTCTGCTTAGCCTGGTGATGTATAAATAGTAGCTTTGAAAAATGAATCTATAGTCTGTCTCCATAAAGACATTTGACAGATGACATTTTAAGTCTTCAGTGAATGTTACATGTTCACACCTCCAGTGAAAGATATATGTGCTGGTGTTTTTTCAGGTCTAGTATTTGGGGCTCCTGGGACAAAGAAAGGAGGCATAAGCAGCGAGCCCTCTGTGCTGCTCCTGGTCTCTTAGGAGTGGGCAAGTGGCACAAGTCAGCCCTCAGATGGCCTTTGACCCTTGGAATCATAGCACAGATTACCATTTGCTTTATTGCTCTTAACTGCTTTCAGAAGGAAAGTCGGAACCAGGCAGTCCAGGGTCAGCAGCTGATGTTGTAAAGCTGTCCTGGAAGATGGAGGCTGATAACATCATGTATTCAAGCCCTTCTACTTCTCCTTCTCTCTGCCTGTGGGGTACTCTGAAGCATTCTGAGGAATCTACTTTTTAATCCCAATGGGTCTTAATTATTTTGTATTTGATTCATACATGTCTTTACTTGGTTGTGGAGGTGTGGGAAGCAGGTATGTAAGGTAAGAACCCCCTACTGTCTTCCCTGTTTCCAGGTATTTAGCTAGTGTCATTAGAATGAATCCTAGGGCCTTGGTGCCTCAGTCACACCTGCTAAGCCATGTTCCTGTATTTCATCCCCTCTATTTTCTCTATTTCAGGTGTCTTGTAGAATCTTGAGAAGTTTAGTAAGGTGGCTGTATAACAAATATGAAAACACTCTCCTTATATTTCTGAAAAATAACATTTCTGAAAGTAGCATGTCCCCAGTTTTCTTTCCCTGGCTACAAGAGGCTGGAAGATGTTATCTCAGCTGGAGAGCCTCATGGATATGGGTTCACTTTTGCCAGAGAGACTGTACCATTTCTAGTGCTGTCACCCTCTGGGGACAAGAAGAAAGGTCACTTCCTGATCTTACTTTAGAGATCTTGAGGTTGGAACTGTGGCAGAGTCCTTTTCCCAGATCTAGGCCCTTGTCAGAATAATGTTTGGCCAGGTGTTAATCTGTGTCCCCAGGGAGACTGGAATTCATTATTCATCCTGTGAGAGGAGGGGGGCAGAGAAGGGCCTGTCCCAGGAGGAAGCCAGGGCCAGGCCTGCCTCCTGCTTACTGACATGAGCTGTTGGTGATGAAGGCTGGGCAGTCCATTTGAGGAATTTTCCTGTCATGCAGCCAAGAGAGAGGCAGAGGGAGGGCGGGAGGAGGGAGGCAGAGGCAGGCAGCTTGGCAAGGCTGTCCTGGTGTGCAGTTTCCGGAGCAAGATCACACAGGATGCTTCAGCTAAGGAAGGTGTGCAGGAGATGAAGCAGAGGGCAAGAGAGGGAGACCAGGTTGAAACAGTGCACTTCCCCAGGTTTGGCCCTTGCACCCCTCCTGTCCGTGACGCCCTGGCAATTTGTGGGATACTCCGCCTCTGAAAGAAGCCTCTACAGTTGTTTTTCCCTCCAGCTCCAGGTTGTGGGGTTTCCCCCTCTCTTACTTTTTTCTGTCTTCTGCTCAAAAGCAGGAGGAGACAAGATGATCAAGTCAAGCTGGTTCTATGTCAAGTTCAAGTATGCCGAGAAGGTAAGTCTGTACGCCTGCCCTTCCAGGGAAACCTATACTCAGTCCAGTCTGCTCAGGTTGATGGCTACTCCAGCCATGCAGGGAAACAGACAGAGCCCAGATCTCTTGTTTGTGAGTGTATCTCCTCTGCCATAATGATTCTTGGATGAGACAGGCTCTGTGCTTGCAGTCTGACATTGTACCTTGTAATGGACTAAATTAAGGAAGGATTCTTCAGGCTATTCTGTTTGTTTCTAGATGGAGGCATGAGAGGAGGAGGCAGAATACTGAAAAGCAGTAACAGAAGGGCACTGGATGCTGCTGTAGGTTGAAGTGTTTTCAAGGGGCCTATTTGTTGGGAAACCTGTTATATGTTTGGTTCTGGCACAAACTGAAAACCTCTTTTCATACCTCTACTTAGCATTCTCAGATTTTCTTTTTTTTTTTTCGAGGGGGGGGGTCTGATCGTGGGGCCTGAACTCTGGGCCTGGTCATTGTCCCTCAGCTCTTCAGCTGAAGGCTAGTGCTCTACCACTTGAGCCACAGCGCCACTTCTGGCTTTTTTCTTTTTGCTTATATGGTGCTGAGGAATTGAACCCAGGGCCTCAGGCATGCAAGGCAAGCACTTTAACACTGAGCCACCTTCCCAACCCCTACTCAGATGTTTTAATTTTTTATTTTTACTTAACTGACTTTGCTTCTTAATGTGCAGATTATATAGATATAGGAAAAACTTTGAGTGAGATACATCTTTGCTGTCTGTTGGGAGCTTGTACTTTAGAGAAAAAGTGAATTTTGGTGGAACTGGAATGCTGATGTTAAACTGCTATTTGTACTATTATTAGCAGGCTTTGAGGCTAAAAGTATAGATTCCTCATACATCTTCACCTGCCTAAAATATCTGCTAGGTTGGTTCTGTATCATCCATGTCCCTTACTCCGAGGTTTCCAGCATCCTGAAAGGCCTCTCTGATGAGGTCTTTCCTCCTGATGTGCTTGCTGAATGCAGCGGCACACTGCCTGTAGAGTTAGGTTGAACACTGGAGAAGGGCGTGGATGCCACAGAGTCATGCCTCTTACAGTTATATAGAACACAGAAACCACCTCCCCTCATCCACTTATGGAAGAAGTGCTAGCACATTGGGCTCAGTCTTCCTACAAGGTTTCTTCAGGATTCATTTCTTTCTCTTTTCTTTTCTAGGGGATGTAGACAAGGATTGTGTAGCTCACTCAGACTGGCCTGGAACCTCAGATACTTCTATCTTAGCCTCCCCAATACTATCCCATTGGCCTTCCATTCCTGCCTCCCTCCCGTTCCCCTTCCCTCCTCAAAACTCTAACTGCTCTCCTCCCTCCCTTCTTTAAATGACCAAAAAATTACCTTTAATGACATTACAGAATTAAAAAACAATATCCCTCCTCTATTCTAAGCTCATTTGCATTGTTAGCTATTAAAGCTGTGATAGGCAAAATATCATTTCTCTGTGTTAAGAAAGGGAAAGGTTATTGTCCAGTTGGGATTTATTTTTTACCTCAGAAGAGTCTTGTCCTTTGAGAAGCCTGCTACCCCTTGTTTGCTGTTAGGAATTTTGATAACTGCAGCTGTCCTCTGCCCTCCCTAACCTTTTCCTCCCATCTTGAGAGTTTTCTCTTGGGAACCTGAAAGGTAAGAGTTCAGTGCTATGAATAAGCTAATGCTAACAGGAGAAAAGCATTTCAAGAAAGAATCTTCATACAAAGAAAAAGAAAAAGCAGTTAATTGCTTGTTTTGTTTGAATTACAGACTTTCTCTTCCTTGAGCCACCAGTCAGGGAGGGAAAGAACACGGCAGAACTTGGTGTGATACAGAGTGAGACCTGTACCTGAGGCTCCCCACCTGCTCTGGGGACGTCCGCCCTGTTGTGTGACCACAGGGGAAGGAGAGCAGAAGTCTCCATACTCTTTGGGGATGCACGTGGTGTCTCAGCTCTCAGCGGTTATCTTAGAGGCACCTTGGTTCCTTCAAAATGATTTGTTTTAATATTTAGTGATTGATTGAGTGATTGATTGATTGAAGCACTGGGGTTTGAACTTAGGAGCTTGCTAGGAAGGGCACTCTTAACACTGAGCCACCCCTGCAGTCCTATTTTAGAATTTACATTGGGGATTGTTTCCCCCCCAAACTCAACAACAAAAAAAAATGAATTGTCTTTCATCTGGAAAGAAAAAAAAAGGCCCTAGTGCAAACATAGGGATGAATGTAAGCATTCTCAATCAATGTCCCAATCAACTAGGGTTCCAGGAGTGAGCCTTCGGTGCCCAAGAACCTTTGATTTTTCTTTATAGCTTCTATAAAGCTGAGACACATTACTTTGCTATAGCATTGTATCTGTTTTTCTTGGTTTTAAATGTGTTTGTGATTGCTTGCGGAAGCATCTCTATAGTGGGTGTTTTGCAATCTTCTCAGACATTCTTGTATCTCTGGTACCAACATTTGGTGTCTGAATTGTCTTTTTCTGTTCAGGTTGACATTTTCTCATTTCTGGTGTAAAGAGTGAGTGATATTTGATTGCAACAGAGATATTTTGGGTATTATGTTTCAGAACTCACTTCTTATCTAAATCCTTTGTTTCTAGCTTTTTTCTCTGCCAGTTCTCCAGCAGTGCTGGAGATGGCCACTGGGGAGAAGCCCACATTTACAGCTTGACTTCAGTTGTTACCCAGGTGGGCTCCAGCATTCCTGCCGGCTGCCACTGATATCGCAGCGACCGACATCGCTGTGATGGGAGGGGCGCTTGCGTCGTGTTGTTGTCTCAGTCTTGGCCTTCATACATACTTCGATCCCGTTATCTTAGACATGAAGTCCACACATACTTGGGGTTGGTTTCCTTACACTTAGGCACTGCTTGAGAGTATGAAAGCCAACACATGGCTTCTCTTGTTTCTGGTCCTTTAGATTAGTGAGCATACTTTTTAGGGCCTTGATTTCTCCCAGATGACTATTTCTAGGTTTTTGGTTTCTTTAATTCTGAGCCTAGCAAATGCACCCCCCCCCCAAATCCTGGGAAAGTCCAGATCACACTCTTGTTGGGTCTCCAGGTGTCAAGCTCCAGTCTTCCCTCTCTTCATCTGTCAGAGTCTAATGATACTTGTTTCATCTCTAGTATTCTTCATCTCTAGGTTCTCAGTTGAACTTAGAATACATAATAAGAAAAAGTATGCCTACTTCCTTTTTGCTACAAGCAGAGTTCCTTAAGATGCATTTTAAAAGGGATGAAATTATATAATGTTTTTAAGTATTTGCACTGCACAGGACCTGAGAGTAAATGCAGAATGGAGGGGATAATTGTCTTTTATTATCTTCTTTATGTGCTTCAAATTGAAATGTCAGTCATACTTTGCTAATCTCTGTTTGAAGAAACTCCATTTTAAGCTTACCAAGCATTATGTAAATTTTATTCTCCACCTCATAGACATCTGCATCTTCAAAACTCTTTATTACTATCCCATCAAGATATAAGTCCAAAAGGAAATGTACTTATTACCTGGCACATGTATATGTAACCCTTTGTATATCACCTCTATAATAACAATAAAGTAGATTTAAAAAAAAACAACAAAAAAGATATAAATCCATAAAACAACATCATTTCTTTTTTTGTTGTTGTTGTGTTTTTTGCTGGTCCTTGGGGCTTGAACTCAGGGCCTGGCCACTGTCCTTGGGTCTCTCTGTGCTCAAGACAAGCGCTCTACCACTTGAGACACAGCACCACTTCTGGCTTTTTCTGTTTATGTGGTATTGAGGAATTGAACCCAGGGCTTCATGTGTGCTAGGCAAGCACTCTACCACTAAGCCACATTTCCAGCCCAACATCATTTCTTTTTCCAGGTAATTTTGGCAGTGAATTTGAATAGATTGGAATTATTCATTTTGCTTTCATTGAAAATTTTTACCTACTTCTGACAGAAAGTAACAGAGAAGACAGTACTCTTTTTATTGAAAGATCATTCTAACATTTTTCTAGAAAATTTTATTTTTAATTTATGCAGATTAGTTGTACAGGTGGTTTCGTGTATATATTTTTGTATATGCATATAATATACTTTGATCAAATTCATATCCAGTATTGCACTTTCTTATCTCTTCTTTCAGATAATTTTTACAGGTTTCATTATTGTATTTTCATCCATATGAATGAACTACTTTGCTCATCTACACCCTTTTTACCTTCTTTCGCCCTCTGCTCTGCTGCTGATCTCAATCCTCTTTTGCACTTTTGTCATTTATTTGGAATTAGGTGGGGGAAAATTATTTGTTCTTGGTTTGATAGGAAGTTTTACTTTATAAAACTGTTCTGAGACTATTTTATTATTACATCCTATTGTCAGCCTTGCTTAGAACTTTATGCCACATCTCTTCAAAGTTAAAAAGTATGTACTCTAACTCAGTCTCTAACTCAGAGCTTATTTGAAATCAGTTCATACACTATGTTTGGAAATGTATCATTATGTGTGATGATTGTACTAAAACTGTTAGTAATATTTTATAGAGTTTCTGTCACAAAACCAACAGGGAAAATCAGCTAGTCGGGAAATTTGGAGCTTGGCCCTGTGAATCTCTCTAGCTCATCTGGTGGGCAGTGGGATTGGACAGGGGACAGCTTCTTTCTCATACTCTCACTTGTTACTTGGTAGAAGATACATTTTTTTGCAGCAGCAGGAAGATTTGATCTTTCTACCAGGCTACACTATAAAGTTATCATCATCCTTAAAGATAAATCATTTCAATGTAAAGAGCATTTACACTTTTGACAGCTCAAATAAGAATCTTTAAGGATGAGTAGCTGCCTGAAAGTTCTAAGGCTTCATTTGCCATTGATGGATTTCAGTTGCAGTCATTTCTTCAAACAAAAAGAATCTCACTTTCAGAGACCACCTCAGTACTGGTGTATTGGGAAAGTAAAAGATGTGGCTAGGGTAAATCCAAGACCTGCCTCCAGACTCTCAGAGTGTATGGAGCAGGATACAAGCCAGCACCTGCACTCATTGTTTCTTCAGTGTGTCAGAGGTGTTCACATCTTTGTGCCAGCCCCCGTGGAGGGCTTCCCACTAGACAGAGAAAATGGCCTCAACTTGACTTTATTCGATTTTTTTTGCTTTATTTTTTTTGCATTGGTATGTAACACTTGGAATAAATACAAATATTTCATGGTTGTTTATCATGGGTTACATGAGAAAAATCATAAAAGAAACTAATGACTTAAGCTTCACCAAGTGGAGGTTTTGTGCTGAGCACATGTCAGCTAAGCTGCTGATTCTTCTCTTCCCACTAGGTACCACCAGCCTTTCCTCACCTGCCACCTACGTGTTAAAGTTCATTGTTCTCTCCCCCCACCCAGAAGTAGTAGGGGTGTGTGTGTGTGTGTGTGTGTGTGTGTGTGTGTGTGTGTGTGTGTGTGTGTGTGTGTGTGTGTGTGTGTGTAGTAAGCTGGAGGATCAAGGATAGTATAGAAAGAGCCAAATCTAAAGTTCAGTTTTATAGAGGGAGGGAAGAAGAACTGAAAATTATACAAGTGGGTTTTAGAACCTCCTTTGCTTTATCTGAAGGACCTGACCTGTGGAGGACTCATAAGAAGGGCATCAAGCCCTTCCCTTTTACTTCTCAGGCCAAGGCAGCTCTTAATTACAACTTTGTTGGGATGTTGTTTGGTAGACCACTCTGCCTTAGTGCATTGATGAAGTAGTAATGGATTACATAAAGCTTGAAGCTGTTAACAGGAAAGTTAAGTATATTTGGTTAAGTATGATTCGAGGATACATTCTCTTACACTCTCTGTTCTCTCCAGTCTTTTCATGTGGAAATATGTGGTTTGCAACTGTCTGTACCTTTGGTGGCTTTAACAAATGTTGATGCCCAAATATCAGCTCTACACATTCCAACTCATCTGTTCTGGGTTTCAGCCTTGATATCTTTTTCAAATATCCCTAGTAGAGAGGATTGTAGTTTGAGGGCAGCTTAGGCAAAAGTTTACTAGACCTCACCTCAGCCAGTGAAAGAAATGCTCAATGTAGTGATGCACACTTTGCATCCCAGATATGCAGGAAGCACATACTGGAGGATCAGAGTCCTAGCTGGCCCAGCCAGAAAGCAATTATGATAAAAAATCAGTGAAAGCATAAAGGGCTGGCTCAAATGGTAGATAGAGCACATGCCTAGAAACGTGAGTTTAAACCCCAGTATTAACCAAAACAGACCCTTCACAGTTGACAGTGTGCTGTGAGGGCCTATTTGAGATGGTTCCAGTGATTTGGGCTGCTGTGGTTCTGTTGAGGGTTTCTTTTAAATGGTACAACAATTTAGATGTGTATGAAGAATTTTAAGTGTACCAGCTTTCGAGGTTCTATATTTGACTCATACTTAAACAACAACTTAAAAAATATATTTGTATTATCTTTAAGTAGTTGCATAAAGGGATTGCCATTCACCAAAGCAGTTAATGAATATAGTGCATCTTGATCATGTCACCACTTTGAATATTCTCACCCACCCCTCCCAACCCACTTCTTCCCTTATTTGTCTTAATTTTAGGTTTTGTATTGAATTCTTTTCAATTTAACAAACAAGTTTATGTGTACAATGAATGCATCTTGATCTGTATTACCACTTCAAGGTCTTTCCAACCCACCCTTCCCTTATACTTCTCAATTCTGTGGTACATACAATGGATTCTTGCCTACCTTCTCCTTTTTTCCCCCTTCATTCTTCTACCCCTCTCCCCTCCCGTAGTCCCCACCCTTCCTTCTTGCAAGTGCCCATTTCCTGGTACTTATTTTGTTGGGCTATGACTTAGTCTTTAAAAAAAAATTATACCATTATACACCTTTAAGAGACTCCTTCATCCCATTATTACTGTGATCCAGTTAATTTTCACAGAAGCACATTTTCACCTTGGTTTTGTTCCTGCTCCCACTGATATACACATAGTTAACTAAATGTCAGTTTCCTGTAAGTAAAACTAGCATAAGTAGATTTGGAGTGGTATGCTTTAGTGAGCTGTTGTCTTGTAGAGGAACTTTCATTGGCTGTTGATATATTAGCACATTTTGCAAAGGAGATGAGGTCTAGCAGTTAGATGCTGCTCATTGAAGGGAGGTCAGAGTATTCGTTATGAGATATACATTTGGTCTGATTGAGGCCAATGAATATTCATCACAAACAAGTAGAATGTGTTTCCTTTTAATTCCATAACGGAATATATGACCTGACCTTGTATTTTCTTTCTTACTTCATATTTGATTTCTTGTTCAGGATTGCTAGTTCACTAATGTCTGATATGAGGAATTAACACATGTAGGTGAAATCAATACCATCCCTGTTGTCTCAAGAGGGAGGAGAGTTTATTGTCTGTGATGTCTGACCTCACCATAACCATCTAGATGATGCTTGTTATGGGAATTCTATATGGTCATCCCTCACCGTATCATGCTTCACTTATTGCAGCTTTGCCATATTGCAGACTTTTCACTATATTGTGGGATTTTTCAGTATTAGAAGTGTTTATATAAAAATTTATGTTTTCAATTATTTTTTCCTGAAAATTTTAAAGCAACATAAAAATATTAAAAATGTTAATTAAGGTTAAAAAGAGAGTGGGAAAGGTTTATAGGACAGTGGGACAGCCTGATAGCTTGATATATATATTTATGAATAATAAAATAAATATAATGTTGTTAGTTAGCAGAATAGTGTTGTAGATAAGCCAATTGGATTAGGGCCTTCTGAGAACTGGTATGAAGACCTTGTCTGTCTCCTTTGTCTCCCTTCTGTCCTGGGAGGTAAGAGATGTGTATAGGAGCCAGTGAGGGCAGGATCCTGAATTGTGCTTTTTCTCTGGCTGCTCCTTAGATTATCTTTCAGGAAAGCTGAGTGGCTTAGTACAGTGAATACTAAGAGGAATGCATTCCTCTCCTCTCTGGGGACTTAAGTAGTACTTAACACTACTATAAAGTCCTCAGCAGTGGCTTTCTCGGGTGTAGAATTGGTCTAAGGAAGATTAAAAGAACAAGGGAGGCTTTGTGTGCTGTTTCTTTTCCTTTTCTTCTCCCTCTCCTGCTCCAGGCTATCTGCAAAGAAACATGGAGTATTTCTTAGGGCCTCTGGGCGTACATGTTATATATGTGTGAGTCTGAGAGGCAAATGAGAGGCAGAAGCCAGGCACGACTTCCCAGGGGGCCTCGTCAGCCACTGCTAAAAGGGAAGAAAAGTTGCACTTTTCCCAGGCAGTGAGCCACATATAGTGCAGACTCATGTGAGTCTGGGCACATTGTAAAGCTGTGGGTGGCCGTTTGCTTAGGTGCTGGACAACATAAAGTCTGTCTGTTGACTATGACTTATATTGTGTTTTTATTAGTGGGGAGACATGTTACAAGTCCAGGACTTTGACCTTGTTGATTCAAGCAGTATCATTTTACCTTATTTTCTTTCCAAAGATCTGCCGGTTGACAGAGTAAGTTTTATGTTAACAGAGAAAAGTCCTAAACTGTTTGTGAAATTTTTGATAGGATCTATCGTAAATGTTTATTCTTACAAACAACTTTCGAGTAGCAGAGTTACTGAAGCCAATGAGCAATGTGTTTCTTTGATTTTTTTAGTTGTGTTCATCTTGCTTGCTTTTGTTTATCAGCAAAGCAAATCAGTTTCCTTCTGCTGTGTGTGTGTGGGGTGTGTGTGTGTGTGTATGTGTGTGTGTTTGGTGAATTGGTCTCTAGTGGTCCTTCCCCATACCCCTGTTGATAGAAGACTGTCTTCTCTTCCTGATCACCCTAGGAGCACTTGGTGGCAGCCTGGCTCTTGGCACCTGTTGCTTTGTCTGATGGTTGGCTGGCCCAGTGGAAGTGAACTTTGGGGACTGCGGTGGAGGAGCTGGCTGCTGCTGTCAAGTGCCCTTTGGTCTCCAGGTGATAGGAATGGTATCTAGTCAGTGATGTACATTTTGGAAATTAATTTATTGACAGTTTTTTTTGACAAGGAGAAACTATGGTGAACTGGGAATAAGCTACTCTTCCTCCAGCTGTCTCTGAAACCTCTTAAGTATGTGGTAAGAGCAGCCTTGGCTGCTGTCCTCACACAGGCTGGGGAGCAGGCCTAATCTCTGCAGTGCAGGGCAGCATGTGCTTCTGCCTCTCCTGAGCTCTGGGAACACTGGACAGGGGCCCTGTAGAGTGGAGCCGCACACTATGCTGACATTCATGTCCACAGCCAGATCTATGCATAGCACATCCCCCACTGAAAATCTTCCAGCCTTTCTGTTGCACTAAGAATAAATTTCACTTGATAAAAGGCCCTGCCCACTTCCCTTTCCACTGCCCTAATAGGACCCCAAGACTCTGCCCCTTGTGGCTTAGGCCATTCTGCCACACATCTCCTGTAGCAGGCTCCATCTTCACTGTGGTCTTTTGCACCACCTATTCAGTATTCCTTCCTTTGTACCAATCTCCCCATTGAAAATTCTGCCCCCTGGAAGCATAATGGACAATGCCTGGGCTTTGTTTTCTCTTATTGAATGAAAGCAATTCCAATGAGCACAGGATCTGGGGGATGTTATTCATTGCTGTATCCCCATCACCTAGAATAAGCATGGCCTGCATGAGTGCACTCTGTAAACCTGCTGGCTGAGCACACTACTGCAGGGCAGGGTGTGCTAGCAACTTCACAAAAGTAGTTGATGGGCTCAGTGCTTACAGCAGTGCTTTCCTTAGCCCAGAAAGGTTGACAGAAACCCAGAGCTGTGACTCAAAGTCACAGGTGACGACAGCTCTCCCTGCAGGCCATTCAGGTCTGGAAGTGCCTCCAGGTGAGGATGGCTCATGCTGCTGCAGTCCTCAGGCCACCCTCTCCAGTTAGGCAGTCCTTGCTTCAAGAGCCACGTTTCTGACATCTGAAGAGGACTTTAGAAACACACATGCACAGCCTTGTTGTTTCCAAACTCTGAACTTTTACCCGAATTTGCTAAGGAGTCAGATGCGTCCACATCAAATAATAATTTGGTCTAGTGGATACTCCTGTCAACAGTCCTATTAATTTAAGTTTTCTATTATTTTTTGAGCTCAGGGTCTCACTGCTGGACAAATGCTGTACCACTTGTACCATGTCCTCAGTCCTTTTGCTATAGTTTGTTTTTAAATAGACTATTATATTTTTTTGGCCTAGAGTTGGTATGGACTGTGAATTCTCTACCTATATCTCCTCATAGCTGAGATCACAGGTATGTACAGCCATAACTGGATTGTTTTGTAAGACAAGGTTTCACTAGCTTTTTTGCTTATGCTGCCCTCAAACTGTCATCTTCCCATTTCCATACTTTTCTTGGCTGGAATTATAGGTGTGAACAACTGCACCTGGCTTAATATCAGAGATTTTGATGTCAAAGTGAGAAATCATAGCACTTATTTGATTAAGCCATGTGTTTTTTCTGAAGCAAATACAGAGATTATTCTTCCCAATTACTTTTAAAGATTATATTCCATGAATTCTAGCTAGAAGTAGCTTTGGAGTTCAGGGCTGAGTACATAGCTCAAACTCTGCCCCTTGGCCAGAGTCGAGAAACCCAAGAACAGTATGAAGTGGAAGGATGCAGAATTTTAAGTCTGAATAAATTCACAGCCATTCTCTGATACACTGTAATGTCTCTTGGGTGGATAAAGGCATTTCATAGCTACCCATAAAGACCTGATCTGACACTGTCATTCAGTGCACTTGAGCAGGAAACATATGGATCCTACAACTGTGTGACATACTTGAAGAAAAAGCAGTATGAGGGAGCATTCTCCTGTAGCCAGGACAACCAAAGTTGACTGCAGACTGCAGACTTCCAGTGAGCCCTGGCATGAGAGATGCTACAAAATCTTGGGGACAGCACAAATTGTTGTGCATGTGTTTGTGGTGATGCTGAATTTATATAAGGAGGAGAACATCCTTATTTTACACTCATCCTCAAGGAAGGGGTGTAAGGGGTTCAAGGTTGTAAAAAGTATGATGTCTGCAGATAATTTCACATGGTCCAATGCAGTTATGTGTATCCATTTTGGTGAGTGTATGCTGAAAAAGGGGGAGTGTAAGAGGGAAGGAGAGAGAAGAGATGGGGCATGCATGTCAGTGAACT
The DNA here is from genome assembly GCF_000151885.1 of Dipodomys ordii. NCBI lineage: Eukaryota > Metazoa > Chordata > Mammalia > Rodentia > Heteromyidae > Dipodomys > Dipodomys ordii. Next base: position 1,681,250 of record NW_012267380.1, read on the forward strand.
GTATTAGAAACTTGGTTCACATCAGTAAAAGTGACCTCAGCACTGAAAAAATAAAAACATCAATATATGTGCACAAATTAATACATGTTTCATATACTGTATTTCATTGATTTTAGTGCAATTTTTAGTAATGGTTACAGTAGTAATACAGAAACATTTTTCTTCAGATTCATACATTATAATAGATATTCTTGAAATAATTTTCTTTATCCTCATTGAAAATTAGATGCTTTACACCTGAAAATCTGAGTATGGAGCTGAAACCAGAAGAAAGTTTTCAGACATGTAACTAATACTTCAATACTCAAGCAGTGTTTTCTGTATAGCGGTTTAGCCCAAACACAAGTAAGCCTTCCCCTTTGACGATCACAGCTTCAGGACCTCCAGTCCATGAGAATTCCTCACTAGTAATGTCTGGCCTCCCACTTGTGTGGTCTCAGGTTTTAGAACAGACTGAGGTGGTTACTTCCAGTTTCTAACCACTATTGTGCTTGTACTAATTAAATGTTAGAATTGGACGGCTAGAGAAGGTGTACGACTAATGTTCCAAAAAGACCTATATGTCCTATGTCTCCGTGGGTATGACTAGGGATGTTTTTGTTTTTGTTAGGTGTCTTACTTTCTTCAAAGTAGTCTTTAGAAAACCTGCAGCCATCCAGTGAGTGGATCATGAATGTCATGACTGGATTCTGATGAAATTATAGAGTTGTTCTTTCAATTTGTGGACAGGTATTTCTGCCTTTGATTAGCTCACACCCACCATGCAAGTCCCTTCTACCAAGTGCTTATGGAATATATAGAAACACATGCGCTGCACAGTGTGTGTGTGTGTGTGTGTGTGTGTATGTGTGTGTGTGTGTGTGTGTGTGTGTGTTCTGGAAATTCTCTGGGCAGGAACTTCTGTCCAACAGCTGGGTGTGTCTGTGTAGGTGGGTTTTTCTTTAAAGTTTTTTATTGTAAAAATAGTGTACAGAGGGACAGAGGGATTACAGTTACATGAGTAAGGTAATGAATACATTTCCTATTGAGCATTGTTACCTCCTCCTTTGTTTTTGCCCTCCCATCCCTTCCTTCCCCACCTCCCCAATTATCCCCTCCTCCCTCTCCCCTCCCCCCCAAAATTGTAAAGTTCGTTTTTCTACATAGTGTCTTTTACATCTCATTGTTACAATGGGTCAACCTGTATCCTTGTTTCAGCATTTTGTTACCTCAAAGCACTGAGGGCTAGAATCCTTCCAGAGTGCTCATGGTTTTCCTAGGCTGTACCACATGCTGTACCTGGCTTTGTGTCCCCTAATCCCCCCTGATGCTGGAATTCCCAGTCTGGCCCCTGTCAGGAGAGGGAGGCTGTAGACATCACTGATGGATCGCAGGCTTTTTCTCCAGAGAGCAAACAAGCACTTTTTGTTTAGGCTCACTAATGTTTGGCAGAGAAATATAGCTGTAATTATTATCCTGGTTCTTGTTCTTTATTCCCACCCCCAAGTTTTGCTCTCTCCACCCCCAGCTCTACATAAAAGCAGCTAGCACTGGATCTGAAATAAATGTCATGAATGAATAATAATTTCTTTCATTTACACAGTAATTAAACCTGTTGAATGCTGACTTAATGCTTTACTGCACTTTAATTTGACTGGAAGATTTGGCCTTTGTGAAGGCAAAGAAGAGAAAAAAAATAGAAATTAAATAGCTACCAAGACTACTGAGGAGGACATGTTTAGAGCCCTTCCTCCCTGTTTCTCCCCTTTATGTGTGCTTGCCCTCTGTGTTCTGGAACTTGATAGCTAGGGGTTGTTCCCCGAATCAGCTTTCATGTTGTGTATCCAGCAGTGTCCAGCAGCGGGGTCCCATCCCAGGACTAGGCCCACAACTGCCCCTGCCCTCTTTCTGCAGTTGTCCTTAGGATCACCAATGCTGGCTTTCTTCTGGTTCTTTCCACATCCCATTTCTTCTCCACCCATGTGAGACTAGGTGGTGAGTCAGGGGTCTATAAAGCCACGGCAGGCACCCTAGGTCTGTGTGGAAGTTTGACAGTTGATTCCGTGCCAGAATTGCTTTAGGACATTTGCTACTCTTCTGCCATTTGAGGTCTTCTGCTTGTCACCCTCTGGGTTTCTCCTCCTCTCTGGTGAGTCCAGGAACCGATGCAAGTTGGCAGCATACCTTGCTGGTCTTGGAAGGCAAGTGCTGTGCATGTCAGTGAGGAATGCCTGCCCATTTGAATAAGCCAGGCCTTCCTAGAGCCACTAAGTGGGAGTTTCTGAGTATCTGTATAATGCTCTGGTCCTGCTAAGATGCTGTTGTTTTATCTGCTGCTTAGAGGTCTCTGGGAGTGCTGTGTGAGGAACAGCAGTGTGGGCAGGAACTCAAGACCCCATTCATAAATCCACAGCATACATGAGTGATAGCGCATCAGCAGTGCAGGCAGGAATTCTGGACTCTGTCCCTACATCTACAGCAAGCATGGGTCATGAGGCATGCGCTGTTGGAAGGAGACGTACCAGGAGCACTGTTGCTGCTGCCTTCCTAGCAGAGTGGTGAGCCACAGGGCCAAGTAGAGGTGGAGCCTGTGCAGTGTTCTGTGTTCTCAGTGGGGGTGGGGGGAACTGGCCGTAGCTAACAAGGCTACTTTGTAGGAGGGTGGTATGATTGTTCTTTCTGTAGAAATGATGAAGGTGTGAAAATAAAGTCATCATCCCAAACCAGATGCATGCATTGATGGGACTGTTCAAGAATGGTTACTGAGTTCTTCCATGTGTCAGACAGTGCCGCAGGGCAAGGGTCACAGCATCACTGAAGCCACTCCACCCCCCCTCCCGCCCTTTCCTCTTTTTCCTCCTCCCTCTCTCCTTTCTTCTTCACTGGAGTTTGGGCTCAGGGCTTTCTGCTTGCTAGGCAGGTGTTATTTGAGCCACATTTCTACCCTTTTTCTTTAGTTATTTTTTAGATAGGGTCTTGTATTACTTGCCACCACACTAGCCCCCCTGGAGCCTCCTTTCTAGTGGGAAAATATAGGGAAGAATATCTAAGATAAGAGTCACTGTTTAGAAAAGGCAAATTCAGATGTAAAGGGACTTTTATATAACACACTGTACTCTAAATTTGATTTCTTTTTGCAGGGTTGACCATCCTAGAAGAGCCTAGAGTGTTGTTACATATGTGTGCGTGTTGAGTGTGTGTATGTGTGAGTGTGTGTACATGCAGTGGGGGTCCACATCATTTCCTTTCCTGGAATAAGATGCGTTTCCTGGGGATTCCTTTGAACATTATTACCTAAATCCTCATAGCCAGTAACAAGAAGAAAAGGCAAGGTAATACCACAGCCTTCCCTGTGGGCAGTTGCCCTCCCAGAAGAGAACTGCAGGTAGTCTGCAGTCTCACATTCAAAATGCTATTGTTTGCTGGTGGACTCGTGCATTGGCAGGGCTGCAGTGTGTGAGTTGTGGCGAGGCTGGTGGATACTATTTGAAGCTCACTGGAGAGTCGTTCCCACCAGAAGAGACTCAGTTGCATGGTGAACTGAGGTAACCAGTTGATGTTTGCATGCCTAGAGATTGTGCATTCCTGCACAATTCAACTGGGTGCCATTTTCTTAATATTCTTGGTGTTTGTTGCAGTTGAAACAGCACACAACAAATGGCAGAATTCACATTATTTTCAAATTGTCCTCACTATGTGAAGCGTGTTGGAAGAAACTCATGTTTTCAAATGAGCTTTATGGCAGGCCTGTCTGCACTCAGATCATGCTGCAGCCTAATGTAATTGGGCACTGCAAATAGACTAGTGTGGAGAGTGCTCTGAAGGGAGAGGAAGGACAGACACAGTGTGTTAAGGTATACCATGCTGTGCAACCAGGGCTGTGTCCTACTCACAGGCCCTCAAATACTCTTCCGTTCCTTGTGTTCTATTCTGTATTTAAATTCTATTCTGTATTTAAATATTCTGATAATGAGCTCAGGCAAGTCATTGCATAAGATGATGGTTGTATTCAGTTGTACACTTTATGTTTGGCCTAAAGACCACAAATACAGTGGTAGCAGTGCACCACCAACCCTGCTGAGGGCTAGAAAATGCCTTCCTTGCCTCTCTTTGCAGAGTGGATCATTTACTCTCCTGTTTCAAGTGTGGCATGAGAGTATTCAGCAGGTAGATAGGAAGAGAGAAAGAATTCAATTCTCTATCCTTCATCTTTTTATTTGAACCAAGAGATGTGTGTTTCTAACATCACTTAAATTATTAAACATAAACAGCAAGCAGAATAATCCGGCAGATGGTTAAAGAGGATCCCATCTGCCCCATCTCCATCCTTGTTCTCTTCAACCTCCGTTCTACCCAGATTAGCAGATGGCACCAGTTCTTGGCCCATGTCTCTTGTCCTCTGATTGTAAAGGGTTGTTCTTTTGCCCACCTCCTTTAAAATAACATCAAAAAATCAGTAATGACTGACAGTGTGTCTACTGGCCAGAGCTGTGATTCCAAGAGACAGAAGCTTGGCCTCGACCCAGCCTTCTGTGTTGCATTAGAGTGATTCTACTGGCAAGAGCAAGAGAGGTTGATGGAGCTTGGGCTTGAGACCCTGGAAGGCTTATTCTGTGGTGGTTAGAAACCCCCCAAAGCAGAGGGAAAGATGGAGCAGAGGCTTTTCCACACTGCAATCTGGCAAAGGCTATGGGAAGATGTAAGAGAAGTAAGGGAAGATGTTACTGCTCATGGTGGGTGACACTGTGCCCCAGTGAGAGAGTGCAGGATGCATTAATTCCCATTGTGCATGAGAAAGAAAATGACTTTCTAACTAAACAGGGAGAGAAAGTTTGACAGATGAGGTGGAAGTTGAAGGCAGAAGAATGTGTCCTAACAGAACAGCTGCCTGCCTGCCTGTGAAGAATCAGAGTCAAGGCCCCTGGTATGCATGAATTACAGACTCATGGTAATCTGTGAGGAAATGTGTTTTGACTTCAGTCTAAACAATCTAAGTAAAGTCTTTAACCTTTCGTGTGCATGTTGGCTAATACTCTAGAGTCAGTGATATAAGCACACACCCAGGAAAGGCTGGATTGTTAGCAGAAAGGCAGAGCTGACTGACAGTTCCTCTTCAACAAGACTGCTAGCACCATAACCCAGGGGCACCTTACAGACACGCTTGTGAACAAGTGGAGAAACTAAAGGAATGGTGTTGTAATCAGCCAGATCCAAAATTAATTTCGTAATTACTTCTGAGGCTACTGGCTTCAAGAAAATGTTTTACTCTGAGTATTACTTTGTAGGAGCTTCCCAGAAATATGTATTTTTCACTATCTTAGTCTGATTTTTGTTCATGGCACAAATGAAAACAGTTCTTTCAAATGATGCAAAAAAAAAAAGGTAAATGGAAAAAAACCAGAAGATCTGACTAACAAGTTAACTGAATTAGATAACCAAGTTTGGGCCTAGACAGTAGGGAAGGGTACAGAGCTGGGTAATTTAGGGACCTGGTGTGTGGGGGTATCTTCAGATATCACTTTGTTCCATCTCTTCTGTTTGAATGCATGATGTTTGCTTCTCTCCAGTGGCTGCTGGTTGCATTGTGGACACAGGCTTTGTTCATGGGAGCTGCAGAAGGATGGGCATGCTGGCTTCTCCCTGGGCAGAGAGGAAAGCCTTCCTCTCCAACTCAGTAGATGCGTTCAGGGCACCTTGGGTTGGCATGTTGTCTATAGAGGGCATGGAAAGGGTTTGGGGTATCAGTGGCAAGGCTTTGGGGAGGGCAAATGGAGGGGGATGGCAAGGCTTGGGGGGTCATGGAAGGGGATGGCAAGGCTTTTGGGGGAGTTCAGTGGGCACCTAGTCTGCCTTTGAGTAACTAATGATAATTAGCATGTTTGTATGTGATCTCATAGTGTGCTCTACATTCCATGTGGAAGAGGGACTATATTCCATTCCAATCTTGTGTGTTTGGTAGACAACACATATAGATCTAGATTAACTGATTGTTTCTAGCAATGGCATGCAATGACTGGGAAGTTCCTCCTGGAACTTCCTACTGGAGCTCACAGCCTCTAAGCAGAGATGACCATGAGAAAGGCTGTGGGAACAGAAACATGCTGCCTGAGTGCTGGGGGCAGACTTCGCCTGCTCACGCTGGGAAGATTGAGCAATGCCTGGAGGTAGACCTGACCAGGACCCTGAACAGATTGTGGGGGCTTTTGTAGGAGGCTCTGGGAGCTGGTCCAGCTATGCAGGCATCACCAGGCCAGAAGGAGTCTGGTGGAGCCTCAGTAATGGTGAGGTTCCCAAAGGGGATCATAGGCTAAAATAAAGCCATACTTGGTGTAATTTTAGTACATTTCATGTGCATGTGTCACCATTCTTTGAAAATGGGTTTTCTATGCTTAGCATGTGGGACAACTCAAAATCAGAATATTTGATCAACATCATATGTCATTCCTTTGAAATTATGACATGACTGTGTGTATGCAGTATATAGTGTTACCCACTTTCTGGCTTCAGAAGTGAGCATTAAAGTGGAAGCAAATGTGTGCATGTGTCAGTGAGCGGGGAAACATGGCTGCGCCCCGTGTTTCCAGGCATCAGGTAGTGCTGACGATGCCTTGTCCCCAGAAGGAACGCTTGTCTCTCATTGCAGATTTTACTCAGTTCTCCCCAAAGACCAGTATTATCTAACTACTAACTAACACAAACCAGAGCACACATCATTCTTTCTTGAAAGAGACAACTGGAAAAAGTTTCACACGCAGGCTCCCACAACGCTATTGGTACATTTTTTTCCCTTTCCATGGTGACACTTAAAATTCATTCCACATTGCCCGTAAGAGCACAGAGGAGGGAGAGCAGCCTGCATTTGCTAGCTTTGTCTGTTCCTCCAAAGAACAGGAGTGCTTGGGAAAAGAAAGGCAGGCGTTGGCTGTTCAGATGTGTGGGAACAAAGCAGTGGAGATGAGAGGAGCGCGGCAGCTGGGGGCTTTCAAACACGGCACGCGGCTGCACGCTTCCTTTGCTGTTGGAGGAGCAAAAAGCTGTTTCCTGTCATTCCCCATCTTGTCACTTCCACGACCAACATCTTGCTGCTTCTGTACCAGCTGCTCTTGTTGTGTTTCTTCCCCTTCGCAGACAGATGGTACCAGAGCTTTGATAGCCTCTCCCTCCCAGTGCCAGGGAAGTTCTCTGTGTGCTGCCTCCGCCTCTACCCCTGCCCCTTCCCCTGCCCTTGTAACAGAATGCAAGGGTGGAGAATGGTCCACTGGAGGCTCAGCCTCCACAGGACCATAGTGTAGGCTTCTAGTGGCTTCTGGGGAATGCGGCTCACATCCCAGCTCTGTCTGTGCCTCCATTTTGCTTCTAAATTTATCCTTAGAAGGCAGAAGTGGGTAAACTTTGGAGCCTTTGCTTCCAGAAGTATTAGGGGTTTGAGGTAGTGGGGAGAGGATTTTTTTGTGGTGTTGGGGAGCAAAAGTCAGCTCTTGGGCCTCAACTCTGATCTCCCACATCAGAAACTCCAAGAGGGGAGCCCAGCATGTGGAGGGTTTTTTTGTTTCTTCTGTTTTGTGGGCCGTGTTGGGGACTGATCCAGGGTCTGTGCATGCTGAGCAGGCAGTCCACCTCTGAGACAAGTCTAGGATTATTCAAAGTCAGGATTTCTTTATCCTCTGAACTCAAGATAGGAGTTCTCTGTATATTCTTATTTGCTTCTTTAGATTTGTTTTGTTTTTGTTGGTACTGGAGATGCAGGACCACCTTCTTGCTAAGCGTGTACTCTGTTACTTGGACCACACCTAGCCCTCTTGTATTTTAGTTATACATATATATATATATATATATATATATATATATATATATATATATATATATAAAACTGGGCCTGGGCGCTGTCCCTCAGCTCTTCAGCTCAAGGCTAGTGCTCTACCACTTTGAGCCACAGCGCCACTTCCTGCTTTATTTTTTCTTTTTGCTTATGTGGTACTGAGGAATTGAACCTAGGGCCTCATGCATGCAAGGCAAGCGCTCTACCACTGAGCCACCTTCCCAGCCCTAGTTATATTTTTTTTGTGATAGAATGTTGTGGTTTTTCCCAGGGCCAGACCCAGACTACAAGGTCTTCCTACCTCTTCCTCCTCAGGCCTGAGCCGCTACCTTGCCCTTTTCATATGTTCTAAAGGGCTGGTGGTGGCACACAGTTTAGATGCACAGGTCATGCAATTTCTGGTTAATTGCTCCCCTTATACCTTCTCCTTTAAAAGTTCCTCAGTGAGGATGGAAACTAAGAAATTCATGCAGAAAATGCCCTTCACAAGGAAGATACTGGATGGAAAGCACCTGATTGGCTAATTTTGTTACCTCGATTGTTATTCTTATTGCTGATAAAAATAGCATCTGCAAGGATCAACTTTGGCCTTTTCTCCCCAATGATAGTTGTTTTTCTAAGTAGAAAAATAATTCTATAGAGAACTCAGCAGAGCTATTATAGAGGGCAGAACCACGTGCTGTTCTGTAATACCACTCTTACACTTGTGCACTTCCAGGTAGCTTTTCTTCAGTTAGTATATATGTGCTTATGTTCTTAACTGATAAGCTTACATGAACTCTGGGCTTTTACCAGTGTGGATCTAGTGACAGTCATACTGATGATGGTAATGATGCTAACCCAGAGTCATTGAACATATACTAGGTGACAGTTGCTGTGATAAGTGTTTCATATGCATCAATTGGTTCAGTTCTTACACCGTTCCCATAAATGAAACATTCTTTATCTTCATTTTAGACTTAAAAAAGGAAGGCTGAATGTTCTGAGTAATTGTGCTCAAGGTACAGCACACATGAGGGGAGCTGGGATTGAACCCACACAGGCCATGTCCAGAGTACAGAGGATGGGAGCTGGGATTGAACCCACACAGGCCATGTCCAGACAACACAAAGGGAGCTTGGATTGAACCCATGCAGGCTGTGTCCGGGGCACACACAAGGGGAACTGGGATTGAACCCACAAAGGCCATGTCCAGAGGTTGTATTGCTGCCCATTTGCGCTGTCTGTTGTTAACTCGTGTTGCGCATGGCCTGGGGGTTGCTGCACTTTACACCATGGCCACCCATATGAGTGCACGGATGGCTGCATGCTTGCTGGCTTCACACAGCAGCAGTATCCCTCACTGTCACAGGCCTTGCAGGTAGATGATCACAGGGTTCTGATATCAGCCTTTGAATGACGAGAGAGACTGGTCATTTGTCACATGTTACTAATCACTTTATTTCCTCTGTGACTGCTCATGTCTTGCGCTACTGCTTTCATTGGACAATTAAATTTTCGTGTACAAATTCATCATTTATTAAGTACATTACCCTTGTCATGTTTTCTAAAAACATGTTTTTACTTGCTTCCATTTTTGAACAAAATATATCAACTTTAGTTTAAATCTGAAATTTATCTTGCTAAATGGCATGAGGGGAAACTGAATTTATTATACATTCTAGATCACAGTTACATAGCATACTCCATTATGTATGCATATATACATATGTAAGTCTCTTATCAACTATCTATCTCTATAGATCTTGTATTGATAGATATCTTACCTACTACCTTCTCTTAACTGTTTTTTCAATATTGGAGATTATTCTTATGCCTACAGTATATTTTAATGATCACTTTGTGTGCATGTATGTGCTTGTGTGTGTATATGAGAGGGAGAAGGAGGGAAGGAGAGAGAGAATGAGAATACTGAGATTTGAACTCAGGGCCTCCTGTTTGCTAAGCAGGTTCTGTACTGCTTAGCCATGCCCTCAGCCCTTTTTTCTTATGTGGTTATCTTTTTTTAATTGTTCACATTTGTGTATTTTGTGTTTTAAGTCAACTGAATACTATTTTCAAGTAATCAGAAATGAGAAAATATATTACTTACGTAAACTATGAGCTGGAGATTTCAAGCCAGTGCCACGCTAGAGATGGATTGGCAGACACCCTCGTTGCCTGAGTGAAGAGAGATTAGAAGACATGGAGAGATCTGCCAGCGTCATCACTTACTGTCCTGGTTTTCTGTCTCCCTGATGCACCTTATATGCATATTATTTTTGAGATTGCGCCTTGCTTCCTGCACAAGCATGGACCATGCCATGCCTATTTCAGGCTTTCCCTAGTTGCTAGGATGAGAGGTGTACACCATGGATTCCAGCATCTACCTTTCTCCCATTCAGATGGAATGTCAGGGATTTTTTTTGGGGGGGGGCTGGGGTTGGCCTGCGGCATCTTCCTAGATCAATGTCATCCAGGTTACTCAGAATGCCAACTTCATTGGCAACACTGTGTAGCATACTGTTGTTATGTAGTGTTTAGGGAATAACGTTAAGAAAGCAAGGCTGTCTGTATATGTTCAATATGTGACATTCCCCTAATGATTTGGATCCACAGTGGGTATGGAGGGCCAACTACAGTTAGATATGGACTTCCAGCCCTTCTTTCTGGAGAGATTTGCATACCTGTCTCGTCTACCTTTAAAGAATTTATTTTACATGTCTGCTCAGAGTGACACATGTCATAATATTTTTTAAATTGGAAAGTACTATGCAAATGTAATGCTTTCTCTTTGCTATTCCTTAGGGACTACCAGTCAGATACCTACCTTTCCTGTTGAGTGCTAAATGCTAATTAGCAATGGTACATTATGTGGAAGCTTTACTTTATTACTACAGCATGTCTCCGCCCTGTTGTGAGGACGTTTTTAATAGAGCAATGACTTTTAGCTCTCCTACTCCAGTTAAAATTTCAAATTTCTTCTCTCTGTCCTGAAACTGCTCATTGTGATCACTTTTCAAAATCTTAAGTGATAGGGTAATTTTTGGGGGGACAGAGGGAGGGGGGCAGTTGTAGGGCTTGAACTCTGGGCCTGGGCGCTGTCCTTGAGCTCTTAAGCTCAAGGCTAGCACTGTACCACTTGAGCCACAGCACCACTTCTGGTTTTCTGGTGTTTAATTGGAGATAAGAGTCTCATGGTAAGAGTCTCAGGACTTTCCTGCCTGGGCTGGCTTTGAACCATGATCCTCAGATCTCAGCCTCCTGAGTAGCAACAATTACAGGCGTGAACCACCGGTGCCCAGCTGAGGGTAAACTTTTCATATCAATTTATATTTACTATTTTAGAAGGTCCATTCTCAGATATATTGGCTATAGTATCATAAATTGAGGTTCTCATGAGGACTATCTGCAAATATGCTCCCTCTCTCCCACTCCTTCTTCTTGTGGCTTTGTAACTTTGGATGACCATGTGACTTGCTTTTACCAGGAGATGTGAGAGGAACTTCTGGTGAGTACTTTGCCTTCCCTTTTCCTTTCCATGAGAGTTAGCAGTATTCAAGATGGTGGTCATTCTGTTTGCTGGGATGCCGGAGTGACTGGAACACAGAGGCCCTGCATACTCTGCAGGTGAGAACTATGCCCTTACTCTTAATAGCCACTGAGGTTTGAGATCCAACCTATGCCAGTGGTGGCGGATCCACAGAAAATGGTAGTTATGCATCATACCAATCTTAAATTGTACCCACATTGGAGACACTCCAGGATTGCTGAGCAGACTCTCTGGGTTCCATGGTACTCATAAAACAGGATTTGGAGATGGAGAGGAAACGTTTATAAAGGCAGCCCAATGCCCTGGAGCACAGCTTCATCATTCAACAGCCAAGGGATTTACTTGACTTGCATGAGTAATTTTTGACACATTCTCAATTTGCTCTTTAGTCAGAAAGGACTGTCAGATTTCTGGTAACTCTTACTGGAGGTTTACCTCTAAAATAGAAGCAAGGGTTACTTAAATACTGATCTGGAAATAAGAAAGGATTCTGATTTCTCCTAAGGGCCTGATTCTTAGCCATCACTAAATAAAGCAGGAGGGAAAACAGTGAAGATGGATGGAGGCCTGGGTTCTTTCCTGATGGGGACATGGAGTTGCTGAGCTCTGGCCTAATCTCTAGCCCTGACCTGCTAGAGAAGCTGCATCCTGATAACGAAAATCTGGAACAGCAAACTGTCTCTCCTCTTACCCCCCTTTAATCTCATTCTCCTACTACCTTTCCCACTCTTGTTTCCTCCCTATGTCTTTGTTTTCCTTCTGTCCTCTATGTTAGCTCACCCAGTTCTTTATTACAGGGGGGAAAAAGAGGTATGTGAATGTTTGCTTGTAGATTTAAAACCATTTTCCCATGAAGCTGATGACAGAAATACTCTGTCCTGTTAGCTCAGAAGCACTGTGTTAACCAATTACATAATGGATTTACACTGAAAACCCCAGGGAAGCCTTACAGGAGCATGGCAGGCGTCTCTATGATGGGTGGCATGAACAGTCCAGATATCACTGTCATTCTCCTCTGGCCCTTCTGTGGATTTGGATTTTCCATCATGGCCAGGAGATCGCTGCTCTTGGAGGCCTGCTTTGTGGGAGGGAGAGGTGTGGGAAACTCCTTTGGACCCCACAGTCATTTTGTTGTAGTAGTAGATATCTCCTGAGCCTTTTCTATAATGGGAGGGAATGTGAGTCTTGAGGATACATGGAGGCCTATGGCTGTGCTGTGGGGGGAACCCAGCTTCTCTGGGAGGGTGCCAGGAAGGGGAGATCCCGTGGTCATGCCCAGTTCTCTTCCTCACCCAAAGCAGTCTTGATGGTGCTTGTCTTAATAGATGATACCTGTGGGTCATCTATCCAGGGAGGAAACAGGGGGAGGGGCAAACACCATGGGACAGCGTCCCTGGAGGCCACACATTGGAGAAGGGACAAGCAGTTCTGGCTGGAGGAAGCATTGCCATCTCTTGCCTCTGGATCCTGGTGTCCAGGAAAAGGCTATCTGTACTCCGAGTTCATATGCTTAGTTCTTTGTGCAGTGGCTCCTTTATAGCCCAGTCAGTTTATCGTTTGACTCCCATTTTAAAATGCATCTCATGAAATATCACATAAAAAGCAGAGCCTTTATGATGTTGAGTGTTAGAGTCAGCCAGGACTCTTAGTACATTTTCTCATCTTTATTTCTCATCGTTTTCTGACTGGTTTACTTCCTCTGACCTCTTTCCTTTTTCTCTACATCTCTTTCTTGTTATTTTCCCATATATTTTCCTGCTCCCTGCCTATCTCTCCCTTGTCTTTTCCTCAGAATACTAGTCACACTTTCCCTTGTGTGTGGGGATCCCAATGCTAGCTTAGCTGAATGACAGTAGAGGGGTGCTGCTTAGGAGCCTAATGTAGGAAAAGCATCATTGTCCTTTGAAGGTTATTGCTTAATTTTTGGCACTTAATTGACTTGGTCTTTAGTTTAGACGACTTCTAAATTGCTGGCAACTCTCACTGGAGATTTACCTTTAAAATAGAAACCAGGGCTTCTATTGTGTGACAATAGGAAAAGGCCATGATTTCTCCCAAGGGCTTGATTTCCAGACATAGCTAAGTGAAGTCTGATGTTATTGCAGTCAGGGTAAGCTCACAGTGAGGTGAGACTTTGCACTAGCAGATCAGCTGAAAGAAAACTGGGTGTATGTCAGTATATGATGCCAATCTTTCAGAGTAGACCACTGGCTGTATTTATAATATATTTCTGCTATTGGTATACAGAATTAGGACAAAATAAAGAGGTGATTGCACAACAAGAGCATTTTTTGGAGTTTGGTTATGGAGAGACAAGTACTAGGGAACAGGAGGGAGCATGCATGTGCACACATGTGCACACACACACATGTTTGTATCATAGGAATGTGGAGAAATTAGGAGGAAATATTTTCCACAGAGTTTCCAGATGGTTGGTTTTTGTGGGAGCTAGCACATTTCTGTGAACACACACTTTACTGGAAGAACTCAGTTCTCTTTACAGTTTGATGTAGCAAACCATAAAAATGTGGGCATAGCTAGGATCAGAGAGGACATTGTGCCATATCTGCAGCCACGCCTGCCTGTGATTTGATTAGAAATCTCCTTGTGACTGAAAGCTGCCTCTTTCCTAAAGCTGGTGGTAACAATTTCCTGATGATCCAACCTTGAGTATTAACACTGGGGCTGAGAGAAAGAAATCCTGTCTTCTAAAATTCACTTCTTGTTAAACTCACAGTAGCTCAGAGGAGAGGCCCTTCTCCAGCCTGGCTGAGAGGTGAGGTTCTGCTGGTGTCTGGGTCACTTTCAACTCTCTGACTGATGGCCAAGAACCTGGTATGACCTCACTGAATATCTCAGTCCCAGGATCCCCTGCTTGACAACTGACTTGTCAGGGTGTTCATGAGTCCACCTGTAACCCTTTGCTGTTTGGATTTCTCAACTTGCCAACTTTACAGGATCGGCCATGTCCACCACTTTTTCTCAACTTGTGCTATTTTTAGAATCTCATCTCTATCATTGTTACTCAGACCATTTCCCCTCACACACTTTTACTCAAAACAAAAGCATTTGTGTGTGTGTGTGTGTTTGCCAGTCTTGAGGCTTGAACTCAGGGCTTAGACTCTGTCTCTGAGCTTTTGTACTCTAGCCTAGTACTCTATTACTGAGCCACAGCTTCATTTCTGGCCTTTTGCTGGCTAATGGAAATAATAGATCATGGACTTTACTGTCCAGGTTGGCTTTGAACCTCAAGCCTTAGATATCAGCTTCCTCAGTAGCCAGGATTATAGGCATGAGCCACCAGAGGCTGGCTCAAAAGAAAATACAAGGTAGATCTCCTGTGCCTGAAGAAATTAACTATATATATATATATATATATATATATATATATATATATGTATATATACATATATATATATGACTATAAAACTATAACTATAAAACTCAGTGTGTGTGTGTGTGTGTGTGTGTGTGTGTGTGTGTACACACCATAAAGCTGAGTGCTAGTGGCTTACGCCTGTAATCCGAGCTACTCAGGACTTAAGTGAAAGCAGCTCAGGGACAGTGCCCAGGCCCTGAGTTTAAGCCCCAGACCAGCACCAAAAAATAAAAATAAAAAACCCAAAATGAACATAGGACATGAGATTCTGGTTAGAACCCATTGCCAGGCTGAGCTTGAAGCTTGTGCTTACCTCTTTCATGTGAAAAGGAGCTTATATATAAAGTGGAATTTGAGTTTAAACCTACATTACAGTTAACAATCTCTGGAAGCACCAGGTGAGGCAGCTGAAAGCACCAGGTGATGAGCAGCTGAAAAGGGAGAGGCCAATGTCTAGAAAAACCTTTCATCATAGCTCCATTCTTTGCATAGTTTTGAAGATGGGCAAAGAGACTGTATTTAAATCAAACTTGCTTCCTCCAGAGAACAGAAGCATTCTGTGCTCTGTTGTTTGCGCCAGTTCCCACTGCAGGGTTTTGTGTAGTGCTCAAATGGGTTTTGCTAAAGCAGTTTTGGATGCAGCTTCTTCATCCCCTCCAGTGAATGTGCTGTTCTTCTGAGCCTCTTACCTTTCTAGTTTCCAGAGCTCCTTTGTGTGAGCCAGCTCACTTGCACATGAACTCTTTCTCTAGGACATGGGCCCTCAGGCCTGCTTTCTTGTGTAGTGCCTAGAGTGGCTTAACAGAATGCATTGTCCTCAGAGTGCTCTTTCTGTCTTATGTTGGGACAAGATGTTTGAGGGGCTTTTTCCCAAGACATTCCACCTGGTACAGTGGAACTTTGTGGCCTAGACATCCAGGGCATGGATCTGCATATGTAGCTGCAGAAGAGCTACATGCTCGGTGAATGGAGGGGTGTTTGTCTTCAGTCAGTCAGGATATATACCACATGAAACGATTGCCATTTTTTGGAACTAGAAAACTATGAACATAATGTTTCTGTTAAGTCTCTGAAAATTCCTAACATCCAGCTGTTGTGGTGCTAGCAATTGTCAGTTGCTTCATTGTAGGCAAACAGCACTATATCAGGACAGAAGAGGTAAATTTTGGTCACTGTTCTCCTTTACCCAGTACTCCTCAAATCCTGTTACTTTCCCTATTGTTTTTACAAAGTAAGTTAGTCAAGACCTAATCTAGCCATGTCCTGGATACCAGCTCATGTTTTCCCTCATGTTTCCTCCATGTGTAAGACCATGGCTACTAAGGGTTACTGAGCGAGCAGCAAACATCTCTACTAAGCAGAAGCTACATGCCTCACTGTGTGACATAACCTACAGATACTCAGGAAGGACCAGGGTGGTCCTTATCACTGGTGTTACAGACAAAGACACTATCAAGGTTAGGTTAGGTAGGTGTACAAAGTATGAGGACTGGAGTACAAAGTATGAGTGTGTACTGAATCCTGTGTTTGCATTTGTAATCAAGTATGCAGAGTGCTATAATAACTTCCTCAGTGATGACTATCCTTCACTGATGCAATTCTATAGGACAAGAAAGAAGGAGTAGTTAAAAGGAAGACACAGCTGACACAGCCTACACAGTGACGAGTGGGTTGTCTTTTTGATTCACAGTTCATGCAAAGGATAATGTATATCAGACTGAGCACCACACCACACAGAATGAAATTTCATTCTTGAGTGAATTACCTACATTGTCTTTTAAGAAAAATTGGTAAAGCGTTTAACTGGTCATGGCTCCAGGGCATATCTCTCTTCTGTTTCTGTCTGAATTTTATTCTGGAAGTATTCTTTTTAAAAAAATCATTGGGGTTGGAGGCAGGGTTACATTGGTAAAATTAATGAGCCAATAAGCAAAGGTGTCAGGTACCAAGCTCAAGTGCTGCTCTCAGGCAAATAAATAAATAAAAATTTTAAATAACCAATGCTTAAAAAAGAAAAAAAGGCAGGAGCCAGTGGCTCACAGGTATTATAATCCTAGCTACTCAGGAGGCTGAGATTTGGGAATTGTGGTTTAACAGTCTGGCAGGAAAAGTCCTTGAGACCCTTATCTCCAGGAAACAACCAAAATGCCAGGAGCTGTGGCTTAAGTGGTAGAGCACCAGCCTTGAACAAAAATGCTCAGGGACAATGTTCAGGGCCTGAGTTCAAACCCAGGACCACACACACACACACACACACACACACACATACTCAGGGCCTGAGTTCAAACCCAGGACCACACACACACACACACACACACACGGTCTTGGGGCTTGAGTACTGAAATGCTCAGGGACAATGTTCAGGGCCTAAGTTCAAACCCAGGAATACACACACAGAGACAGACAGACAGACACACACACACACACACACACACGGTCTTGGGGCTTGAGCACTGAAATGCTCAGGGACAATGTTCAGGGCCTAAGTTCAAACCCAGGACCACACACACACACACACACACACACAAACACACACACACCCCGGTCTTGGGGCTTGAGCACTGTCTCTGAGCCTCTTTGTGCTCAAGCTAGTACTCTACCACTTGAGCTTGGGGCTTGAGCACTGTCTCTGAGACACACACACACACACACACACACACACACACACACACACACACACACCAGTCTTGGGGCTTGAGCACTGTCTCTGAGCCTCTTTGTGCTCAAGCTAGTACTCTACCACTTGAGCCACAGCTCCACTTCCAGCCTTTTCTGAGTAGTTTAAGGAGGTAAAAGTCTCACAGAAATTTTCTGCCTGGGCTTGCTTTGAACCATGATCCTAAGTTCTCAGCCTTCTGAGTAGCAAGGCTTATAGGCATGAGCCATTGGCGCTGGCTTGTGGCCATATTTTTGTTGTTGTTGTTCTGTGTTTGTCCTCTGTTGCATTTCTGCTGATTGGCAGTTCTCAGCCTTCCTATTCAGAGTTGTTCAAAATTCAGATCTTAAATTAAGGCTAATGTCCATATTTCTAGCAACTGCTGCTAAACAGGAGTTCTTTATTTCAGAATGAGGCTGTTGGATCTTACTAGAAAAAAATGTTTGCTTTTCATGAAGGCAAATTTCAGGATGTTAAGAAAACTATGCCAAGCTGTATGTAAAAAAATAATGATCTGGGTTTGACAGATCAGTCCTGGAATCAGAAGGATTGAAAGGATCTCAGTTCAATACTAGCCTCTGCAGAAAGCTCAGGAGACCACATCTCAACTAGTAAAAGCTAAGTGTGGTGCTATACACCTCTCATCCCCAGTGCTGATGAAGAGTACATAGGAAAATCTCAGTCCCTGTTATCCTGGACATAATTGGGGGACCTAATCTCAAAAATAACCAAAAGCGGGCTGGGAAGTTGGCTCAGTGGTAGAGCGCTTGCCTTGCATGCCTGAGGCCCTGGGTTCGATTCTTCAGCACCACATAAGCAAAAAAAAAAAGCCAGAAGTGGCGCTGTGGCTCATGTGGTAGAGCGCTAGCCTTGAGCTGAAGAGCTGAGGGACAGCGCCCAGGCCCAGAGTTCAGGCCCCACGGCCGGACCCAAAAAAAAAAATAATAACCAAAAGCAAAAGGGCTGAGGGAATGGATGAAGTAGTAGAGGACCTGCCTAGCAAACTCAAGGCCCTGAATTTAATCCCTGGTACTACCAAAAAATAAAAGAGACCATTTAAACCACCATAGTGCCACATGTTTTCTAGGTGGCAGTGGAGATCTGAGATCTGAGCTGGTTTGAAAACAGATGGGAGGGAGGCTCATTAAAGGGTCAGCAGTCTTCTGGATTCATCCTTCGATTTGTGACAGACATTGTGAGTGTAGCTAGGAGATGAGGTGACTTTTCAATATTTTCCTTTGAAGCATTTTGGTCTCTATCTTTCAGGATCCTGTGAGGTTTAGGAGATTTGGGGGTGGGAGGTGGGGAAGAGCTTAGGAAAATGGATTGGCAGCCTCTGTATAAGTTTGTACAGAGAGGAGAGGGACAGTAACCATCTTCCTACAGAGAGGGTGTGGCCGGGGTAAATGTAGCACAAAGCACTCTGATATGTAGGGTCCATATCAGCAAGAGAATGGTCCAGTAGCCCCTCAGACCTCAGCTCTGAGCAAGGCCCCACATCTGCCTCAATGGGGATGAAAGTTTAATATTTCCCAACACTTGTAACAGATCAAATGGATGAAGTGACATAAAAGATAGTGGTGAATTCGGTGCCATGCATGCATAGTATGCCTAATGCATTTTTTGAGAGGAAGAAGTTGAGAATACAGTGGGGGAGGCCATTGTGAATTGCAGATAATATTGATCAAAACCAAGTTTCACCTGCTCTGGTATGTAAATGAGAGATTTGTGGATGAGTGGAATTGATTTTGCTGAGACTAAATTAATCACAGGCCTTAATCACTGTAACCTTTACACACGGCAGTCTGACCCACAGCTGTGGGGCAGAGCAGTGTCCTCTGAGTTTAAGCTGTCACTGCAGGAGAGCTGGGCTGCCCTTGACTGGTACAAACACAGATGGCCATGCACTGGCTTCTGAGCTGGTTCTGCCCTCCAGGGATGTCTGGAGCCTCTCCATGGGCCTGGAGGCTGCTGTGACCTCTTATCCAGGAAGGGTTTCTGCTTCCAGGCAAGAGCTGTCAGCTCTGCATCCACATTGGCTGTCACTGTAGAATGCCTACAGGAAGGTAGTCTTTACAAACAAGATTGGAAACCTAGGATCCATCCACCCATCTGTGCAACCACCAATCCATCCACTTGTGTGTGTGTGTGTGTGTGTGTATTCAAAACTCATCAGTTTTGAACAATTTGGAAAGAGTGTAGTGGACAATTTACAAAGAAACTGGGGTATGCTAATATGCTTTTAAACAAATTCCTCCCAAGAGTTTGGAAAGAAGGTTGTGAATACAGAACTCAGATTTTCATTGTTGGCTTTCTCTTTTTTGGGGGTGCTCGTGTCAGTTCCCAGCTCTCTGCAGTTGGAAACAGCTCCCCAGAAGCCAACCATCATTAAGCCTCCCATAGAATTGCAAATTACTGCCCCAGTTTAGTTAGCATATCTGAAAATAGTTCTGTGTGATTTT
This sequence comes from Dipodomys ordii, assembly GCF_000151885.1. Lineage (NCBI taxonomy): Eukaryota > Metazoa > Chordata > Mammalia > Rodentia > Heteromyidae > Dipodomys > Dipodomys ordii. The sequence continues at coordinate 1,701,077 of NW_012267380.1, forward strand.
TCTAAACCTCCCTCCTCTTTCCATGAAGTTAATATTGGTATTTTTTATTTCCCTATCATTTTTTATTCATTTTCCTTTCTGCCTTTCTCTGTTAACAGTTGAAGGGAGTAGAGTGTATTAACTGGGATTAAGTGCAGGCAGATCAGTCTTAGACTCAAAGAACTCTAGATTCACAAAGTCACATCTTACTAGAACTAAAAAACATGCTGAGAACCTAGCTAGGAACTCCTAGGTTTTGTAAGTGAAGAAGCTCAGAGCCATAATGGAAAATGACCAGCAAAGCACTTTTTCCACAGCCAGTCCAAGCCGAAACCTAGGCAGTTTGATTCCTGTTCAAGACTCTTTTCATTCTATCATCATCTTTAATCTTTGCAGATGAGATTTTAGAGTTGATAAGTACTTTATAATCAGATCCTTATATGTAGACAAATAAATCTGACTTAAGTTAATGGTATGTTCAAAGCTAATGTAAATTACTAGTAATTTGCCTTGATAAATGATTTCCTGTAGAAGAGAGACTATCTTACAATTTATTTTGAAAACAGGCAAGGTGTGGTAGCACCTTGGAGGTAGCACCTGTGGAGGCCCAGGCAGGAGGATCACAGCCTGCCCATGCATGCCAATGTGGGAGACTCTTACCTGAAAAACAAACTAAAAGCAAAAGGACTGAGCATGGCTCAGATACTTGAGGCTTGTACAGACTTGTATTCTACAGGCACTACAAAAAATGAAAAGGTTCTGTGGGTACCTTCTTCACTTCTGCTATATATGGTTTGCCTGAGTCCATTTATATGTGTTTGTATTGATGGGTCAGTGATGTTTACAGTAGGAATACAGTTAGCAGGATAATGTAGTAGACAGGATTGAAGCTATAGTCTCTGATTAAGTTCCCTTTCTGTCTCTAGGTATTACTCAAGTCCCTATCTTAAACCATTTCTCTGCCCTAAATTACACCAGTTGCCACTTAAGGTGATCCAGACAGTTCAAAGGGTTAATAAGAATCAAGCTGTTAGAAAAGCCATTTCTCTAAATTCACACAATGACACAAGGATGTCCGCTCTCTCCACTCCTCTTCAATTTAGTGTTAGAATGCCTAGCTAGAGCAATAAGACAAGATGCAAACATAAAGGGGATCCAAATAGGGAAAGATGAAGTAAAACTCTCCCTTTTTGCAGGTGACATGATCTTGTATTTAAAGAACCCCTTAGACTCTGCTCCCAAGTTACTCGAGCTGATCTGAAACTTTGGCAGAGTAGCAGGGTATAAAACTAACCTTCAAAAATCAGTGGCTTTTTTGCTTGCCAATAACAAGGTGAGCGCAGCTGAAATCAGGAAAGCAACTACTTTTGTAATAGCCCCACAAAAAAAAATACTTAGGAGTTAACTAAAGAAGTGAAGGACCTCTATGATGAAAACTTTAAAAACCTGAAAAAGGAAATTAAAGCAGAACTAAAGAAGTAGAAAAACCTCTTATGCTCCAGGATTGGGAGGATTGGCATCCTGAAAATAGCAGTACTGCCAAAGGCTATCTACAAATTCAATGCAATACAATGAAATAGAAGAAGCAATCCAAAAATTCATATGGAATAATAAAGACCCCTGAATAGCAAAAACAATCCTTAGCAAAATATCAATACCAAATTTCAACCTCTACTACAAAGCCATAGTAATCAAAACAGCTTAGTACTGACACAACTACAGACCTGAGGACCAATGGAATAGAACTGAAGACCCAGAAATAAACCCACAGACCTATAGTCACCTACCCTTCGATGAGGGAGCTAAAAAAATAGAATGGAAGAAAGACAGCCTCTTCAGCAAATGGTGCTGCAAAATTGGTTAAACATCTGTAGAAAACTAAAGCTAGATCCTTATACATCACTCTGTACCAGAATCAACTCCAAATGGAGCAAAGACGTCTAAATAAAAGCAGATACCCTGAAAACATTACAGGAAGGAATAGGAGAAACTCTAGGGCTCCTTGGCACAGGCCGAAATTTTCTTAATAAAGACCCAGAAACACAACAAATCAAAGAAAGGTTGGACAAATGGAATTTCATGAAACTGCAGAACTTCTGCATGGCAAAGGGCATAGCTAGCAAGATCAATAGAAAGCCACGGATTGGGAGAAGATCTTCACTAGCCTTACAACAGACAAGGGTCTCATATCCAAAATATATTTAGAACTCAAAAAATTAAATCCCCCAACAACAAATCCTCAAAGAAACAACCGCCCGATTAATAAGTGGGCTAAAGATTTAAAGAAATACGTCACTGAAGAGGAAATAAGAATGTCAATACACACATGAAGAAATGTTCAACCTCTCTAGCCATAAAAGAAATGCAAATCAAAATAATATTGAGATACCACCTCACCCCAGTTAGAATGGCTATAATCAAGAAATCTAATAGCAACAGATGTTGGAGGACATGTGGCCAAAAGGGAACCCTACTGCATTGTTGGTAGGAGTGTAAACTTGTCCAACCACTTTGGAAAGCAGTATGGATGTTCCTCAAAAACTCCACATAGCGCTCCCCTATGACCCAGCAATCCCACTTTTGGGCATTTACTCACATGATGACAAACAAGACCATACTAAAGCTACCAGCACAACTATGTTTATTGCAGCATTATTTACCATAGCTAAGATATGGAACCAACCCAGATGTTCCTCAGAAGATGAATGGATCAAGAAAGGTGTGGTATATATAATGGAATTCTATGCCTCCATCAGAGAGAATGACACTGTCTCATTTGTTAGGAAATGGAAGACTTAGAAAAATTATTTTAAGTGAAGTTAGCCAGACCCAAAGAAACATAGGTCCCATGGTTTCCTTTATTTGCAATAACTGGTATACATCTAGGATAATCTTACCTGACAAGCTGAAAAGGTCAAAAACTACATACATAAGATGATGCTAAACAAAATGAACCCCAAGATAGGGACACAAGAGGCTTTTTCTTTATTGCTGTTGTTTTTAATGTACTATGTCATTTTTTGTTTGTTTATTCATTTGTATGTTCTTCCCCCTATGGTATAACCCTTGTGTCACTGTATTTGATTCTGGTGACCTCCATCTTGTATATACATTTTTCTAATTTGGGGAGGGGAAGGGAAATAATAAAATGCTGAAACAAGGATACAGGTTGACCCATTGTAACAATAAGATGTACAAGACACTGTGTTGAAAATGAACTCTGCGGGGAGGAGATGAGTGAGGTAGGAAGGGAAAAAATGGTAAGGGACAAACAAAGGAGGGGGTAACAATTCTTAATAGGAAGTGTACTCATTACCTTACTCACATAACTATAACCCTTCTGTACAGTATCTTTACAATAAAAATATTTTTCAAAAAAGAATCAAGTTGTTAGAATGATGTTGGACAGGTGAGTGTTTGTTGGATGTTAATATTAATTTCATATCTGTTTTCACATGATTTGTAGAGGATGCTAAGTGTAGGTTGGGTCTCTTGTTCCATTGATTGTGTTACAGCATGGATTACTGTGTTACACGTGCAGCATGTAGTACAAGTGTTATAGTATATGTTACAGCATGTAGTGATTCTGTTCTTGTCACTGATAACATAGTACTACAGGCTGGGTAATTTTTTAACCAAAAGAAGTTTATTTTGAATCACAGTTTTGGAGGTCTAAGACCTAGGGCCTTGGTCTGGTGACAGACAGACTTTTTGCTGACAAATTGCTAACAGGCTCAGGCATTACTTGGCCTGAGACAGGAGATTCTGCTTGTGTGGCCTCTTCCTCTTCTTGTGAAGACATTAGGACTCATCGCTGGGCTTCCCGCTGATCACTGTAGTGATCACCTCCCACAGACCCCACTGCTGCCACAGGGTCCCAGTGCTGTGTGAAGGAGCTGCTCAGGCCACACCTGTTTGCAGACTAGCCAGATCTTTCCAGCGTCTGGGAGGGACCCAGGGACGTGGAGCCTCCTGTGATTCTGCTTTTAGACAGAACTGTGGCCAGATTCCTGTCACCCCAAGCCAAGACCAAACCTTGTTTGCCAGCAGCCTTTCAAAGAAATCACTTTGCAGAAGCCCCACCCCTCAATGGGCGGCCTGCATTTTCTCACAGGGCTAGGGCAGCTCTTGACTTGCTCGGAGTTGGCAGTTAAAACCTTTTTTTGGAATTTCTGTTTTGGTCAAACTCCCCAGGAAAGCGGTACCAGTGACTGGCTGCTCATCATTATGTCTATAGGGTGCTATGCCAAGAGAGAGAAATGTTTATTGAATGAATCTGGAGTGGCCCCAGAGAGGGAGCTGCTGAGGGCATCTAGCCTGAGCCAGCGTTCTCCCAGGTGGCTTCCACTCCTTTTATGATCACTGCTCTGCCCTGCTTCATGTCCTCAAAGTGGATCTTTCCTCAAGCCCTATCCCTGAGTTCTCTAAAGCTCTTTTATAGGAACTCCCTCTTGTCTGGATTTTGCCCTTGTCTGTATTAATTTGCCCATAATACCTGGTCATAACTAGAAGGTTATATCTGAAGAAGAGACAGGAAGAGGGGAGAAGGGCTCCCCAGAGAGGTAAATTCTAGCTGGTTGGGAGGCCCTGGGCTTTCACCACACTGCGCTGGGTAGTGGTGATTTCCTGAAGCCCTGTTGCCCAGCGAGGAAGGCCTGCACAGCATCTCCTGCCTGCTCCTCCTCAGGCAGCTTTTCTTGGTTTCTTGGGTCACTGCCCCCTGCTAGTATTTAATTCTGTTGAATTCTTTCAAATTGGCTTGTTGATTTAAGAAGATTATCCAGATTTGCATGTAGCTTTCAGCCTGCTTTCAGTCTCCTTCAGGAGAGGAACCGCAGATTCCAACAGGCAGGTTTATCTCTCTGACCTTTAGCTAATTATTAGATTGAGATAAATGTGTGTGGGTGACAAATTGCCTTTAATAACATTTAATGTGCATGCTGACATTAATGTCTGGTTAGTGTCCCCCTCCCTTCCCCAGCTGTAGATAGGCAAAGAGCGTGGACTTTTATCTTAATTTGACCTGTTTAAAAGGTGTTTGTGGTAAGAGTCAATTTCTGATTAACTTAATAGCATGTTTTACATGGAAAGCAATCAAATATTGATGTAAGAAGAGGCTACTAGATGACATATTTCCCAGCCCGTTGTAATTGGCAAAAACATGGGAGAAAAGGGCACCTTGCTAGTAACTAAACCCCACCGAGTCTTGGGCTGCCCCAGGAGCTTCTGTGTTTTTTGCCACATAAGTGCTGTGAGTGTCCTGTGAGGACTTTTTAGCAGCTTCTCAGCTTGCTATGTGACATTAAAGGGTGCAGGAAAGTAAGCCAGCTGCGGTTAAGGCCAACAGTGGCCTTCTGTGTGCCCTGTGCCAGGAGTGCCACGAGCTTTGCTTTGTGTTTTCTTACTTAACTATCAAACAGTTTGTACAGGAACACTCCACCTGGTGATTTCTTCACAAATGTTGACCTAAGTGTGTGTTCTGCACAACCATTATCACCCATGACAGCTGCAGTTTAGCTTCTGATCAATTGGTTAAACAGGGAAGTGGAGTTACGGTGAGATCATGAACAGTGTCTTTCCAGCACTCAAAGCCAAGTAACATCTCTTGACAGTTCCTCATTGCAAGGTGCCCTTTCTGGTGCTGTGGTTTTCTTGTAATCCTTTCTGGAGAAGGGGCTGTGTTTGCACCATGTACAGTTGTGTGTGCTCAGTGGAGGACAGATTGTGCCACCTGCCTCCCTCGTCACCTGGAAAGCCCAAGTTAGTTCCCATTTCCTACTCTGTGAGTGCAGTAATGAGTTAGGAAATACAGAACCCTTGGATATGTGCCTGGCACGTCGTCTGAACTTGTGAATGGCTCTCTAGTTGTAGATTTTGACTAACCAGAGTAAACTTCCACCAAGCTAAACACTCAGAAAGTGCACTAAAGAGGCTTCCCACTTAAAGAATGAACACAACTTGGGGACCTGGGGCAAGAAACAAGAGTTTAATCTATCTATTTGTCTATCTGTTGTGTATGTGTGTCTCATGCCTCTCACCAACATGAGGTTGTGAGAAGCATTGTTAGTGTTGATGGACATCAGTCAATAGGATGATAATTGTAATAAATAGTATTCACCAGTATCTGATAATTCTGTTATTATACATTACAATCTATGATAACTTGTGATCACTTTTTATGAATTGCACATTACTATTATTGTGTGGTGTGTGTGTGGGGGGGGGAGATCCGAGGGCTGAAACTCAGAGACTGGCACTGTCCCTGAGCTTTTTATCTCAATACTGGTGCTTTGCCACTTGAGCTATAGCTCCACTTCTGGATTTTATTTTATATCATTTTTATTTTTATGGTTAATGAGAGATAAGTCTCACAGACTTTCTTACCTAGGCTGGCCTCCAAACACGATTCTTAGATCTCAGCCTCTTAAATACTAGGATTCCAGGTGTGAGCTACCAGCACTGAGCTCAGAATTTTTGTTGTTGTTGGTGGTGGTGGTGGTGGTTGTCATGGTGCTTGAACTTAGGGCCTGGGTGCTGTCCCTGAGATCTTTTGCTCAAAGCTAGTGCTCTGTCACTTTGAGCCACAGCTCTATTTCTGGTTTTCTCATGGTTAATTGGAGATAACAATCTCACAGACTTTACTGCTCGGTCTGGTTTTGAACCATGATCCTCAGATCGCATCCTCCTGAGTAGCTAGGATTGCAGGCGTGAGCCACCAGCACCCAGCTCAGAATATTTCTATGTATGAATGAGGACAAAGAGACTTGGAGAGCTGCTAGCCCTTTAACTTCCAAGTCAACCTCTCTTCTGCTACTCCCAGGCCTCTTAGTTGTCTATGGTTATAATAGCAGTGCTCTACTTGGAGTACACTCTAAACAACGCCTCCCCACAATCCTTTCTCCTCCCTTCCCCTCCCCCACTCCTTTTTCCCCATTTAATAGTATGCTCAAATAGGGGCTTGAGCAGTCTGGGTTTGGAATTGAATAAGTGAAAGGTAAACAGGGTGGCCATCACAGAAGGCTAGCTAGTTTCTGGCCTAAGCATGGCAGGCCCTGAGGAGAGGCACTGCCCTAGCCCTCTCTCTGCCTGTTTTCCTTCCTTATGGATTGCTTCATTGTCTGCTGCACTGCTGCAGTGGGGTGAAAGTGAGCGCTCCTTAATCTGTGGTCCAGTTTCCCCTAGAAGGACAAGTTGTCCTCAGCCTCCCCAGAGGAGCTGGCCTCAGCAGACACCATGTCAGTAGCACTCTTTTCCTTTCTTTATGGCTCCTCATCATTGTCTCTGCTTCCTTTGCTGGGCTTCAGTAATGGTTAGCAATAGTGGCTGAAATGCAGCTGGGCTGGCAGAGGGTAGAGCAGGTGAGGCCCCTTTGGAAGAGGATGCTCCCCAACAGAAAGGGAGGCCACGAAGCACCTGCAGCAATGAATGGCCCACATGTCCTAACTGGAAATCTACACCAACAACTTACTGTACCTCAGCACAGAACAATCGAGATGTTTGCCCAACACATCATCTCAATTCTGGCCTGTCAGCTGTGGTGAGCTTTTTCTTGACAGATTGGAAAAGTTCCCTGACTTCATGTGACTGAATCCTTGAGTGTCTAGAGCTAACAAGTAAGAACAGGCGGTTTAAAGGAAATAGACCTATACACTTTCTTCTTTAGTATATGTTAATGACATGCAAATAGGTCCCATTTGTGACAGTTCTGGGCTTTTGAAGAGGGGAAAGGAAGAAGAAACTGAAGGGGCTGGGAGACATTTGGTCAAGAGACAATGCCCCACCCGTGCCATCGTGCTGGCTGGCGAAGCTTTCTTACTGGCTGCGAAGTTCTCCTGGGGTGGATCACTTAAGGATTCTGTGATGCCTGCCTTTTTGAAACTCCCTGTTCTTGTTTTTCATTATTTTAGCCATGACTGGTTTTCAGAACTTCTTTAACTATCTGTGGTGACCTTTGACTCCTCTTCCTACTCTGGCTCTTGAATGTTTTGGATTAGTAGTTGTTCTTCCTTCATGCCTTTCTTCTTCACTGCTGTCTGAAGCCACCTCCATGTAATGTTCCCAGAGCATGGGCCCTCCCCAGCCAGCAGCCATACCAGCAGCAGCAGCAGCAGCTCCCAGGGAATTGCTGCAAATACCTGAACTAGACCTGTAACACCATGCAAGAAGGGACATGCAGTTTACATTGGGGTGTGTGTTGTTGAAGAGATGGTAGGTAGTTGGTGGTAGGTAAGCATGTTTATAAGGCACAGCCTAGACCAAGCCTGTGATCCTAGTGGGCACCTGTCTGGTTACCTTAGGAAATGAAGTATCACAAAACAGGAATAACCAAGAGACTCTGTGTATTTGTTCTTAACCCAGGGCTAGAATCCCAGAGAACACACTCTTCCATGCATATTGATCCCTCACCTATTGTGGGAGTTACATTCCAAACACCTTCCTGGAAAATCCATGAAGTAGCAATGAGTGAACCTCAATATTGTGAGGGACAACTATGTAACGCTGCTACCTCACAGATATTCACCTGTCGGGGGAATGTCTGGAATGTAACTCCCGTGAGAGGCATGGAAAATTGTGTTCTTTCCCTTTTGCCATCTTTAAGGAACCAGAACCTACTTTAATTGTATTAAGGGGTTTTGTTTACTTTAATAGAAAGAAAATGTTACTTCATCAGGGCCTCTTGGGACATGAAACAGAGATAGCCATAGGATCGGAGACAGCCATAGGCCTTCCTTCCTGGCCTGGGGCCTGCATCCATCCTTGTGTTTTCTGCCCCCCCCCACCTTCATCAACTAGTCTCATTCTCCCCTCCCTAGCCCATCTTCCCATCTGGCCCTCTTCTCTGTTCCTCTTTCCTCCTTTTCTGTCCTCCAGCCCCAGCACTACTGTACCCCACTTCATTTCTGCCCCTGCAGCTCTTTGCTCTGCTTCTCTCAACTCTCCTCCACACATGTTGGATCCACGGCCCCCTTAGACTGGACACACTCCTTCCTCTCTTGTTTATCCCACTGCTCATTGTCTCACATAGCAGCTTCATCACTCATTAATGAGTGAAACAGAACCTGGCCACTAGAGGGCGGGTCCTATGTCTTGGCAGAGTTCCTCAGAAAGTGTCATGTAAGGGTCTCCACGTGTCCCCCCTCACCCCCCATCTCTCTCTCTCCCCCCTCTCCACTCCTACTCCCCATGCTTAGCATTCACATGAAATGAAGCCTCAGCTCCAGCACTGCATTTCTGACAGGCTAGTTCATTTCAAATTGATCATCACTCTGAGTATCTTCATTTTTACTGCCACAGACTCAGTTCCTTCTCTGAGGTCATTTCTGCCAGTGTGTCCTTGTCCCTGTTCACCTGTGCCCAACTTCCCCACACTTCTCTTCTCCTTCCAAAGTCCTGGCATCTCAATGATGCTTTGATCTCTCTCATTTCCATTATTGCCTGCTGTTTTTAAGTCATTTCTTAACCTGATTTTTATATTGCTCTGCCTTCACTTTGTTATTTCATCTCAGTCAGAATAACCTACCTTTCCACCTTGAATTTCCTGTGTACCCTGAGGACAGTTCTTCAGAGGTTCCCACAACCTGTAGATTGAGAACAGACACCACTGCTTCAGTATTCAGGATCTTCAGTAGTATGGCTCTGACTCTGCTTTTCAGTTCTTCTTCCCAGCGCTGTCCTGTGGCTGAGGAGGACTAAGGCCCAGGCTCCTCCATCACCCACCACAGGTCTCTGTGATGCCACCTAGCTGTCCCCCCGGCATGTGCTTTAGAAAGAACTATAATTCTTAAAACTAAAATTTAAATCTCAGAAAATGAAAGGAAATGAGTACTTCCTAGTCATCCTATGGTGGTATTATCCACATGTGCACATATTGGTGGAATATGTATGCATACCAGATTGGGACTCAGCTGGCAGTCTGCGCAGAGAAGCACATTCTGCCCCTGTGTGTGTCTGTGGCTCTACTTACCTCAGCAGCCATAGCCCTGACAACTGAGCTTTAGGCTTATTGGCTTATTTGTTTGGGCTGAACTGGACTCAGGGCCTTACATTTGCTAGGCAAGTGTTGTACCCTTTAAGTCATGCCTCTAATCCCTTTTGCTTCTGTTATTTTTCAAATAGTGTTGTAATTTTTGCTCAGGCTGGCCTAGACCTTGATAGGATCCTCCTAACTGTACCTCCAGCACATACCACCACACTTGGCTCTTTTACTGGGATGGCATCTCATGAAGGTTTTGTTGGGGCTGACCATAAGCCACAATCCTTTTTAAGCCCTGAGAAGCTGAGATAACAGACATGAGCCTTTGTTTAGGCTTATTTTAAGTTAATATATTTTTCTAACATGAATGCACTCATACTCATGGCTCATTAATGATAGTAGTGACCTTGACTAATGAGCTCAGATTTTGTGATTCCCACAGAAAAATGCAGCGGGCTTCCCAGTGAAATGAAGAAGGGAAACTGATCCTGAAACCAGCCAGGAGTAGCATCATTTCCTACAGAAGGACAGGGAGGGATATTTTCAGTGTTGGTTGAGGATTATGGACTAAACCAGTTGGCTATTACCTTGTACCAGAACCCTGGTGTGCCATTTTGGTTTCCAAATTCTCCCTTTATAAATGTTGGCAGGGCTTGGTTTATTGCTGCAGGGTTGTTGGCATAGGGCTCGGGACTAAGCACACTGTCCCCTCACACTCAGCAGAAAGGTCCCACCACTGCTCGTTGTAAGCAGCACTGTGCTGCCTCATCTTGTGAGGCACAGTGCTATAAAGAGCCTTATTGTTTTTCTATACTGTAAAATTATCCTCTAGAAGCAAAATTGGCTCTTATTTGTTGGAAGGTGGAAGGAAGGAAGAGAGAGGGGGAGTAAGGGAGAGCTGGGCAGAAACAGAAGCCATTTACATGACCTGACATGTTTCCGGCCCTCTCCAGCTCAGGCCTAACCTCCATTGTATCCCACTGGCTTATTGGGAGGCATTTGAGAAGGCTTCCCCCTGGCCCTATCTCAGTTTACACTCTGGACAATTGGCTCAGACAATGTTAATTCAATTAATGGCTGTCCTGAAAGTTTGTCTTTGTGTGCAGGGAAAGCAAGAGGGCAACCTCTAAAATCTATGGATTTAATGACTGCAGTCGAGGTGAAGCTCAGAATGCCTTGTTAACTGGGTTTATTAGCTGTTGACCTTCCTTTTCAGCATAATAGTGGCAGTCAGACCAAAGAGAGTCCTGATTAGCATTTATCTAAAGATAGGCTGCTGCCTGTTCCACAGTAAATTAGTTCAATCAGCTACACAGAGCTGGAGAAGCATCTCCTGCTTTATAAAAAGAATTAGATGTTAGAACAGTTCATCTGGCATCTCGCAGCAAAGATGGATTGAGCCCCTGAATGAACTCATTTGAGGATACTGAGTAATTGGACAGATTTCCCCATAAGATTGATCAGGTCCTGCGTTCTTTGCACAACTGAGTGATGCCCTAATTTTGGCCTCCTGATAAGAACTTCACACCTGCTCCTGCCTCTGTTGTTCATCACTGGAACTGAAAATCATTTCATTAGCATCTACTATGTACTCTGGAAATAGAACAGGACTTGCTGGTTACAGACTGTGCTCTCATTGATGAGATGAAAACAGCAACAAAACTTCCAACATGGCCAACAAGTCTATAGTGATGGCTGCCATGTTTCTGTGGTGCAGATTCCTGGAGGCCACCCGGTCACGTAAGGCTTTTCCCACTGAAACAGCACCATAGCGGGACATACAGTGCTGCTTCTTGCCAAAGGCTTGGCACCAAGTGAGTTCTTCTCAGAGTGGCTCATAAAAGCAAGAAGCAAAAGTTATAAACCTTTCTAATCATTTAAAAACTTAAATTATGATCTGGGTCCTTGGAAAAAGGGCATAAATGTACTGTACAATTGAGTTTTATGAGGTACCCTAATGTACTATAAAGTATACATAGAGCACATAAAATTCTAACTCTGTACTGTCATAAATTTGACCTCAGTGAAATGACTGTTCTCACTATATAGCAAACATTAATGAAACGTTTAATTAACATTCCCTTCACTTGTCTTTTTAAAATTTTGAAAGGCTTCCTGGGGACTATTTCAGTGGCCCAATTTTTCAGAAAACAAGAGCAAAACCTTCCCATAAAAAGTGCCATCTTTCTCTCACTAGACATTTCAAGGGAGACATTTTTAGTTCAGTTGGGCTGCTAAAGCTGAATATGAATTTTATACCCAAATCTGTGGTCATCCTTAGAATAGAGACTTCCAAGACAACTACATGTACTTGGTGATGTCAACAATCCTTTCCACTGGCCCCAGGGTAGTCATGTCCACCGACATGACCTTTGACCTCACATTTTCCCCAGATGTGAGGGCTAGTGGTGAAGTGACACCTGACTGGCTGTGGGCATCTGCGTTTATAGCTTGATGTGGCCTGGTTTCTTCCTGTCCTGCCTTCCTAGCCATTTCTGTATAGTTGATCTGATTTCCCACCTTAAAGTCATACCTTTGAGCAGGTCAGGGGCTGAGTATGTCCTCAGAATGAAGCATATCTCTTACAGTCAGTGTAAACTTCAGCCTTGCCTTTTTCTTTTTTTATCCATTATCCAGTCTGTGTCTTTTATTTGGAGAGATTAAACCAGTTACATGTCAAGTAATTATTGATAGGCAAGAAAGTACAACTGACATTTTATTTTCTACTTGTTTTGGAAGAACCTAGGGTTCTTCCTTTCTTTCCTGTCTTCATTTGTAACTAAATGGTTTTTATTCTATAGTGTTTAATTCCTTGCTGTAGAAGTTCTTAGTAGAAGTTTTTCTTTATGGTCATGATGAAGCTTATCATAAAATTTTGTCATTATAATGCTTTGCTATAGCAACATAACTTGGATCACACTATTCTTTTTTAAAATACTTTTTATTGTAAAGATACTGAACAGAGGAGTTACATGAGTAAGGTAATGAGTACATTACCTATAGAGCATTGTTACCCCCTCCTTTATTTGTCCCTACTATCCTTTCCCTCCCCAACTCCTCCCTCTCCCAACCCCCACTCCGAAGTTGTAAAGTTCATTTTCAACATAGTGTCTTGTGCATTTCATTGTTACAATGGGTCAACCTATATCCTTATTTCAGCATTTTGTTATTTCTCTTCCCCTCCCCAAGTTAGAAATATGTATGTGCAAGATTCAGGGCACCAGAGTCAAATACAGTGACAACAAGGGTTATACCATATGGGGAAAAACGTTCAAAACAAACAAACAAAAATCATATAGTACATTAAAAACAACAGCAACAAAGAAAAAAACTTCTTATGTCCCTATCTTGGGGTTCATTTTGCTTAGCATCATCTTATATGGTCATATGCACATAGCTTTTGACCTTTTCTGCTTGTCTGGTAACATCAACCTAGCTGTATACTAGTTACTGCAAATAAGGGAAACCATGGGACCTATGTTTCTTTGGTCTGGCTTACTTCACTTAATATAATTTTTTCCAAGCCTTTCCATTTCCTAACAAATAGGGTAGTGTCCATTCTTTCTGATGGAGGCATTGAAATAGAAGCAGCAATAAGAGACCTCCCAACCAGGAAAAGCTTAGGACCAGATGGACTTACAGCTGAATTCTACAAGGCCTTCAAAGCAGAACTCACACCAATATTCTTCCAACTCTTCAGTGAAATTGAAAGTGAAAGTTCACTACCAAACTCTTTCTATGAAGCCTTCATAATCCTCATCCCCAAACCAGACAGGGACTCATCAAAGAAAGAGAACTATAGACCCATTTCTTTGAAGAACATCGATGCAAAACTCAACAAAATTTTGGCCATTTGACTTCAAAAACTCATCAAAAAAATTATACACTATGATCAAACAGGATTCATTTCAGGGATGCAAAGCTGGTTCAATATACGCAAATTAGTTAATATAATTCATCACACCAACAAGAGCAAGGATAAGAACCACATGATTATCTCAATAGACACTATTCTTTTTAATCCTATGCTTTAAATCTCCTCACATCTTGATTTTTGATGTCACAAAATACTGCATTTCTATTACATTCTTATAGCTATTATTTCTAACCTTATAAAAATGTATAGTTTGGACATAATAATTATACTGTTGGAGTATTCCTTAGTCTTGACTGTATATACTCTCACTCAATGTTCATAGGGAATGTGCTCTAGGAAACCCAGGCCCCATGGATGCCTGTGGGTGCTCGAGTACCTGTATCATCGGAGTTAGATTGACATGGAACCCACGCACACCTTAGGAGAGCTGGCTACACTGACTCCTACCTTAATGGGAGATGTTCTGTGTTGTTCACTGCTGTCTTCATCTTACTTGAATTCCTTTTAGTATTTCTCTTTTAAGGCAAATCTTAAAAGAAACCTTACTGTTCCTGTTGATCTGAATATTTATTTAGTTCTCTGTCATTTCTGAAGGGTAGCTTTGCTGGATGCTGTCGTCCTGGTTGGTAGGGTGTCTCCTTTTTCCTTTCAACATATTATACGGCTTCTTGGCTTGTGAGGCTTCCACTGAGAAGTCAGTTGCAGCATTTAATCATTCCCATGTATGTTATTTGCTTCATTTATCTTGATGCTGTTAAGATTTGTTTTTTATTTTTGACAGTTTGATTATAATGTGTCTTACAGTAGTCTTATTTGGGTCGTATCTATAGTGATCTTTTAAGTTTTCTAAGCCTGAGTAATTTTAGATTTCTCTATATTTGTGAAGTTACCTGCTCTTCTCTAAATCAGTTTTTTGTCCTTTTGTCTCTATGTATTCTTAGATTCCAGTGACCTGCTTGCTCTTTGGATATTTGAATCCTATAGATTTTCTTCTTTGCTTCTCATTCTCTTTTCTTTGCTTCATTGTGTATTTCAGAAAAGCTTTGTTAATTCTTGGGTCACTCTATTGCATCTTATTACATTTGCTGTGTTTATATGCTCTAGGATTTATCTGCTTGTTTTTTAAAAAACCCTCAATTTCTGTTAAAATTCTTGGCTAAATTTTAGAATTGTTGCTTTGTGTTTTTTCAGAGTATAGTGAATATCATTTAAACCACTATTTAGAGTTCATCAGTCAGAGTCAGTTACCAGCACCTGAGTCTGACTGGCGAAGTTGTGTTTTTTTCCTGGCTGTCATTCATCAGGACTTCTGGTGACAGTGTATTTACCCTGGTCTTCTCAGTCTGCCTGTGCCTTACCGTTCTTCAGCACACCTGCCCAGGCACTCTGAGTAGTCTGTCTGCTGTGGTCCCTGACCACTGCTGGATCTTGGAAGTGAGCATGTGTGAAAGGTGGTAAAACAAAAGCCAACTAAAAGGAACCCAGGAGGAAATGGGCAGCATACTGTGACCAGCATGATGGAGACCAGAGGCATACTGAGATAGGTGCAAACTTCCTCTTAACTAGCAGGAGTTTTTCAGGAGCCTCTGGGGGCTCTTCAGACTTCTAGAGTCTGGTGGGAGACAGGAGTGATAGTTCAGAGATCACTAGAGCTGGGGAAGATGGTTTGTAATTCAAACAGTTATGTCTTCACCTATTAAGTCAGGAAGTCACTCTGCTCCTCCTCCCCTCGGTAGTTAGTCACCCAGAACCCCAGTGAGTAGCCGATGCCCATTGCATGCCCATACCCACTGCAAGAGAACTGTAGAGGGGTGGTGGCTGCCAAGATTAGGAGGAATTGGCTAACTTCTGGCTGAGTGTACAGACGATTGAGAATGTTTGGAATCACCGCATTGCTGTTACTATGTGATGGACGCTTCTGAAGACTTACTGAAGATTTAAATGAGCCTCTGTATCACTGCCCTGCTGTACCAAGGACCTGGGGTTTGGTGGTAGTTTGTCAGCAATCCACACCATTCCACATAGAGACTAAACTCTGTAGAAGTTATGTAAACATTATGGCCAAACTCTGCCGAGATAACCAGTCAGCATAAAAACTGGCAGTTATGCATGTCTTGGACAAATGCCATACGGAGAGTAATTCTGTGTGGTTGAGTTGTTTACATACTAACCTTGATCTCGAAATCCAAAATCTGAAATGTGCCAACCACACTCACATAGTTTTGGTTATCAGAACATTTCAGATTTCATATTTTCTAAGGAGTGCCCAACCACGCAGTCTCTCTTCCAAAATCTAAGAAACCTGAAAGCTGAACCCCCGTGGTCTCAGGCTTTGGGGGTAAAGACTATCCAAGCTGTGTGGCGGGGGCTTGGCTATGGCAGTCAGCAGTGCTGGCCCTGTGGGGAGCGTGCAGAGGTCTGTCACACTGGCTGTTCTCTCCTGAGTCATGCCACCCACTAACAGCTGACAGCACCTGAACAGGGCCTGTGAGGACAAGGACTGTCTTCCTCCAGGAGGAACTCCATGTGCATGTGCATGTCTTGTTGTTTGGCTTGTGGTGCTCTTTTGCAGGCATCTGACCTATAGGCAGGTCAGGTGTCTGTGTAGGACCTCTTTCCTCATCTGTGCACAGAGGCTTGGGGTATGTTCAAGAACCTGGCCTAACACCTGTCAGGTGAAAAGCACACAACTGCAGGTCCTGAGGTGCTGGAGTTTTGTGTTTGTATTGCTGTTCTCTAGACTTGTAGCTTCAGGATTTTTAAGGCCATTGTGAATAAGCATCTCAAAAGTTGTCTGGGCACTTGTCTTGATTTTATATAACCTTATAATCTTAAGGAAGTTGGATTTTTAGTGTAAACTGAGGTCCTGGGTCCCTGCATCTCTTCCCATCATCAGTGAAGGAGGGAGAAGCAGTCTTTGTTCCCTCCCAGTTCCAAAATTTATGCTAGTTGCTGCATTTTTGCCTGGACTGGAGGACAAATGGTTCAGGGGGCCCATGTCATTTCCCCCTCAACAGGTTCATTCACAGAGTTCTTAGACTATGGTTTTTCTCAAGAGATGGGCTGCATGTACTGATGGCCTGCCTTCTCTTCCTGGTCTTCCTGGTCACTGACTCCTGGGAACTCTCCCAACCTTCCAGGGAATGCAGTCAGTCCATGAATTAGCTTCCTGACTGACAAAATTGTGTTTTCATGTGAAAGAAAAACAGGTTAGTAGCACCATCTACAGGCTACCAAAGAGGAGAACTTTGTGTGTGGCTCTGCGATGCAAAGAACTTGCATTGAAGTCTGAGGAAATGGGAATAAAACCCACCTTCTCCCTCTTATAATTATTATCTGTAAAGTTTGATGACTGTAGTAATTTTGGTCTTCATATTTACTCACATGTCTGTGTTATCTGAACCTGTGGGATACTGCTCCAGTGAATTCTAGCTTTGTGTTAGGAACCTGTCTCTCCTTGGTCCACATTTCTCTTCCTTTGCAGTGGAGCTCCACAGATAAAATCCCACAGGCTCCTCACAGCTACTTGCAGTCTAAGACCTGAGATACAAAGCCTGCCTGCAGGGAACATGCAGTCTCAGCTCTCCTGGGCACCCACAGGGTTGGTCAGGTATGTGCTAGAAGTAAAAACTAACGCATCGGGGCTGGAAAGGTGGCTCAGTGGTAGAGCGCTTGCCTTGCATTCATGAGGCCCTGGGTTTGATTCCTCAGCACCACATAAGCAAAAAGAAAAAAGCCGGAAGTGGTGCTGTGGCTCAAGTGGTAGAGCGCTAGCCTTGAGCTGAAGAGCTGAGGGACAGTGCCCAGGCCCCACGACCGGACCCCACAAAAAACAAAAAACTAATGCATCTGTGTGTATGTGTACATGTGAGTGTGTGTATGCACATCCATGTATTGTTTCTCTTTCTATAAAATGAAGTTGATGTTCACATATTCCCAGCAGGTCTCAAAATGACCTCCAAGTGTCTTTTGTGTCCCCAAGATTCTATAATTCTGTAATCAGCAGTAGTGTGGAGCATGGATTATGAATTCAGAAGGAATCTGGACAACTTGTCTATTACACACTGATAGTGGATGTTGCACTCTCTATCCTGTTTGATTTTTCTAATCACTAAGCTGGTATTATCATTTTTGGCAACCTAGGAAATTAGATTCTTCGAATGACTAGGTTATAAAGTATTCATTGTATTCTCACAGTTGGAATTTTTTGTTAGAAACAAGCTATGAAAATTCTGTACTAATAGCCCCTCTGGGAAATGGCTGATGAAATGGCTGTGTGGATCTCCTGGTTCTTACTGGGCAATGTGGTGAGTGACTGGGACACACAGAAACAGACACCTACCCTACAAGAGGTTGATGCAGCCTTCAAAAGTGACTGAGCATAACTTAGCAAGACAAGAGGAATCTTGCCTCAATGGTGTAGTTTCTCAGAGAAAAAGGGAATAAGGAGATATGTCGTAGGATAAAATAGTATGCTGAACTGGAAAGAGATTTGCAGAATACAAGTGTGGATACTAAGAGTTTAAAGGTTCCTCTTGAAACAGCTGCAGCGGCCTGTCACCCCTGAGCCAACTGTGATCCAGCTGTTAAAGCTGATACAACTCAAGTGGATGGCTTGCGGGATAAGAACTTAACAGTGTTGCCTTTTCTTTCTTTCTTTCTTTCTTTCTTTCTTTCTTTCTTTCTTTCTTTCTTTCTTTCTTTCTTTCTTTCTTTCTTTCTTTCTTTCTTTCTTTTTTAAGAGCTCAGTATTTTCAGTGTGAAAATGCAATAATGATCCATGAGCCACAAAAAAGTAGCTTTACTTCAGTTGTTCTCACAAAATAGTGGTTTAGCAGAAGATGAGGCCTTGTAGTTCCATAGCTGGTATTTTCCCTGTCTTTCTCGCACCAGATGGCACTGTTTAGTTCTGTTTCACAGCCTTGTTCTGGAACTTTCTGTGGGAGGATCTGTTTCAGCCTTGGCTCTCCAGTGACACGTCTGTGTTCTGCGTGAATGTCTTCAGGAATGCTCAGCAAAGGCCACTGACAGGGATGTGGCTGCTTACTACAGCTCTGCCATGAGGGAGCCCTGCCAACCTGCTGCCGGAAGCCCACCTGCCCATCCTCATGGAGCCCTGCCAGGGGGCTGCCTGTCCTTACAGAGCCCTACCCGGGGGCTGCCCCTCCTCTCACAGAGTCCTGCCTGGGGGCTGCACGCTCTCACAGAGCCCTGCCAGGGAAGTTGCTAGCCTGAGTACCTGACACATGCACAAGTAAGGAGGCAGTGTATTCATATAGGCAAGCTTGCTCATTAATGGGAGCTCTTGCAGAGCTGGAGATGCTCCCTGACAGTCTAGTGAGTTGAACATTCTCCAAATTATAAGGTTTATGAAACTCAAATATGTCAGAGAAGCGACCCGATGTCATTATGAGGGAGGGAGGCGGCAGGCCCCTCTGTTGCAGATGACAATGAAGCCTGTTTGGAAGGTGGAAGGAGCCTTATTCCCTCGAATGCCAGTGCCCAGCTGAGGAACTGGGCCCTGTCCCTTGTCTTTCCTCTAATTCTGTCCTCTCTGTCTCCATTGTGAATACCACAGGGACACAGGACAGCTTTCAGTAAGGCCACTTTTCCAAGTACTGATCTCTTTTCTCAGAAACCATGTTTTATTCAAAAATCTTGATGCTCCTCCAGCCTCTGCCATTTTCTGAGCCCTCTGGCGTTAGTACTGTGTGCTCTGTCTGGAATTCTTGGCTGTGTATTTTTTTCTGTTTCAGGGTGGGAAGAGAGTCAGGGAACCCTCCTCTAACTGGGCTGTGAGCACACAGAAATCTGCTTATTTCTGTCTTAAAGGAAGAAGCAACATGTGGTGGTTTTAGCCACCCGCACCCACCTTCCTGCACACATCACTGGCCAGAGGACCCCTCTGCTCTCCATGCACCCTGCTTCTGCTGGGCATGGTGGTGTGGAGCATTGTGGCATGGTCACATGGCTGGCGGACTATTTCCAGGTGCAGGTCCTGCAGACTGAGGCCCCTTCTCTGTGAGAGCAAGCACCGGACAGGCTGCTCCCATAAATCAAGCCCTGGATTTTATTAGAGTGTTTATGTAACCTCAGTTTATGTGCTATAACTCCTTGCTGCAGGGCCTAGAGTCACTCCCAGAGAGGATGTTTATACCTTTTCCTTGTAAGTTTGCTAATGCAGGCTTTTGTTTTGACAGTCTCCCTCTTTTTTATGTGTGTGAGGGTAGGCGGGGGATATATTTGAGGGTGTCACTAACAAAGACTATGGCCTTGTACGTACTAAATTGCATGATCCAGCCTAGGTTAGCCTCTGTTCATAGATGTTATCCCTACTCTTGCAGTGGAAGAAAGGCTTCTCTTGAAATTATTTTCCATGTTTTCAATATTGTAGAGTGGTGAGGTTAACATATAGGTAATTGCTGAGTAAATGAGACCTAATGGGGAAAAACCCAGCTGGCCTTCTGTTCAAGGAGCTCCAGCTCTTCACCCTGCACCCACATCTCAAGTTGACTACTGAGAGAGAACACTAAGGTAAGATTGACTTTTAACTGAAGTTCTTCATCAGGGTAAGATGACCAGATGCAACTGCATTTCCTGTTGTTAACCACATAGAGAAGTGTTGTCTATTGCAAATAAAGACAGTCGACTTACCATAGCATGTTCTTCAGGAATGCACAACTTAGTTTTACTGTATTACAATTCTCACTTCAAACTCAGGGATTAGGTGGTGAGGCTGGAACCAGCCCAGTGTAATTGGACCTTCTTCAGCCAGACACCTTAGGATTCCATGCCACTCCCCATGTAGTGCACTTCCAAATCACCTTCTGGTTGGCAATGCAGGAGGAAGGGTTTGGATTGGCACCACTTTTCCTTCCCAGGTCAAACAAGCTAGTCAGTTACAGGGCAGAAATGTATGAAGGAAATGTGTGAACAAGCCCTAAGTCCAAGCTTTCCAGGACTGGCACAACAACTGAAAAAATTAGGTAAAATGACTAGGTAGTATATTTTATGTAACCCCATGTATTCAATATATTACTATCTTAATGTTTAATCATTTTGTTATTAAAATTATATGTACATTCTTGTTTCCATACAAAGGACCTGAATCTACTGTGTATTTTAACTTTACTGCGCATCTTGATTAGAATAAGTTGCATTTCAAATGTTTCATCACTACAACACTGGCTGAACAACACAGTTCTAAAGTATATATCTAACTATATAGTTCAAATAAAAGGTCAACTCTGTTCACATATTTCCTGGCCTGCATGAGGCTTGATCCCCAGCACACTAAAAAAATTACTTTTCTGTATATACACACAGATACATACAGTTGGTTTTATCCAAGATAGACTGGCAAAACTGACCTTTACTTGAACTAAATAGTTGGATATATGCTTTTTTGCTGAAGGGTAGCACTCTGCCACTTTAGCCACAGCTCTACTTCTGCCTTTTTCATAGTTAATTGGAGATTAAATATGTCTCACAGCCTTTTCTTCCTGGGCTGGCTTTGAGCCATGATCCTCAAGTCTCAGCCTCCTGAGTAGCTAGGATTAAAGTCTGAGCCACCAGTACTTGGCCATTTTCTTTTACTTTTTAACATGGCTACTAGAAAAATTATACATGGGACTCCTATTTGTGTCTCTTACTATTGCTCAGAGAAGTTTCTAAGTTGTGTTGTTCAATGTGCAGAAGAGTGACTAATATACCCAGTTTTCTCTTTCCAACTTGTACCATCTGAAAGAATATACTGTGTTTTATGATTGAAATATTAATGCTCAAATCATACTATTCACTATTAGTGAAGAGTGTTAGTATAGTATTAAATAGTATTAGTATAAATTATACTACTCACTATTAGTCAATAGTGTTAACTAGTAGCTCCTTCTATATATTTTCTGAAGATTTAAGAGTGAATAGAGTGTGTACTTGATGAAATGTTTTTCCTTGCTCTCTGGTTTCCCTTTTAATACCTTAACAGCAAGATCTCATCTGTTGGATTTCAGAAGCCAGGAGAATGGGCATCAGGTTGAAAGTTCCACTCAACCACTCTTCTATCTGTGTAATCAGAGCCAAGTTCTGATACTTTACTGAGCCTCAGCTTCCCTGTATGCAAAATGGTAGAGGTAGAGGTAGAGGTGACCTAAAAGGTTCTGAGTATTAAATATGACACAGTGTATAACACACACTGAGAGACTTGGACATACTGTGTTAGATACCATATAAGTGTCAGCTGTAACAGTGATGAATATTGTTGTAACCTCATCTTAACCTCAAAGTATGTCAGCTATGGTAGATCAGTCAGACCTAAATTCTGTTCTTAAGCAAGTGGAAGTTGTTGTCTGTCAGTGGCAAGTCTGGCATTTTGTAGTGAGCTCTCTCATTGGGGCAGAAGATGTACCATTTTGTAAAATGACATCAGCTCTTTACTTGGTAGAAGAAGACATATCTGAGAGACTCTTATCTCCACTTAACTAGCAAAAATCTGGAACTGGAGATATTGTTCAAGTTGAAGAGTGCCAGCCCTGAACAAAAGAGCTTAAGGAGAGATTGGGGCCCTGAATTCCAGCTTCAGGGCTAGCCTACCAGGCAGTTTGTAGGTGATACATGTTGATACGTTTGTTGTGTTGAAACTGATTTCTGTTGTAGACCATATATACAAAAGTCACCCTAGGAAGAGTCTTTTTAGGTTAGAAGGTTGGCACATCAAGGACTGAGTACATACTGAAGTCATTATTTGGAGAGTAGTCTCCCCATATAAGGGTATCAAGGCCTCCTGGCCTGGATGTTACCAGAAGTCAAGAGGGAGGATTTAAGTGACTTTGAGATGTCTGGGAAGGATAGGGCAAGATTCTAAGACCCAAGGGAAGGTTAGGTGAGGGAGTGAGAGATAAAGCAAATTCCCTGACTTCTGTCTGTGAGATGGAAGTGGGAGGAGGAGGAAGGCAGGTAGGATGAAGGTGATTCCATCCGGGCTGGTTTCTGGAGTAGAGTAGGGTGGGACTGGGATGGAGTACATGCTTGATTTGAAGGATCAGATGGCCAGTGCACTGCTCAGCAAATAGCTGGAGCATGGCATGGCTGGACAGGAGTGTGTCTGGATGGAGGCCTACTTCAGGGAGTCCAATAGAAACACTGAAGTCCTAGAGGGGGATGGAGCCTTTTCATCTCCACCATACTATAAAAGCAGGCACCGCCAAACTATTCAGGATTCCCTGCTAGGCTTTTGGTTAGAGGTTCTCCTTTTTATTTTCTGTTCTCCCCACTCCCCAAGCTGTTCACAGCCCCTTGTTTCCCACACTCTCCTGCATCCCCAGCTTGTCACCTGTGCACTTTTACCCATCTTTGTCATCCTAATAAATACAATTTTTAATACAGAGTTGTTCATTCCCTATAGCCCAGCTACCAATTCCTTCCTGGGACCTGTAAGATTTCATACACATTTCTTTACATGAGTTCTTGTCTCATTCTCCATAGGCTGTCAGCTTCTAAAGGGCAGAGAAGTACCTGAGCTGAGCTTCACACACCCAGCACACAATAGCACTTGGCAAAGAGATGCTCAGAGAGAATTGTCTCCTTGAACTCATTCATTTAGACATGAGCGCACACTAAAGCAGTGGGTTTGGGATGTCCTCAGAAGCACACTCCACCTGAAAAATACAGTGATCTGCACAATTTCAACCTGTCAAATGCACACAAGAGTGAAACAAAACCTGAGGTGTTGATCAAAATCATTTTTGCTTATTGAAAAATCAAGCTTAATGAATGTAAGATCAATTTGTGCATATTCTTGAGGGGTTTTTCCCTTCAAAATGTACTCATTTATGCATCTTTAACTATCAGTAAGTAATTATTTTAAATGACTAATAAATAGATTAATATCTCATCGTGTAGTGCTTTTTTTAACCAATTCCCTGCTTTTTGGCTTCTAAGTTAGTGAAGATTTTTCTTAGCTTTTTTTTTTTTTGTTGGTCATGGAGCCTGAACTCTGGGCCTGGGTGCTGTCCCTCAACTCTTCAGCTCAAGGCTAGTACTCTACTGCTTGAGCCACAGCGCCACTTGTGGCTTTTTCTGCTTATCTAGTGCTGAGGAATCGAACCTAGGGCTTCATGCATGCCAAGACAAGCACTTTACCACTGAGCCACCTTCCCAGCCCCTTTCTTAGCATTTTGATGAACAATGTAGTTGTGTTGTTGGATTCATATTTATTCAGGATACTGTTAGTGAAGGTGTATGTGTTTATATTGATTTTCAAATATAGGCCCTTTAACTCAGGGCCTATTGCTCTCATTTGACTTTTTCAGGCCCCAAGCCATGCTTCTCTTAATCTCAGCCTCACAAGTAGGCAAGATTGAACCATTGGTGCCTGACTAGAAATGTAGTTCTTCTTTTTCTAATCCTACAGCAATAAATTATCTCTTGGGAAAGTTATGCCAGTGTTGTTTATTATGGGCTGAGTGACTTGCTCGATTATTTTTTAGGTTTCTGTTGCCTAAAATTTAAAATATGCAAAGGTAATTCAGTTTGCTACATACAAATGACAAATTTATGGCTAAAGAATTTACTGAAGACTTTCTGTAAATCTAACTGGTTTTGTTGAATTTACAAATAGGCTTTGTGAACAATGGTAAGGGTCTTTGAGATGAGAAACCAGTTTCCTTCTGTTGGGGCCTCAGTCAGCTACCTTGGTTACAAGCCTGAGAGGTTGTGTGAAAGAAAACTTGTTCAAAGAGTGTCATCAGCTGACTCTCTGTACCCTGGTCTGTTGTTGCGAGCTCCAACCCCAGTTTATGAGCATGAAATCTAGACCATAGACGTCAAAAGGCAGTAACTGAATTTAGAGTTTGAGATCATTTATACTTCTAACAAATCCATGCTATTCAAGATTTTTTTCCCTTCATCTAAGTTAAATAGTTAATTTAAAAGATGGTTCAAAAATAAGAAGGCCCTCTTTCCCCAATATTTGCAAGTCTGTTGTGTTGCACTCAGGGCCTGGTGCTTGCAAATCAGATGCCCTCCTATGTGAGCCATCTCTTCAGTTTTTCTGATTCTAGTTCGTTTTTCAGAGGGGCTCACTTAGGTTGGCCAGCCTCAACCCTTGATCCTTCACTTCCAGAGTAGCTGGGGTTACAAGCATGTGCCATCATCACAACTGCTTATCCTGTCAAGTTCTTTAAGGACCAAATGTATGTCACAGACCATTTAGAAGACCTGGCCAAACCTCTGAGTGAATGTGGGGTCTTTGACTCTTGCTAGATAATTGCTTATTTTTTGGACTAATTCTTGCAGCCGTAATCACTAAAGAAACAAGGAAAGTCAGGTATGGTGGTGCACCTCTGTAATCCCAGCAGTTAAGAGGTTGGAGGGTCATGAGTTTGATGCTACTCTGAGCTACAAAGGGAATTACAGGCTAGCCTGGGCTATCTAGCAAGACCCTTTCTCAGGAAAAAAAAGTCCCATCTTTCTCCCCCCAAATAACACAAAAGAGGAGGAGAGGGAAAAGTAAGGATACCACATTTGAAGCAGTCCTAAGGCCTGCATCAACTTTCAGTGATGAAGAGTGACCCCTTTGAAGACTTTGTATCCTGAGCAAATCCATAACACACTTCTGGGCTGACTCCCAGCTCTCCAAGAATCAGAGCAAGAAACCCAAGTGGAGAACAAGCCACATAAAGCCAATCATGGTTAGAATAAATACGCCATTCTACTGGCAAACTGAAATATAAACTTGTGGAATCTAATAGCTATTGGCAAGAGATACTTACTGAAACCAGAACTTAAGTGTGGTTTATTATGTTTATGAGTAGTTTAATACTACTTTTCTTTAAAATGAGTTTTTAATTTAGGGAAAAAGAATTCACATTTGTTCCCAGAGTAGATATGACTGTACATCATGGCGTGGTTAGGTTGGGGCTTGTGTGGTAAGATTCTGTTTACCTACTCTGGTCATTGGCTGGATTTAAAAGCTTTCCCAGATAGGATTTATGGAGTGAAATTTAAAACTGGGGTCCTGTATACAACATTTTGTGGTCACCATCAGCAATCACGTGATCACAATGAGACAGAGAAGACACAGGTTACATGATGAGTGTGCATGTACAAGGCAGTGTGACACGGACTGAGCTCCTGGGTCCTAGGTCTTGGGTCACTGGACACCTCCTGCTATAAGTCCCAGTCAGGCCATGACCAAAGCCTGGGAATCAGAAACTGCTTCTTCCCTCTCTCCCTCCCTCCCTGATGTGCTGGAAACAGAGCCCAGACTCTACCACATGCTAAGCAAGACTAATCTACACTCCAGCCCTGTAAAGTACTCTAAGGCTGGGACAGAATCCATTCTTACTGGAAAACTTCAGGAATGTTGGCTAGCCAGGGAGGACAGCATGACAGCTACCACTTCCTAGGTAGGTGGTCCTGGTTCTCCTGGCTCCAAGCTCCCTCCTCAATCCCATGGTACACTCCCAAGGGCCTCTCCACACCCAGTGTGGTTCAGGTGGCATTGTGTCAATCTTAGAGCAGAAGAGCTCATAGCTTAGACCAGTTTGCCCAAAGCCATAAACACACAGGGCTACGATGCGCAGGTATGTACGCAAGGTTTTCAGTGTGCAGGTAGCTGAGCAGAGGTAGCAGTAGGAATGAGACTAGCTTGCAGGATGCAGCTTTTCCTACTTTGTGCTCCAACCACCTCCAAAGCAACAATATCTATACATGGCTGCCTCATATGAGAGACAGACACTGTTTCTCCTTGCACCTTTCATTGCTTCCCTGTTAAAATTGAATTTATCTGTGCCATGTGAATGTAACCTTGAGCAATCTGTTGGGCATGGCACATGCCAGTGTTGATGGTCTGCATCCATGTGCTCACCCCAGTGTCTCAGTGGACATGATGGCTCCCATTCCTGGTATCATGCCTTCTTTGGGCTTTCACAACTGTACATTGGCATGATATGGCCATTGTTGTACCATATGAAATAGTTTAACTGTCTCCAAGTTATGTGGG
Source organism: Dipodomys ordii (assembly GCF_000151885.1). Classification (NCBI taxonomy): domain Eukaryota; kingdom Metazoa; phylum Chordata; class Mammalia; order Rodentia; family Heteromyidae; genus Dipodomys; species Dipodomys ordii. The sequence continues at coordinate 1,727,906 of NW_012267380.1, forward strand.
CTCCACCTATTCATCTCACCCCCTCGCAGGCCCTTTCATCCCATTTCATCTCCACAGATCTGCCAATTTAAGAATGTCATTCTGTTGAAATGACACCAAGTGTCACCCTTCTAGATCAAGCTCATTCACTTTGTGATGTACATTAAAGTTCTTGCCTGTTTAATGGCTGCATAGTTCATTTCTCATCGGCACTGGATAATACGAATGCCATTGTCTGCATGTACCACCATGCACTAGAGGACATGTCTTTGACAGTTAAGGAAAAATCAGTGATCACTGGGTGTGGCAGTGTGTGGCAGTGCTTAGGAGGCTGAGGCAAAAGGATTGGAAGTTCAAGGCTAGCTGATGGATTCTGGGTGCAGATCCATACAAAGGTCCTTTCTACCTTTTATCTGCTTGTAGCCCTTACCTAGGGGCAGAAGGTAAGTCTAGGTTATCTGGAAAGGTCTACTCAGGTCCAGCACTGAGAGGCAGTTGAGATGGGAAATGCTAGATTTCCACATAAGTGCCAATGGCATGGAGACCCGTGGGCCAAGGCCTCTAGCCGAGTGCCTGACCCACATGGAAGGTGTGGAGATGGGCACTGCCTCTGTCCCAACAACAAGACCAATCTCATTTCTCTCCTGACCTTTCCTTCCTGTGACTTTAACCAGCTGGCATTTAAATTTTCCCCTTGAGGAGGGAATAAGAGGTGGTAGGTTGGTATGAAAATATTAAGTTAATTAAAGCTTCCTATTAAAATTTTAAGACAAGGGAAGAAAACAGGCAACATGACCACAGTAAATAAGGCAAATAGGTCATTCTGCTTCCAGAAAGGTCCTTTTCCTTGGACAGTCAGTGGCCTTTGTAATAAGAACGGTTGGAAAGATATTACAGTAACATAAATAATGAAACATACTTAGAGAATCGTGCTCGGTTAAGTACGCAGAGCCATGCATACTTAATTCATTCAGTATCAGCCTTTGGCAAAAGGAACTTCCTTACAGATTAGTGATTTGTTTTGAGAATTTAGCTTGGAGCAGGCTTATAAGTAGAATTCCAAAGTTGCTCTTCTCTAACCTTTAACCTTCCATCTTATTTAAAGTGCTTTTACCTTTCATGTTTTTCTCCTCCAAACAAAGTCAGTTACTTCCTATTTATCTACATGTACAGTAATTTTTACAAGTTCTTATCCAAGTCCTAAGCTGACATTTTCTCCCATTGTGACTCATCTGTGATAATCCCCATCTGTCTTCTTTGAGTAGGTTTGTAAGCTCTTGGAATCTGTGAAGTAGCTGGCTGTTGGTTTGGGTTATGAGGTCATTGTTAAAGTAAGCCAGGCCAGATTTGGCAAGGAACCCCATTAGGCACTGAGGGAGGAGGCCTGTCTGAGCTCTCTTCTCTAGTCCAGCTGCAAACCATGGGCTCGGCCTGACTTTTTTCCAGGCAGCAGAGAACAGAGGCACCTGTTTGCCTTTCTCCTGCTGCGTTCCAAACTCTTGGAAGCACGGTGTATGTGCTCAGCATCAGACTAGAAGGTGTTACTGGTGGTATGAGCACCAGGGCTTTTCCAGAATGGATGTGGGTCCCAGAGAGGCAGCATTAGCTTGTGGGGTGAGGGGTTGGGACTGTGCTCAGCACATGCCCTTCAGTGAGTCCCATTTTTGTCTGTCCACTCTCAAGCGCTTTTGGACACCTCACCAACTGAGTGCTAGCTGGGGAGCTCAGAACACCCATTGTGGCGCTGTCAGCTCAGCCTCAGTCTGCAACTGTGGACTCTGACCTTTTGCACCATGGCTCACTCTAATAGGCAGAAAAGCTTCACTCCCTCAACTTTTATAGAGGGGTCAGCACCACAAATAGCTCCTTTAGCTGGCAATAGGAGCAACACAAATCCAATAGCAGAACATGGGCCTGGCTGTTTTTAGGCCTCGGAACAAAAGGAAATGGTCTGTGTGTACTGCACAGCCCAGCAGGAGCTTTCTGTGGTCCACTGGAGGGTTTGTCACTCGAGGACCAGATGTCTTCCACGTGGGGGCCTTGGCCACTGGTGTCTCCCAGTTAGCATTTCAGGTTATTTTGTCATTTTGTCCAGCAGGTGAAGGAAGGCTGTTGTAGAATGTTGTCCTGGATGCTGAAATTGCAGGAAGCTGTGATGTGTTCCCTCCACCCCCCCCCACTCCCTCCAGATATCATTTCCCTTTGTTGGTGGTCCATGTCTTCTGGGGATTATCATCTGCACGTCTAGAAGAGCAGAGCCAATAGTAGGTGCCACTGAATGTTGAGTGAACTGATGACTAATATTGATGACTAATGGCTGAATGCATTACTTGGAGACAGGGATCCGTTTCTCAGGTTTGTGTTAGATGAGCAACCCCATACAGCCCTGAACACACTTCCTGCAGTTCATCCTGTCCCTGCCACCCCACCTCCTTCTCCTCAGTACGCTTTGGTGATAGGCCACATTTTACTTTTCTTTCTCTGACCTCTCTCCTTCCAGGATGAATAGGAAATTAGGCAAACAAGTGCACTGAATTAAAATGAAAAGAAAGTCTAATTCACTTACCCAAGGAGAATACCACCTCCCTCCAGATTTGTTTGCTAGATCCTATTCACTGGTGAACTTTGACTAAACTTCTGACTAGAGAGCTTTGCTGTTCTACAGAAATGGTCATCATTACATTAATAAGAAGTAAATCAGTGTAGGTCATTTTGCCAATTAAAAAAAAATCATGTTTTGGGGGCTGAGAGTATGGCTCCAGTGGTAGAGCACCTGTTCAAGGTTCTGAGTTCAAACCACAAAACAAAACAAAACAAAAAAACCAAACCAACACCAAAAAAAGAAAGAAGTTTATAATGTTAGTTGCAGAGTTGCATGTGTGATATTTCCTAAAATCTTACTCTTGTTAGTTGTAAATGGTCAGTTTGTACTGTATGAATTTATGGTGTACAGAATAATGTGATGCTTTGTGCATGCAAGTGTGGAAAATAGCTAGGTGTAGAGCCTGGTAAGAAACATGTCCAGCACTTCAAATGCTAATATTCTTTGTGGCGAGAAAACTAGGAAGTTGCTCTCTTTGTTTGAGAAGTACAAAATCCTCAATTACACTCACTGCATTGTGTTGTAGACCCCAAAACAGAAACTTTTTACTCTTTGAAGATTTTCTCCTCACCCCCAGACTCTGCCTGGGGAACTCTCCCTGCTCTTGTGCATTCAGTTGCATTAGATTCTGCAAATAAATAAGAGTGTGTAGAATTAATTTGTCTTAGAGTGCTTGATATAATTCATCTGATATTCTTTCACTTCATCCACATGTTGGAAATAAGATCAGCTTCTTTTTTAAGGCTGTATAATATCCTATTGTTTGTGTGTAAGGAAAGTGTTTAAGGTTAGAGCAGAAAATCAAAGTCAAAGTAGGAGCATGTTTTTTTTTTGGTCCAGTCATGGGGCCTGAATTCTGGGCCTGGGTGCTGTCCCTCAGCTCTTCAGCTCAAGTCTAGCACTCTACCACTTGAGCCACAGTGCCACTTCCAGCTTTTTTTTTTCTTTTTGCTTATGTGGTGCTGAGGAATCGAACCCAGGGCCTCAGGCATGCAAGGCAAGCGCTCTACCGCTGAGCCACCTTCCCAGCCCAACAGGCAAGTTTTCTTAGAGAAAACCTGAGTGGGCCTAAGGGTCTTGGTCATGATCCAGAGAAGGAGAGAAGGAGTAACTCAGGCCTGCAGGCCTTGGGCTTTTAAAAGGGAGGAACAAGAGTGGAGGCTGTTGCTGATTGCCTCATCGTAGGAGTCAGTTACAGGGGGCTGAAACCTCATTGGTGCTGTGATGAGGAAAGTCCCCATGGAGCCCAGGATGGTGGGGGGGGAGGGTGAAAGTTGTGTCTCGTTCCCATCAGTGTGTATACCCTAACTTTTCCTTTCTATTCCTCTGTTGATGGATGCTTAGGTTGACTCCTTAAGTTGCTGTGGTGACTGGGGCTGATGCTACAATGCAGACAAGTCCTCCAGGAGCCACATTCAGATTCGTTTTAGAAGTGGGATGGCTAGATCTTATGGTGATTCTTGGTTTGTGAGAAGACACAATACGGTTTTGTAGTGTTAGCTCAGGCACATCCTTACCAACATGTATCTAAGGATTTATGATAAAAGCTGCTGCTAATGAGTGAGATGGTAATCTTCTTGTGATAGTAATTTACATTGTCCTAGTGGCTGGTGAGGTGAGCATTTTTCTTGGTCCTTTGTATGTCTTTTTTTTTTTGACAGTCCTGGAGCTTGAACTCAGGGCCTGGGCACTGTCCTTAAGCTTCTCTGTGCTCAAGGCTAGCGCTCTATAACTTAAGCCACAGGGCCACTCCTGCCTTTTTCTGTTTACATGGTACTGAGGATTGAACCTAGGGCTTCATAGATACTAGGCAAGCACTCTACCACTAAGCCACATTCCCAGCCTGTATGTCTTCTTTTGGTCAGTTGTGGGGCTTGAACTCTGGGCCTGGGCACTGTCCCTCAGCTCTTCAGCTCAAGGCTAGCTCTCTACCACTTGAGCCACAGTGCTACTTCCGGTTTTCAGGTGGTTTATTGGAGGTAAGAATCTCATGGACTTTCCTGCCTGGGCTGGCTTTGAACCTCGATCCTCAGATCTCAGCCTCCTGATTAGCTAGGATTATAGGTGTGAGCTACCGGTGCCCAGCTGTCTTTTTTTTTTTTTTTGACAAATGTCTCTGTAAATTTTTTTTTACCTACCAAGTTGTATTGTCTTTTTATTTTGAAGATGAATGGTCATTTTTTAATCAATGGTCATTGACAAATATTTGTGTTTGCATTTGTATTTGATGTTACATGTATCTTGTCTGTTTTTTTATGGTAATCTTGTCTGTTTTTGATGTTACGTGTATCTTGTCTGTTTTTTGATGGTAATGGGCTTTCAAGTCAGGGCCTCTACCATTGAGTCATGCTTCTGGCCTAATTTTCCACTGATTATGCTAGAATAGAACATTTCTTTGCCATGCAGAAGCTCTGCAATTTCATGCAATCCCATTTGTCCAACCTTTCTTTGATTTCTTGTGTTTCTGGGTCTCTATTAAGAAAATTTTGGCCTGTGCCAACAAGACCTAGGGTTTCTCCTATTCCATCCTGTAATGTTTTCAGAGTGTCTGCTTTGACTCTGAGGTCTTTGATCCTTTTGGAGTTGATTCTTGTGCAGGGTGATATATAAGGATCTAGATTTAGTTTTCTACAAGTATTTAACCAATTTTTCCAGCACCATTTACTGAAGAGGCTGTCTTTCTTCCATTCTATTTTTTTAGCTCCCTTATTGAAGATTAGATGGCTATAGGTCTGTAGGTTCATTTCTGGGTTTTCAATTCTATTCCATTGGTCCTGAGGTCTGTTTCTTTGGGCCCAGGCATGTACTTAGGCCATGATCTTCCTATTTCTTCCATTCCCATTGAAGCTGGGATGACAAGCCCATGTCACAATGCCTAGCTTTGTTACAGCGAGATGGACATTCTAAAGTCTTCTGCTTTGACTGCCTTGGAACTGAGATCCTCTTGATCTCAGTTTCTCATGTAACTCCTATTACAAGTGTGAGCCACCTGCACCCATTTTCTGAGGTTTTATTTAAAATCTTATTTTCTGTATCAGTAATGTAGCAAATAATTCAGAGAATCTTCTAGTTTTTCACATAAAAAGTGCTCAGGAGATTAGCTTTCTCACACCTCCTTTTCTTTTGCCCCTCTGAGAGCTGTTTATAAATATGTCTGGCACTCTGAAGTGTGGTTACATCCAAGTCAGTGCACAAGCAAGAACTCTGCTCCCTGTGTGATGGAGTCAGATTTGATGCACAGCTGTCATACTATTGTTTGATCATTATTTTTTTTCACTTCTTCAGGAGAAAGTTTGTTGAACCTACCAAGTATTTCCTATTGCCTCCCTTTAATGAAAGGAGCATCATCATTTTCAAAATAATAATTCCTCTGAGGGCTTAGGGTATTTTAACTTTTCTCAATCAAATTAGCTCAGTTTACTGCCAGCCAGTAAAATCTGGTTTGCAATGAGGATGTGGTTCACATAGCTGAGAATGCAGTATACCGAATACAGAAATGCAATATGGCAAGGCGGTATCACCTTCCACTTAAGAAATTAACAAAGATTGGTAGATATGAAATGCAGCATTCTGGGGAGAGTAGGATGGACATTCGTTTCACTGTACCACTAGGAAGTCTTTCTGATATGGATGCCAAAATGCTTCAGTGTTAATACCTGTTTCATTAGTTCTTTTGTTGGGACCTTATTCTGAGATCAAATCAGAAACGAAGAAAAAGCTCCTATGATCTGAATCCTCTACATCGTGCCAATACATGTTATTCATGTTAATTCATGGTATTTTTGTGTTTTGACATTTCATGCAGTAGTTAAATATACTGTCAAAGCATATTTACTATATGGAAATACTATATGCTGATTTTATTGAAATGTATATACACACAGTGGTATTGGGAATTTGTACAGAAAAAGAGAAGCCAGTGTCACAGTGTATACTTATACTTCCAGCACTTGGCTAATGGAGGCAGAAGAATCTATAGTTTAGGGCCAACTCAGGCTATGTACATATTATGTTCTAGTCTAGCCTAGCTTCTTAGGGAGACCTTGTCTCAAAAAAAGCCCAAACGGAGAAAAACAAAAAGAGGGAGACAAAAAGAAGAAATTGAAATCAGAGAGAAAATACACTGAGATGTTTATAAGTAGCTTTTGATCCACAGGACCCACCCAAGAAGATTATCTTCTATAAATGATATGTATTTTTTATAATCACAGTTTATTTGCTGACTGCTTTGTTCCTTCTGACATGTCATGGCCACAGTGGCAGGATGTGTGGGGGCACTGGATTAGCTCATAGCAGAAGGGCTGTTGGGACACCTGACTGCTCAGTGTAGCCACTTCAGCTTCCCAGGCCCTGAGCTGACATGTTTTCTTACCACAGAGAAGTGATACCCATGTCCGACTGAAATCCAGGTGATGACTTGTTTTGCCCTGGGCATGTGCACATTTTGTGGAAGTAAGTTCTCAGTCTGAGAACTTTCAATAAGTAGTGATAATCCACATGGATTGATGTAGTCAGCCTGGACTAGAGAGTGCTTTCCAGCACATAGACATCTGGCTTTGCGAATCTTAATGCTTCCAGAGTCTTCTAAGGCATTGGGGGACTAAGTAAAGTCACTGCTCCCTTTTAAGTGTGGAGCCAGCTTATCCCAAGGCTTCCAAGTGATTATGGGATTGGTGAGATGTGACTTCTATGGAGGCTGGGAAGGCCCAGCCTACCTCAGTAGGAGCTCGGGGCTCCATCCAGGGAGCCAAGCTGGCTCTGGTTCAAAGAGATGGAGCTGGGCCTCTGCGGTTGGTTTGTGAGGCAGACAGCCTTTAACAGACATGGTATCCCTGGATGTGCCAAGTAAGCTCCTGGCCCTACATACAGATCATCAGATCATTCACTTGTTCCGTTATTGATCACTTGGGCCTGTATGATGACAGTGTCATTAATTTCCAGCTGTGTAACATAGGAGTATATATGTGAGAGTTTTCCTTTGTAATTAATCCTAATTGCCCAGGCTTTAACATTCCCAACAAATAGCTTTGTAATCCTGTCCTTTACTGTGGCTGGGTGAGTTCTAACAGGTGACATTGCTTACTGTAGACTAGCTGTTTCCCAGAAGTGCTGTCCCTCAGCAGATGACAGTCATCTTGAATCAAAATCACAATCTCCCCTGTGAAAAGAGCACTCTTTCTCTTTGGTCATCTGGGGCATTGTTTGCATTGTTCAGAGATGCCCTATCAGATGCTTTAGTTAATTTTTTTTCACAAACTCAAACATCTCCATAGTAGAACAAAGTATTAAATGTATAGGTCCAATGACCAGCATTTGAAGCATCATTGAGGTTGATTTGTGTTATAACAGATGTCTGTTTCCCAGCTTTTGAAGTGTAGACCTCTGGTACATTTCAATGGTTCCATGGTGTTGTCATGCCTGTATATACTGTCCTTAGATCAGGTTCATGCTGCTGCTCCTGGCCGTCCTCTCCCCAGTCCCCTTCTTTCTCCCAAATAGCCTGCCTTTAACTATTGAGATATTTTTGTTTTTCAAGAAAATTTGTATTCTATATACCTGAGAAAACACTTGATTTTTTTTGAGTCTGGCTTATTTTGCCTAAAATGGTAGTCCAGTTCCATCCATATTCTTGAAAGTGACATAATTTCTTTCTTCTAATGCCAAATTGTACTCCATTGTGTGTATATGTGTGTTCATTCATCTGTTGATTCCCACCTAGGCTGACTCTATATCTTGCCTGTTGTAAACAGTGCTTCAGTGACCATGGGTATGCAGGGATCTCTACTGAATGCTGACTTACATTCCTTCAGGCATATGTCCAGGAGTGGGAGAACAAGATCATTTAATAGTTCTGGTTTTACTTTTTTGAGCAATGTCCACACTGGTTTTCATAGTGTCTGTTGTGATTTATATTCCCACCAGCAGTATATGGGGGGGTCCCTTTTCCCATTTTTCACCAGTGTTCGTTGCTGGTTTGTTACCATTCTGACTAGGATGAAATCCTAATGTAGCTTTGATTTACATTTCTCTAATGACTGGCATTCCCTAATGACATGACATTTATTGATCATTTGTATTTCTTTGTTCAGTTAATTTGCCAGTTTTCTGATTGAAATTTTTGTTCTCTTGATGTTTAGTTTTTTGAGTTTTAATATATTCTGGATATTAATTTTCTGTGGGATGCATAGCTGGTCAAGATTTTCTCTGATACTATAACTGTCTCTTCTCTATGGTAAATGACTTTGTTGCACATCAGAAGCTTTTGTATCGAATTCAATCCCATTTGTTAACTCTTGCTGTTTTCTTTTTTTTTTTCCTGAGTTACAGCAGTAAAAGATGTTAGTTGTGAAATGCAGATGATTTTTGTAATCATTATAGAGATGAGCAGGTGAAGAATTAGCCTTAACTATGGTTAGCAAGTAAATGCCTGCAGGTCAATATGGCCAAGAAGGTAACTTAAAACCTCCCCATTATCTATCCGTTCCTTTCCATCCCTATTCCATATAGGATAAACCTATGCTGAACCTTTGTATCTGTGCAGCAATGCTAGCAAGGTTTCCTATTCTCGGGGGTTGTGTGGCCCCTCCTCGACATGTGTGTGTAAATAGGTATGGTTACCTGAATAGATAGACTGCCAGTGGCATTGTTGGTTATTTGATGTGTGCCATGGACATGTGTGTATTTCAATTTGCACGGAAGTACTTAAACAAGACAAGAATGCACAAGAATAGTGGAAGGTTTTTTCATTTGTGAGTTTGAAGTCCTTGAAGGACCATCTTTGTGAATAGTGAGTTCTACTTCAGAGACAGCATTCTCCCAGGCAGATAGGAGGGCTCTGAACTCCTCTCTGTGTTTCTCACAGCTCCCACAATCTACAATAAATCCCTGCTTTGACTAAATAGTCTATTCCAGAAACCATGGCCTGAGGAGTTCAGTTGACTTGGGATTCTGATTCATAGCTGTCAGGGTAAGCACAGAGGAAGTTTAGTCAGCCAGGAAGAAGGAGATGCTGGTAAATGGTGCTTGATCCAGGTCCTGGAAGTAGGCCCATGGCATACCTTCCCCTCCATCAAAAATGGGCCTGCCCATCAGAAATGGGCCTGCGGCATGCCTTTTCCTCCATTCTCCTTGGTGGGCTTTACCTCATTCATAGGGAGCAGTGGGAGGTCCCGCTGCTGGCACTGGCAGCTTCCTGCCCCACCTCCACCATGAGAGCTGCCACGGAGATCTACCTATCATCCACACTGTAGTATGGAAAGGTGGGCTCTCATTCCAGCAGGTGACTTTGTGGTAGCCGCTTGTCAGTGGATTTTTTTTTTTCCTATTGGCTTGTTGCTACAGGCTTGGTGCTGGCAGATTACAACTCTGTAGCTAGTCATTTTCGATTTATTTGAACCTATTTCTCCAGTCGACTGAGCTTTCACTGGCTAGCATCAATTCAGACACACTGCAATTCCTCAGAATCTCTGTCCCCATCAGATGGTTCGATCTATGAGAAATTTAGCTAGAGGCATTTAGACAAAAAAAGAAATATTGTGGCTGGGGAAGCATTTAAGTTAGAGGAGGCAGCCAGGGCTGTTTTATTACTTAGGCCTGTGTCACCTGTGATGACCCAGGAGAGTGGAGAATATTGATCGCATGTCACTCAAGGCATTCAGCAGATTGCATTGACAAAGCTTGGCAGGTCTGTAATAGCAGGGTTACTGGCCTTGGCTGTGGCCCAAGGGAAAACTCTGCCGGCCTATTACTTGGCAGCCTTTCACTCTTATAGAATTGGGACAGCACTGACAAAAGAGAGGACATGGTTTTACGGTTACAAATGATTTTTCCCTGCTTGCTTTCCTCGCCCCCCTTTTAATTTCACTTCTCTTCCCTTCCATGGACCTCCCTCCCTGGTCCCTGCCAGCCCCTCCTTTCTTGTTATAGATGATTGTGCGAGGATGTCTATGTAAGGACACCCTAGAATGCGGGTACAGAAGGCTCAGCAGGCCTGCATGGGCCCACGCTGTTCTTTCCCGGTGTGCCCAGCCCAGGGTTCCAGCCAGTAGATCATGGCTGTGCAGATGCTTGACCTTGATGTGGGAGCTGCTCATAGCTGAGGCCCTCCACTAGAGGAAGAGCTGCCACTGCTTGGCATGAGACTCTCTTCTTCGTTCCCTGGTAGGCTCAGTTCAATCTAGCTGAAGGAAATGGTCAGGCACCAGAGAGACACTGGCATTAATTCCAACAAATAGTTTCAAAGATCAGTGGAGAGGATTCTTTATAGTCACTGCCTGTTTTATGAAAAGATTGAAATTAGCACCATTAATGGAATTTTTATTCCTAATACAGGTTGACCTCTGATGGAATGTTCTGTAATGAGTATTTCTATACTGTTACCATGGTATATGAGGCAGTCTTTGAGTTTTCTGTGTACTTTTCTCTTAGGAAATCAATTTTGTTCTCTCCTTTGCCTCTCCGAGGGTAGGGAAGATAATTGCCCTCATTTTAAAGAAGAGTAAGCTGATGTATAATTGGTCTCCAAATCACAAATACGTTCACTGTTCCAGTTGTCTGTATTCTCATTAATCTTTAGTCCTCTAGTTCAGTGGATGTAAACAAATGTCTTTTGCTCAATATCAACTTCTGGGTGATCTGGTTTCTAACCATCCTTAAGAACAAAGAATTTCCAATCTGCACTGCATGCCATCAGTTGGCATTTAGGATTACCGGTATGACTCTTAGTTTTGAGGTTTTTAAGACCTTAAAAGGCCTGCCTTCAATATTGGACTTGTCTTTGGCTTTGCACTTATACTTCACCTAGTCATAGATGACTTGAATGCTATTGGGGATGGTTACTCTATCTCACTGAGTTTTAGTTTCCTCATTTGTCAAATAATGCATCATATTGCTTATTAAAAATAAGTGGATTATTCTAGCATGTGAATTATAGCTCAATAAAATTATGAATCAATGTGTATTACGCTTCTCTTGTAGAAATGCCTTTCTTCCTCCTGCCTTCTTACGCACCCAGAGGTTCAGGAAGGCTCAGTGAGAGCTGTCATCCAGGCCAGTACTGTGGACTTGGTGTACTATTGGAGAAAGCAGTGTGAAAGTATTGCAAACAGCTGTGGACCCATTAATATTCTATAGCACTTTAAGCCACTTTGAATTAAAATACTTATCTGTGAAAGGTTTTATAATTCATATGACCTGAAATAATTTACACCTAATTAGATTTTGTCAACTGAATAATTCCGTCTCATGTTGCTGCCACAGAATAATTTAAGCATCCGCATTTTATTCTCAAAATAGCTGTAAATGTCAAATTAATTTTGTTGACATGATCAACATGTAGAAGAACTACTTGGCAGAATTGTTTATCAATTGAATTATATTATGGGTTCCTGCAAAATATGTAGTTGGGTCACGTGTCACTAACTTTTGCTGCTCATTACTTTCCAGGAACAAAGTTCCTGCCAGTAGTAACAAAACTGTCAGGACTTTTCTACATGTGAGGTTGGATGTGCTCAGGAGGGAAGAGAAGTTCCCTCTTCTTTTTCCAGTGTGTCTTCTGCAGCATTCCCTTTCGGAGTTGTCATTTTGTCCCTCACAGCTATCTCCATGCTTGTGGTTGTTCCCATTAATGTCACATGACATTCCTAGCTCATGTGCCCATATGTAAGTGATATCAGGTCTGTCTGTATGGGTCTTTCCACGGGAAGCTTCTCTCCTCCTTTCCTGCCCTTCAGAGAAAAGTGTCTTGCTACTTATGTTGAGTCCTCTCACGTTGTCCCATTTGCTCTTAAAGCCCTCCTCCACCCTGTCACCCTGGCTTGTCCCTGCCTTCTAGCAGCAGATGGCGGAGGCCTGCTATATACAGATGAGCATGGGGCAGTGCTTCTCAGCCCATGTCTCCCAGGCCATGGAGAAAATGATGCTATCTGTACAGTCCTCTCAATAAGTGGGCAGGGCTTCTCATGGCTAGAGACAGCTGGCTCTGAGGCCAAGGTACTAAGCCTTCTGGATGGGGATATACATGTTGGCACGCATACTGCCTTGTGACCTAACTGGTCATGGTAAGTGTTAGAATGTGTTCATTTGGGAAGCACTTGAATGATTCTCTTGCTCTGACAACAGTGTTCTGTGTGCTGTAACTGCACCTCAGGGCCACTGCAGTTCTGCCCATGGTAGAGAGTCATGAGGAACCTCAGATGCTGTGAGGTAATGACTTTGCCAGTCGCCTTCCCAGGAGAAAAGGAGTGGTCTTTGCCCTGACTTCCATGTAGGAGCTCGGGAACAGGCTTCATTCACAGCTCAGGAGTGGGCTGTATACAGAAGTTCCTTTCTTGCTGGCGTCAAACTGTGGCTCTACTTGCTACAAGAGTCAGAACCAGTTCAGAACCTGCTGCAACTCCATGCCTTATTCCTGACAGTGTGGCACCCTTCAGAGAGGGAATCATGCCACCTGTGGGTAGAGCCCCCCTCCCACACTGCATTTGACATAGCTCTGGGGAGAAGCCTAACGCTGCCCTGAGTATGTTTTCCCTCACTCCTGTCCAGCTTCCCTGTGACCAGAGAAGTTTTACCATGCCATGTAACTAAGTGCCCTGAGGTCATGAACTGCGGGTGTAAATATGTGTCATCGAATTCATGCCAGAAAATACTATCAATTCAGTATCCCCAGTGCACAAATGGAAAGAAAGCACCAGTACTCCTGATCTTCATAAAGGAGAAGAAGGTGAACTTTCAAAACTATAGACCTGAGGTTTGATTATGACCCAGAGAAGTTTCCAGAAGAATTTGTAGAGTAAAGCTTTTTGAAGGACATGGTCATTGCAGAACCAAAATAAAATATGTTGCCAGACCAGATTCCTTCTTTCACAAAAGGGACTGGCAATTTTTTTTCCTGTGAAAAGCCAGATTATATTTCAGGTTTTCAAAGCCATTTAGTCTCTAAGACAACTACTTGGTACTGCCATTATAGAATAAAAGCAGCTACAAATGCACATAACTGTGTATGAATAAAACTTTATTTACAAAATAGGCAGCAAACTGATAGGTTGGACTACAGGGTTCGATGGCCCAAATCTTTCTGTAGAAGAGCATGTTAGATAGCTGGATGTCTGCATGTAGTTTTATTATAGAGCCCTTCATAAGATCTTTGTGGAAAAGTCTGACCTTAATAACAGTGTACTTGGCATGAGCATGAAGAATGATCTGTGGTTGTATGACCCAGGCTCCTGCTTCAGTATTTGTCAGTATTTTTATCCATGACTCAGTTTGGACTAAGGGATCAAATGTGCAGTTGGAGCAAGATTGCAAAAGGTCTGGAGCAGTTCTAGATTCATATCTATCAATCTGAAAAGTTGAACAGACAGGTGTGAAATCTTGTATGTTGAGGTCAAAGTGCACCTTGATAGTATAGATACAAAGTGTTCAGAGATAGCTTAATAGCTGCTTGCTTGAATAAGCTGGGTCTATTCCTATCAGAATGCATGCAGAGAAAGTTATCCAGGTGGGTAAAGGACTTAAATCTAATCCCAGTAGAGACAGCATGGTCATGGCTTAGCCCAGAGCGCTATATGAGAAGGGTCTTCAATTATTTAAAGGGCTGTCATGTAGAAGAGGAATTGCGTGCACTCTAGGTGATCCCAAAAGACATAAAGAAGTACAGTGGGGAGAAGATACAGGTAGACTTGGTATTCAGGGAAGAACTTTCTGACCATTTAAACTGTCCAAAAGAGGGATGGGTATTATTTGGAGGGTGTGGGTCTCTGGGAATACGGCAGGCATTCCTGACCTTGTCTTGTGATTGGGGAAGATGGTTTTCCCCGGCACTTGTAGTCCTAAGAGCTCATAAAACACAAGCCTTCTCCATGCTACCTTCCATGTCCCAGCAGAGGTCAAGGGATGATCCCTTGTGTTGTGTGCCCCCTGCTTCACTGTAATGGTGGGGATGCTAGATGTACATATTCCATGTGTGTCTCTCTGTCCTCTCCATGTGGCCTGTCACCTCCCCCCTCCCCCCCAGGCAGTGTCACAAAGCCTAGTGTCTGTTGAGCTAACACATCATGCACAAGAAAGAGACACATCCAAATGTCTTCTTGTTGTAGTTTGAAAGTGCAGACCTGTGGTAGGGGACTGAGGTTACTCATGACAGCAGTATGTGCAACACAGAAGTTGCTAACTACAAATCTGAACTCGACTTCCCATGTAGTTGATTGTCCAGATTTTCAGAAGTGATGAAAATATATTATTCATATAAATTAAACTGAAAAATGTGCTGTCTGTATCCATTATGTTAAGTCATGTGCTGTACATGTTAAGCAGTAAAATTGGTAATGTGTGGCTATTGTGTGCATTCATACATGTTTTTCCAGTTTACATACCGCTGTTTAAAATCCACATGGGAACAAATCCCTCTTACTGGGTTAGGGGGATCTTGTGTCAATGATGCTGTTTACCCTCTGTGTAGAAGAGGGTCAGATGCAATATAGGAGCCCTTCCTGATTACAGGATATGATGTCAGGTTTTGAATGCCGCTAACTATAGGCCACTTGAAGGACAAAGTGTATTTGGACATTAAAGCATGTCTCTATTGAGGGCATGAGAGGGTGCCGAGGAGAGTTGTTAAGTAGCCTTAGAAGCGGCAAGGCTTTGGAATCCAGCAGATTGAGAGTGGAGCCTGAGGAGGAGCTTGGGACACAAAGCAGAGCATTTATGTCAAGTAGCAAGTGCTGGAGGATCTGTTTGCAGTGTGCTGTGAGAGCCTAATCCCTGGGGAGCAGGGGCAGGTGGCCTTGAGTTTGCTGTACTGGGAAGGGATGTAATAAGGGAACAAATGCAGGATCCACCAGTATTGTTGTTATCCATGAAAATCCCTGATATGGGAGGAGAGGGATTTTTACAAACAAGATTACAGGTAGGAACCACAATGACATTCTGCTCTTTTGGTTTTGGACTTACCCTTCCAGGGCAGTTTAAATAAAAGTATATTTTTTGTGAGTAATTTTGAGTTAAAAATAAGCATTTCTATTCATTAATGAGACAGTGCTGAGGAATATTTTATCTAACCTACTTTAACTAGAAACAAAGTCTATGTACTACAGTTTGTTTATAGGTTAGAATTATAAAGTGCAGCAATAATAACTTTGAAAATCGCTTTTGAGTAAACAGAAATCAGAATTTTAATGGAATGGCAAATGTGAAGAATGAAAATCCTTTGATGCTGTTAATGTTAGCATCAAGAGAGAAAAATTTCTTTCTTGGTAGGTTTTTTTGTGAGTTGTTGGCTTGTCTGGTCGTCTGGTTTGGGGCAGGGTGAGCGAGTGTGTGTGTGTGTGTGCGCACACACACATGCACATGTACACACATGCCTGTAGAACAGGCTATTAAATCATTAAGGTTCCAAGACTCATCACAAAAATAGTTTTATTAATCATAAGAATGACTCAGAATGGAACTAGGAAAATAAAATGGTTTTTCAATGGTTTTTCAACCCTCTGTGGACTACATGTCTAAAATGCTGATTTGCTAATACCTGGAACTTCCAAATTAAATTTTATAGTATATGGGTGATTTATTGTAATCTGCTAGGAAATTCATCTTTAAAAAAAAACTCAGAACGCTCAGACGTCGGGGAGGAGAAGCATCTCTAATTCAAAGCAGAAGTCCGGCTCAGATCACACATCTCTAGAGGATGGAGGGGAGGTTTTACTTGTTGCATCTGTTTTAAAAATATTTATACATACAGCTGGGTTTTAGTACTTTACTTCTGGTTTTAATGATGGAATTCCCAGAGGACTAAAATTGTTCCAAACAGTCTGAACTACGTCTGAAGTTCAAGAACTGTATACAATGGGCTGAAAGACTTTAATCCTGGTTGGAAACACTGAATAGGAAAGCTGGGCTTTAGTCCTATGTTTCTTTAACTTTATGTTAACAAATACCTCCTTGCCTCTTACTCTGCCCTTCCCAAACAGTCTGGCTGGAGTTCTCTATGAATGCTTGTCTTACTGAAAGTCATTGGTAAATTCCTAGGTCACCAAATGCAGTGCTTTGTCAGTAGTCATTTTCTTCAGCGCCTTAGGGGCTGGGACACATTAGGAAGGAGGCAGAAGTTCTTTGCATGGTGGTCTTCACTTCCCGAGTTCCTCCCTCAGACTTTCAGAAGTCAGTAATGGGCTGTGCTCCAGCCCTGGACTAGCTTGCTAATTGGTTCTTCTGATGCATTCTGGGTTATTCATAGTGGCAGCACTTCAGTTCATCATGGCCTGAATAAGCACTTTGGGAACCCGAGTCTCCTCCACCCCTTCCCTGCCGTGTGGGCGCCCCCTGCAGTCAGAAGAACACCAGCAGGAACCTCTCCAGTCCTGGTGGGGGAGAAGGCGCCAGAGTGTGTTCTGGGAGAAATAGACAGCCAGGGCCAGCTGCAGCAGTCTGCCAAAAGACTGGTAGTAATTCCCCAAATTCCCAAATCTGTGTGTTCCTGTGTAGAACCTATGCTTTTCTCTCTATCTCTCTTCTCTCTTTCTCTTTCTCTCTTTTCCCCCCTCTCCCCTCTCTCTCTCTCTCTCTCTCTCTCTCTCTCTCACTCACACACACACACACACACACACACACACTGTGTAGACCTGTGTGCATATACTGATATCACTACCAAACCGTTATGTTCTGTTTATACTTCTAATAGCTTTGGTAATTGACATATAAGGAACTTGGACACATTTAAACCACACAATTTGATAAGTTTGACACAGTACAGTCAGGATGACAAAGGAATCCATCACCTCCAAGTTTCTCTGCAATTCCTCCTTCCTCAGCACTCTTTCTGCCTCCATTCCTGCCTATGGCCAGCTCCTCAGTAAATTGTAGATTATTACATAAATGTGGCCTTATTACACAAATGTGCCTATCTTCTTTCACTCGGGGATAATTATTTTCAGTCTATATGTGCTTATATAAATACAGTCGACAGAACATGCTTTAAGGGTTTCTTTGACTCAGCATAGTTATTTTGAGGTTTAACTATACTGGTGTGTGAACAGTTCTTTCATTTTGTTCTTCAGTGATGTACTGTTGTATGGGTGCTCACATTCACTGATGAGCATCTGTGCCATTTCCAGCCTCTCCATGTTAGGAACAACTGTGCTCTGAACGTTTGTGACAAATACAGAATGCAACCTTCTGTGTGAGACAAGGTCTGGGAGAGGACTGGAGACAGTTTGTGAAGTACTGAGCATGTTATGAAGTTGCCACTCCACAATCAAGGCAACTGTATAATTTGCCCAACATAAGGACTGTTTCCACAGCCACATCAGAGCCCCAGGTGGTGAATATCTTTTTCATTTGGCCACTCTAGTATTACAGAGCACTGTTTCATTGAACTTTTAACTTTCATTTCATTAATGAATAATGATAGCAACCATTTTTAGCTGCATTTACTTATTGTCTCTGTAACCTTCCAGTATGGTGACAAAATACCCAAGGAAAACAAAAGGAAGATTCACTGTGGCTTGTGGTTTCAGAGGTTTCAATCCTTGCTAATGTATTATGACCCTTTGGTCCTGTGGCAAGGCAGAGAGCATCATGGCAGAGTTTTGCTCACCTTCTGGTGCCCAGTCCAGAATAGGTTCCTTTGTTTCTTGAGCTGATTTGTGGGCTGATAATTTTTATCACAGCCTTGAAGGACTGTATTGATTCTCACTAGCCTCTTACCTTCTTTCTCTTGTGGACCCAGTTCCAGTTAGGTCCCAGATCCAAGTGAAGGAAGAGCTCTTGAGTAGGTCCTACTGAGGACCTACAGCAGCTGGCACTTGCTGTCAGGACTGGTCTTCACACCTGGAATCCAGCAGTCTCATTGCGCTGCTATGCTGGGCGGGTAGAGGTTTGCAACAAAGCTTGGGCACTGGCACTTATGCTGATGGAACCCTATGCTGCATTTGCAATTGTTGGTGGGTAGGGGAGAAATGTGGTCTTCCAGCCAGCGATGGTGCCCCAATCATGGAGCGTATGCTCTTCAGGTGTGAGATTCCTGAGGTCTTCACCTTCCCAAATCCCAGCACTGGATGTATGTGGAGGCTGCCATCTTGTTTAGTGCTTAGTTTAATAATTCACTCTGTCTTGGTCCTGGGATGTATGGTGGAGACATACAAAGGCAAGAGAAATGTCTTCCCTGTTTATCTGCCAGCTATCAGGTCAGGGGAGTTAGGCTCTTAATCTCATTTGCATTTGTCATGGTAAAGGCCAAGCTCCACAGGCAGCACAGAGAGACCCCTGCATGGTACAGGTCTCTGCTTGGGAAGCTGGCTGCTTAAAGCACATAATCTCACCAGCACAGTTTTATTCTCTTCCTTTTTAATAAACCAGCTCTGACAGATGAAAAGGAATCTGTGCCAGAGCTCACATTTCTCATGTTAGGCATATTTCAGCCATAAACTTAATTACGACAAGAATTTTCAAATGACTCCAACTTTTTGTGCGGTGGGTATCAGAGGATACCACGTTCTATTTTGAGCTGATAAAATTCTCCTTCTGAAAGCATTTGTTTATTACATTAGGGCTTCACATGAGCTGAGCTCCATCCTGACCCCGTGTAAAGTGTCTGTGGTGGATTTCATTACATCCATCTACCGGCAGTCCTGCCAGTGCACTGGCAGCAAAATCCTAGTGGAGAATAAATGGCAATAAAAAAGAGAGATGATAGCCGGCGTGAGTGGCGAGGAGCACAGCTTTATTGCGGCTGGACAACCCCGGCGTAGTGACTTGGCATGCAAACATGAGCTTAAGAGAGTGTGAGTGAAAGCTGATATTGGAATAACGACTTCACGGCACAGACATGGGAATAATTTAATTAATTGCACTGAAATTTCTTTGATGAATAGTTATGTGGTGATAAGCACAGGGTCGAGCTGCAGAATGAGTCTCAGCTTTTTAATGGGCCGGCACAGCTGCAGCCCTGGACGCCTTCCCACTTTGTTTTTGCCTGCAGCAGCTCTGCGCGCTTGGCTCATCCACATCTCTGCAGCTAAGTGCGCCCTGGTGGGGGCTCCCTCCACCCTTCCACCCTGCACTCTTCACCTCCTACCCCTACGTCCTCCACCCTCATCCCTCCACCCCCTATCTCTCTGTCTTCTACCCTCATACCTCCACTCTTCCACCCTTCACCTCTCCATCCTCCACCCCCACCTCTCCACCCTCACCTCTCCATCCTCCATCCCTACCTATCCATCCTCTAGTCCCCCAATCCTTCCACACGCCACCCCAACCCTCCATTGTCTACCCTCCACTCTCCACACCCCACCCCTCCATCCTCCACCTTTCACACTTCTGCCCTTTATCCCCCAATCCTACCCTTCCATCCACTCCCTACCCCCAACCCTCCACCCTCTATTCCCCACCCCTCCACTCTTCCACCTTCAATCCTTTACCCCCACCTCTCCATTCTCTACACCCTACCCCTACCCCTCCATTCTCTGCCCCCACTCCTCCATAGTCCCACCCTCTATCCTTCACCCCTACTACTTCATCCTCCACCCCTCCATCTTCCACCACATCCCTCTGCCCCATCCCCCACCCCTCTACTTCTCCACCCTTTACCCCTCCACGCATGCAGAGCTGAGGGGCAAGGACATTTAGCCATGGGAAGCCAGCTGCTAACTGCTTTGAAATGAAACCCAGATCAAACGAAAATTGTGGGATGGTTTCCTTGTGTTGGCTGTGCCAACTCCCCCCCCCAACCCGTTCCCACTCCCCGAGTCTTTGCTGCTAAGTTGTATAAAGATTTTAATAAAAATTTCTTGTCCCCGGAGAAAGAGGCACGTCTTTGTTGTCAGGGAGCTAGAGGGAAATGAGCAGGGCAGCCCAGCTGGAGCGCCGCCATTAATCCCACCACTCAGAGCCCCTATTTCCAGACAGATCAATTACTTACGGCTGTAACCAATCTCTTGCCGTTCTCTTGCTGTGCAGGGCTCGTTTCCAGACTTGGCAGCTGACATAACCTTCAACTCGATAGGACTTGGGCTGCAAACCTCTTCAGGTCTGTCTCCACTCACGGAAGCTATACAAAGGAGATGTTAAATACAAAGTCAAAAACTGTGGGTGGTAATCCCTGCTTGGCTCAGGAACACCCATGGATCTAGGCAACATTTTCAGTTGGATTTTTTTTTAAACAAGACGGATAGTTCTGTTATTTTCTTCACTTTTATGGACAGGCTTTGCATGAGAGGAACACACTCTCTGGAGGGAAGAGATTACCCACAGTGGATGCGTTTCTTATCAACTTCTAAGTTGAAAGATTAACCCAGTAATGGAGAACAAGGAGATTAGGAGGAAATGGGAAGGGTAAAGACAGGTGAACTGTTCTAATGCTTCTTAGCCCCTTCAGCTGCTGGGCTGGTTGGCATAAGGCCAGGAGATTAGGTATCAAAAAGAAGTGACCCTTGTAATGCACAGTGCTTGGGACATGTCAGCTGTTCATAGAGTGGAGCAGTGTGTCAATACAGCACTTGAGTGGAGGACCTGAACTCAAGAGCCTCCAGAGACTTCACCCAGAATTTTTTTAGTTATCTGAAAGTCTTGACTATTCCTTGTATCTGATGACCCTTCCCAGCTTTCAAACTGAAGAAGTACTCAGGGGCCCTGCAAAGGAAGCCAGAGGGTTCTCTTAGTGATCAGATTTGCTTTAGACACAGCTCTAACTCTCTTGGTAGAGCATGTGTTGCTCTTTCCCTAGTCCCAGCCCTCCTGTGTATGTTTCTTTGAAGACTTTTCATTGACTTTTAATGACCCTGTGAAAACTTGGTAGGAAGGAGAGGGAAGGTGTGGCCATCTAGGAATGTGATGGCTTCATGCTTAACCTTGGGGCCTAGTGGATTGCTTGCGCGTATATGCTCCTAGCGTCTTTTGTCTACTGCTTCATGCTTGCACTGCCAGCCCCCCCTGATGTGGGATGCCTTAGGGGCCATGTGGATATTTATGAACTCCGTGGACAACTACAGAAGTGAATCCCTGCTGGTACCTACTGGAGACCAGGTTTCTCTGAGGTTTATAGCATTACTGTGGATCCATTCTAAAAAAGCAAAAGAAACACTCAGAACTTCCCAAGCATCGCAGACTGAGTGCTTGTGTGCAAGGCATGGGTAGCACATGCACTTCCCCAGCTCTGGTCTTGTGGCTGGGGTTTTTGTGGATATGCCTTGTGTTCTGAATCCTTAAACAGTGTGGCTCAGATCCATTAGGAGCTGTGCAAAGCATTACCCTATGTGTCCTAAGACCCCGTTTGTGGGGTCTAAAGAAGGGAAAGGGAGGTGAGATTTACAGCAAGTTCAAACTGTTTTCCTCTTTGGAATGTTGCCCATCTTGTTAGGAGTTCTTTAGTGCCGGGCCATGCACCGGGAGCTGGGCGAAGCTGTGGTACTTCCCTGCCATCTCTGGGGAGGGGGGGGGGAGGCTTGAGGGCTTAGGTGCTGTAAGCCTTTCCCTTGGCTGCAGTTAGGCAGCCAGCTGACAGTGTAATGGGCTTTGGAAGTAGGTGCAATGTCTGTGTGTTCTGTTTGATATTGCAAAGACCAAGCCCTCCGGGAGATCTACAAAGAGGATGTTCTGTTCTTAAAGAAAGAAAAAGATTAACCTGACACATGAACTGAAAACTCCTGAATTTGAAAGGACTTAGGTGCAACCAAGGAAGGGCTCCATTCACTTTGGCGGAAGCTTCACTTGGCAGGCTGCCTTCTACCCACACGCAGAGGGCTAGACAATTTTTTTAAGGATTTTGGTTAATGAAAGGCTATCACCAGTGAAACTGAGAGGAATAGATTGCAGATGAAGCAGGCCTGTGCGCATGCAAGCGGGTATTCTTGTGGTCAAGACATTCTTTGGAGACATGTACATACTCACATACATAAAAGTCCTAGGACATTGTAACAATGAGATGTACAAGACACTATGTTGAAAACGATCTGGGCAGGGGAAGGAAGGAGTTGGGGAGGTGGGGAGGGAAGGGATAGTAGGGGGAAAACAGAAGAAGTAATGATAAGAAATGTACTCATTACCTTGCTCATGTAACTGTAACCCCTCTGTACAGTGGTTCTTCACAATAAAAAAATACTTTACAAAAGCCTAGGACTACAGGGAACCTACCTTGAAACCCCTTTCTTCATGTTCAGCTTATGCTCCTGAGCCAGGTGAGGGATAAAATGCTTGTTGTTTTGGAGCTGTTGAGCCAATTCTGTCATTCACAAATGGATGCATCCATTTTACAAATATTTATTGAGTACCTGCTATATACCAGCTACTGTGCTAGGCACTAGAGAAGAAATGATCACATGGAAAATAAGAAATACACATAGTCTCTGTTCTGCTGTTGGGGAAACAGACAAAAACAAACAATCACACAATTATACATCTGCAATTTTTTATTGGCTTGGTATTCAATAAAGACAATTGAGCCCCTTTGTGTGCTCTAAACTATAACAAGCTTTTAAGAGAAAAATCTCTGCTATGTTCAAGCCAGCAGTCTGCCATTGCTAAAGAAGAAACTGGTTATATTTTCTTATAGAATGGAGCAGAGCACCTGGTCTGTATAGGAGCTGTGCTTGGCTGCATATTTATTTGCCACCTCGACCTTAGGACTGGGACTGGTCTTGGGGACTGAGTGCAAGCCCCTGGACCAGCACCAAAAGAAGAAAAAAAATACCTTATTGAGGCTGTTCCCTGCTCCTAAAACCCTACCCTAAAACAGAAGGATAAAAATCCCTCCAGATTCAAGGAGGATATGTACCTCATGGAACTTTTCTCTGTAGAGTTTTCCAGAAGCATTAGAATTCAAAGCTGAGATAAGGCAGTAGGAAGTTTGTGTTGGGGTGGGGTCACTGCTGTCTCTGTTTGTGTGGACATGGTACCCTAAAGCCTGGGCTTGGTGGCACTGGTGCCAAGGCTTGTTCTTACATACTCTTCCTGTTCCTCTGTCTTGTGTTATTTATTTCCTGCTGCAAAGGATGGTGTAAAATGGATCATTATGGATGCATTCACAGTGATACCAGCTCATGATACTGGTCAAGAGGTTTGTGCTTTTGCAGCATTGAACAAGTTGCTTTCAGGAAAGGAAGTCTCTTCAGCAGGAAGTCACCCACAAGCAGGGATTATTTAAATGGTGAATCTTTACGTGGATTACACTGAGTGACAGGAACTGTACAGTGGCATTTTCTGGGGAGAAATCAATCAATATGAATGACTTGGGAGCTCACTGTGCAGCTGTGGTGCACGCTGGGTCTACTTGAATGGTGCGTGATCTCTCGGCCTTTGGAATCATTTTGTGTGAAGGCCTTGCATAGATCACTGTTTTCTTACTGGTTGATGTTTTACACCCTATATGGGCTGAAGTGAGAAAGTGCATGCCTTTGGGGTGGGGGTGTGTTTGTGTGTGTGTGTGTGTGTGTGTGTGTGTGTGTGTGTGTATGTGTGAGTTTATGTGTGTGTAAGTGTGTGTGTATGCATGCGTTTACATACATACACATGTGCTGGGCAGAATAACTGCTTCCACAGACTGCACATTGAAATGGAGAGTGGAGTTCATTTTGATTTGCATTATTTTATAAGGTTGTATGTACATAGTTATTGACCTATTGTGACCTACTAGAACTACACTAGACATATACTAATTATTACAAATGAGGGAAACTTAGGCAGCCTATGTTTCTTCGGATCTGGCTTACTTCGCCAAATATGATTTTTTCCAAGTCTTTCCATTTCCTTACAAATGAGGCAAAGTCATTCTTTCTGATGGAAACTACAAGATATGGAAACAAAAAGTGGTTTTGTTTTTTTCTTAGTGTACTATATGCAATTATTTTTTTCTTTTTTTTCCCAATGTGGTTTATCCCCTGTTGTCACTGTTTTTTATTTTGGTACCCTTTGTATTGTATATAAGTTTATCTACTTTGGGACTGGAATCACAGAAATTGTGAGACAATGGACAAAAGAGGAACCAATCCATTAGCAATACTCACAAGACACTACATTGGAAATGACTTCTACAACTTGAAGGAGAAGGGGATTTGGGAAATCAGGAGAAAATGAGAAGAGGATGTAGCACTGTTTGAAAAGAAATGTACTCATTACCTTACTTATGTAACTGCAACTCCTCTGTACATCACCACCTCGACAGTTAAAAAAAAATGGAGAGGGGGTCTTGGAAGGTGGCTCAGTGGTAGAGCGCTTGCCTTGCATGCATGAGGCCCTGGGTTTGATTCCTCAGCACCCCATAAGCAAAAAGAAAAAATCCGGAAGTGGCGCTGTGGCTCAAGTGGTAGAGCACTAGCCTTGAGCTGAAGAGCTGAGGGACAGCACCCAGGCCCAGAGTTCAGGCCCCACGACCAAAATGGAGACTATATTACATTTGTCATGGCTTATTTCATTTTTCTTCCTTTGTTGTGGATTTTGAATCCTGAGTGTATCTGTCTGTGCCATTATTAGTAAGTGCTTTGTCTTATGATTGACCTCTGTTCCTCTTTCTAGCCTACACATTTGTCAGCCCCAGTCCTGATTACATGAGGTTTGCTTCCTACATTCTCTCCTTCCTGCTCCCCTGTCTTCCAGGTCTTTCTGGATGGCTTACTAGATAAGAGGAGCCAACTTGAACCCTCCATGGAGGCTCCACTCCTCTCACCATCAGACAGTGATCTTGGCAGATCCAGGGCTGAGTCTAGAATGCGCCACACAGCAGTGTGCACAAGTATTTGTGAGTCTTACAGAACAGATCACATTGCAGATACTTTGAAGCATTTGCTAATGGAAAGTCTGGCTGAGGCAGGATCTTAGATAATATGAGGACTCAGCATACTGTCTCCAAAACATGTTGCAGCATTTATTAGCTGGGCTGGAGCTCAGGGTAGGCTCCCATTAAAAAAAAAAAAATCTTTGTAATGATTAGCAAGGGCCCTGTATAATTTAAGGTATTCTTTGGAGTTCATAAATATGGCCTCATAAAAAGCCCAAATAGAAGGGAACTGTGACTTTAAGTCATTAGAAGCCCAGTGGTTTGATAAAATAACAGGAAACAGACAATTTATTATGAGCAGTCTCAGTAGCTCTGGATTATCTATAAAACTTTTACAGCCTTCCCCAAGTGGCGAGAAGCCATAAAACTTGGCTGAATGAGGGACTTGTTAATTTACTTGTTAAAGCAAATTAAAAATTTATAAGTGCTTTTAGGTAAATGAGATCTTCTCTCATTGCTGCCCTTGTGGGGCTCTGGAGTCCTAGAGGGGAGAGTGGCTGTGCTCAGACACCACTGCACAACAATAAAAGCTGTTAAATTGCTCCAGTTTATTACAGCCAAGCTGCACAGCTGTTGCCATGGCTAGCTATGGGGTACTGGTGGTTGACAGCCTGGAGTGTCACTTGGTTTTCTGTCACATCCAAAAGGAAATAGAATATTGGGGTGGGGAGAGTGAAGATAATACTTTAGCTATGTGATTATCCAGTGGTTTGTGTTATACATCATGCACTTCTCTCCCTTGCCTTATCAGTCATAGAAGGTGTGTGTGTGTGTGTTTGTGCATGCACTAGTGCATGCATGTGTATCTTTATACTTGTAAGTTTACAACCCATCATGGTGCTGCTCTGCCATCTAGACCATGGATAAAGCCACCTCCATTTCTTGAATGAAATTTCTCTTTACTTTTTCTCTAGCTTCAACATTAGGAGAAGGAGGTAATTGCCTATTGGACTCTAAAATAAAATCTATGCACAATGAGTTGGGTATTTTTAATTTTAAGTTTATAGTTAAAGGCAGATTTTCTTCTGTTTGGATGATCTATCAAGAACAGTTAACATTCTTGGGTCTGAATATCTTGTTTCACCTCTATCTGTTTTTCACTTGTGGAATTTCTTGCAGAGATAGCTGGCTGACTAGGCGTCTGTGAGTGCTGACTAAGGCTGGTAGGGGTGAGTGCCTAGCTGGAAGTCCTGGCACTGGGCATCTTGTCCTACCTGCCCTGCCTGTCCTGCCTGTGCATTGCAGGGGGCAGTTCTCACCTGGCCACACTGTGGGGCCCAGCAGATTCCTTCCATGTGCATCAGATGTTTGATCTGTGGGCAAGAAAAAAATAGATCTCAGTGGCTAACTCTACTTAATGTTAAGTTAAAAACCATGGTATGTCACAAGTATCATCTTTCAGTTCTGAAGACATTGGCTTGTGGTAATATTTCCAGTCACCATATAGGAGCAGTGCTTTACTTTAGCTTTGACCTAATGAAAGTAGAAAGAGACACTTATACTGACCTGTGTCTGTGTGTCTATTTATTGTTCAGGTACTTATATGTGTACCCTTAATTTGGATTCAGCTTTATTATATTTCGAAAGGCATATTGTTGAGTAGAGCTTCACAGAAAACTGATTAATAGCTTTATATTTTTGGATGGTATCCTATACCTTAGAAAGGTTCACCTTTTAAAGATTTCTTTTCACATTAAGGTTTGTTTCAATAATCGATTCTTGGCTGCTGTCCTCTCTACTTGAGAAGTACTGCGGTATATTACCCCTGAGTGCTTACTTTACTTCTTCACA
This sequence comes from Dipodomys ordii, assembly GCF_000151885.1. NCBI lineage: Eukaryota > Metazoa > Chordata > Mammalia > Rodentia > Heteromyidae > Dipodomys > Dipodomys ordii. The sequence goes on from NW_012267380.1 coordinate 1,755,037, forward strand.
GCCCTCCACTGGCTTCAGGTTTTAATGGCATGTCCATGTGGAAGTGTCTTCATTTAGAAACTTGGCTACAAGAATTTTTGCTTTAGCATATGTTCCATACTGGGTCTTGCATCCTTTATGGCTAGAATTTCTCACTGGACTACCCAGTAGTCCTGGTGATGAAGCCTGTGGATCAGAAGTGATGCTGTCCTTGTGGTCAAGAGAACCAAACTAAATTCCACACACAGAAAAGGTGGGATAGATTTAGAAATTTGAGACTAGAAATAGCAAATGATGTGGGCCAGAGATTGATTTCTGAGAAGATCCAGAGCAGAGAATGTTTTGGCAGGATGGCAATGCAGTGCAAAAACCTGGGGCCACTGTGACGGAACACTGATGAGCCTTGCACAGTAAATAGCAAAGCTTCAAATACACGGGGTTTCAGCAGAATTCACATTAGAATTTTACTGTGTATGCTCACTCGTTAGTAATATTGATATATGTTGTAGAATGATTGCTTCATTGCTAATTTTCATATGCTAATTGATGTTTTTCTATAAAACCAAATTCTTTAGCTCTTTACATTTATTGAATGCCATCTGGCTTATGAATTTTCATCAGAACTACCAAAAAGGAAGAGAGGAGGAAAGGAAGGAAAGAAGGGAGAAAGGAAGGAAGGAAGGAAGGAAGGAAGGAAGGAAGGAAGGAAGGAAGGAAGGAAGGAAGGAAGGAAGGGAAGGAGCGAGCTGTTGTAGGCCCCTCCCCTTTGGCCCATGTCATTCGCTGTTTCCATTCTCTAAAAAGGTAGATAATATGTATCTATAATGATATTTGATATGTCTTTATGGATTTTTTGAGATTAAGGATGAAATATCATTCTACTAAAAATATGTCCTCTCCCCTCCAAACAGAACCTTCTCCCCTGCAGCCACCTTCAGTGTATCTGTGGCAGTGCCAAAGATAGACTAAGTATAGACAAAGACCACAGTACAAATATGTCTAACCTGATTCCTAAGAAAAATCCTGCGTTTATTACCTCATAACATTTTTTGCTTAAAGACTTTATTAAGCTCTGCTTGTACAGTAGCAAAGAAATGTGCAGTCGACAGTCCCTGCCATCTTCTTATAACTTCCATGTTCCCTGGTGATTTTCTTTAGCAGAAGCTGCCAGCATTTAGATTTTTCCAGGTATGTAAAGCCTCTTTGCTTTAGATTTACACACACACACACACACACACACACACACGCACACACGCGCGTGCACATATGTATTATAGGCATATAGATCAGAATTCCACAAACCTTTCTACTTTTTTCTTCTAATAAACTTACAGTAAAAATTCAACTAAATCCCAAGTCAGTTAAGACCTCTTAGGTCTTAACTAGATTACAGTTATTTTTTTCTTATTACCTCTTCATTATTTTAACTTCATTTTTTCTCATGGATAAAGTAAATAAACTTATAGTCTACATTTCCTGGGTCTTCTATAGTCTCCTCAAATTCTGTATTATAGTATTTCAGTTATCAGTCATTCTTAGGAAGAAATGTGAAAAGTGTAACATATTAAGATCTAATCCTGTCAAACTGTGTACTGGTCATTTTGAACTGATGGATTTATTACCATTATGATTGAAAATAATGTAAGGATTGGAAGTGGTGGTGCATACCTGTGCAGCACTCAGGAGACTGAGGCAGGAGGATTGCTGGTTCCAGGCTATGTAAGGAGAGGAGGTGGGGGAGCTATGGGGAGGAGAGAGGAGAGGGGGCTTTGCAGGTTACGGGGGGCGGGGGCAACTTCAGGAAAAGTTAGAGTTACTTGGTGCATATACTTTTGGCTCTAATGGTGGTTTTTCTGGATGTCAAGAGAAAACCTGCATTTTGGGGGAGGAGGAGTCCTAATTACTGAACTAGATCTGTTCTTAAATTGCAAAGGAGTATACATCAAAGTGATTGGAGGAATAAATTCCAGTCTGATATTGTGCATAGTTTCAGTATACACTGGCAAAATATCCCGCTGATTGCTGATTGAAAACAGTTGTTAATTCTCTCCTTCACTAAATTCAGAGTGGAAAAACTTTCCTTAATAAAGAACAGATTGAGGAGATCCGAGACCTGACTGTGTGGGAATTAATGGCAGATGCATATACTGGTAGTTAAAATGTTTCATTAGATGTTAATGTCTTGCTGTGTTTTTAATTGTTCAGGAATTAGCCTCTAGAATATTAAAACCATCTGTTTGTTATCATGATGAAACAGAATGCTTAAATAGTTATTAATTTGTGTTTCTTCTCTCTCTCCCTTTTTAGGGATAATCTATAAAACTTTGATCTGTTTGGAGTGTAGGGAATTTGCAACGTGGAAATGAAAAATAATTTTCAGACATACTCCTATCTCAGCTAGCTGATATTTGTCAGGCTTTTTTAACTTGCTCTATATATGGTGACTCGTCTGTCTATCTCACTGACTTCTGTATATGATGTGATGACAATGACCCTGCAGCTGGGTCACTAGCAGAATGAAGCTGCAGTGCCTCCTAGCATGTGCCCAGTGTTTTGTTGGACATCTGCAGGAATGATGAGGACATCTCTGCGCTTCATTCTCTAGAGCCCTTCTCACTGTCTCCCACCAGCTCCGCACAGCCACTTTGGAGTAGCAGGGCAACTGGTGGGGTGTGGTCCCTCTCGTGACAGCTAACAAGAAATATCCCTTTATAGAGTTCCCAGAATGCTTTTGAGTAATATGTGAATATTGTGTGTTTAGTAGGTATGTTAATTACTTTCTCCTTGAGTGCAAGGAGCCTCTAAGATGTTGTATGTGGCCCTGAGAGTCTGCTATCACATGCACTTTGTGACTAGGAACACCCCTCTGTACAACTGTGGTCCTGTGCACTATGCCATCTCCTCCTGATAGAGGCTTCAGTTTGCATTTCTTTGATTATACGTGGCTACCAGATTCATGATATACAGAGGACTGAGCTGTCCTGCCTCTGCATGAGACCCCCATGTACGTCTCTACTGGGCCTATTATCTGCCCTCTTATCTCCCAGTTTGGTTAGGAAAACAATCAACATCATTTCTTTATAAAATCATGGCAGAAGCTAGAAATTTTATATATGTGAATCTCTACATCTCATTGAAATGCCATGTATTTAGACCAAGAATTAATGACAGTTGGGAAATTGATGGCTCCCAATGCAAGCATCATCTACATCACTTGCCCCTCATTCAATGCATTCCCTCTGTCTGTATTGTCCAGATAAGACTGGGGACAGGCCTTTGCTTTTAGTCTCCTGGAACAGTGGATGGCTCTTGCAAACCTTCAGACTGCAGAGCTGGTTTTTGAGGGGCCAGGCTAGCAATTGTGGAGAATGCCACAGCATCTCACACCCTTCCCTGGCCCTGGCAATCCTAGAGTTTGTTTAGTGAGTGCTCCTAGTCCCAGAAGCCCAGCAGTGAATGGTGTGAGCTGGCCCAGGGGACCACATGAACTATGCTTTTATGATATGACAAGAACCGTCCTCTTCTGTCTCCATGCCACATAGTCAGAAAACTGTTCACATTGTTTAAAAGCACTCTACCAACTATTTGTAGGGTATGCTGGACATAAGTTTCTGCTGGGTTGATTTTTACAAAATAAGAGGATTTCTTTTAAAAAATTGTTAGGAGGTAAAATAAGCAGGATTTATAAATGCTTCTGATTATCCAAATTATATTTAAAAGTGGCAGTCTCATCAGTAAGTATGGATAATACCAAGAGAGCTATTAACTTCTCTTAGTGGTTTTTGACCTTTTGATGAATAAGTACTTTTAGAATTCTCAAATGCCAGAATGAAGATTTCTTAAGCCCTCTGTAATTATAAGCTGCTCCTCCTTTCTTTTACTCACAGACATCATGCACTTGCCTATGATCACTGTTTCTAAGGGTGAAGGTATTAAAGGACAGGTCTTTGCCACCCTGAGTGCATAGCTCGCCTCTACAGCTGAGCACCCATGTGTGAGCTCGCCCTGCCCATCAGACCTAGAAAACCAGTGTTGCCTGATTTTGTTACTCTCTTAAAAAATACTTACAAAACATTCTGCACCATTCCAGAACATTTTGTGGTACATTTTAAAAGCCATCTTAATGCAGCAGACCTGAAATGATTATGCATACTATTAATTGAATATATTCGAGGCACTGTTCTGGGTTTGGGAGATCTAATAGTGAACAAAGCATGTTAAAACCCCCAGTTCTTAGATCCATTGTAGTTTAGCTGAAGTGTGGAAGGGAGAGGAAAGGCACAGAATAGGGAGTTAGAGCATGTCATGTGGGAGCAGAGAGGAATCAGGGAAGTACTCCAGGGGAAAGTGACATAAGTAAAGATACATAGAAGGGAGGAAGGGCTAGGGATGGAGTTTAGTGCAAGCCTGCCTGCATAGTACCCCAAATTCAATCTCCAGCACCCTCACCTCCCCCCTCAAAAGTTATGGGACCTTGTGTTTGTGTGATTAAATATTTCAGACAGAAGGTATAGCAAGTACAAAGACCCTGAGTTGGGAACATAGTTCTGACTAAGAAGCATGAAGAAGGAAGGGAGTAAAACTATGACCGACCAATCAAGGCAGAGAGCAGCCAGAATGAGCTCAGAGGACCCAAGGGAGAACAAGATGGGAGCCATGTAAGGACTGATGGCCTGGGTGCTTCTCTTGAGGGGAGATGCAGAGCCTTACCAGAGGAATAAGAATAAGGATGTGGATTTGCTTTTTCCCCCAGGAACCCTCTGTGGCTCCTGGGAAAGACACTGTGAAATGGAGGCAGATAGGAAGGTGTTAAAATGCTCCAGGCAAGAGTGCTGGGCAGAGTAGGGTTGGTCAGAAACATAAAGACTTTGTCCTAAGTCTTTCAAAGTAGCTGGGAATTCTGGGAACTCTCCTTTGTTGATACCTGGAGCACAAGGGCAGCACTGAAAGTGAAAACCTGGTTTTCAGGGTGTTTGCCAGTGTTCACCAAGCAGGGTGGGGGCATTTGCTTGATTTACACTTCTAGCCATCTCCACAGAGGTGTCTGCACCTCCTATCCTGAGCTCAGCAAATGCATGGACAGATGTGCTGAGCCTGACAGGAGCAGCTCTGTGACATACAGGGGTGAGAGCCCAGTTGATATGCATGAACAGAAGAATTGGTGATAGCAGTATAATGTTCTCCAGAATTTCTTACAAAGGGGATGCAATAGATGCGTTGACTGCTCTTCCACAGAGAGAAAAATACCGACCAGGCTACTTCTTCCCTAAAGAAAAGTATTCCAGTATTTTCCCAGGGCTGCCCTAACAAATACCATAAAATGTATGGCTTCTAAGCCTGAAATGTATCTTTTCATGGCCCTGGAGGCTTGAGGTCCAAGATCAGGGTCCGATGTGTGGCTCAGTGGTGGAACGTGTGTGTTGCAGACTCCAGGCCCTGTGTTCAGTTCCAAGCATTATCTCACTCCCTCCTCTCCTGCATACTTAAGAGTCCAAGTTCAAGACCGAGGTGTGGGCTACTTGGTTTTCTTGCAGGGGATTCATGTGGCTTGCTGGTGGCCACCTTCTCCCTTGTCCTTTTCTTTGTACTGATGAATCCCTGGGTTCTTCCTCAGCAGCTCCCTTTCTCCCTAACAGGACATAGGTCACATTGAATATTGTTTGCCTGTTTCCACCTATTGCCTGCCCCTGTGACACAATTCCACTGGATAGAGTAATTATAAGCACTGCAAGTTTCCATTGCTGATGGCTGTGGAGGCTAGGACTTAAAAGAGCAAGTGTTAGTGCAGCTCCCAAGATTGTGACACTACTCCATTCTTAAAGGTAGAGTCCTTGTCCCCCCTAGTCACCTCTTATCACATGCCTGGCTCTCAACAATATTGCATTGGCAATTGATTTTCCAACACATGAAATTTGGAGCTTGCACTCACAGCTGCAGAGGTCAGAGAGTCACATTTGGTAATCCTGAGGGATGTGTGGGTTTAGTATGGGGATTTTTGAGTGGGCACAGTTAAATCCATACAGGGACCCTGATTGTTTGTTTTACATTCCTGATAATTGAACTCATGGACTCACACTTGCCCAGCAAGTTTTCTACTATTTGAATCACATCTCTAGCCCTCTTGTTTTTATTTATTTTTGGGATAGGGTCTTATGCTTTTCTCTATGTTCTTCCTGCTTCTGCTACCCAAGTAGCTAGGATTACAGGCATGATTATCACACCTAGCCCCCCCCCTCCGTTATGTTGAAAAATCCATACCTCAAATCAGATCATTCATAAATATTTCAAATTGCATCACTAAATGACTTGGCTTTTATATTAAACTACAACAAAATATAAACAAAAATTTATAGTAATACCTACTCAGTATACACATTTCTAAGTTTGTTTTCACTGGGCTTATGTGGGTATAAAATAAGGTCTCTGTGTGGTAGTTATCTGAGGTGTTGCTGAGTCCTGTTCACTCATTTCCACTTTTCTGTATGTACTCTTCTGTTCAACCATTAAGGCAGATGTGTGATCCCTAGATTTACTGCTTGAGTCTCCTGGTGTGTGATCTGATACCTGTCCCTGTCTCTTACATCTTCTGTAAATTCCCCCTGTGCCCTATAGATTGATTAGGTCTAGGTTTGGTTTGGGTGTTGGGGCAGGAGAAAAGCTCTTCATAGCACTGTTGTGTTCTAATCCAAGGAGACACATATTGATTGTCTGATGTGCCCTTTTTCTGATCTTTAGCTACCAGCAGTTCTGCGTACTTGATTCTTGGCTAGTCTTTTTTTCCCCTACTTATGAAGTAGGCCCTCCAAAAGTAGCTGGTGAGATATTTGTCTCTTGAAGTTTTCCTCCCTTTCTTTTATTATCACTGTGTATTTGTGGATGTGGGTTACCTTTTTCCATAATGTTCTTGTGTTGGTGACATACACATTGTCCCTTCCTTGGTCAGTTTGGTTCCAAATCCCTAGGATATAGCTTTCACACACCCTACACTAGCCATTTATTTCACATTAGAGGAGGAAGTAAAAAAGCATAAACACTTTATGTTTGAGGGTGGTAATTACTTTGAAGAATGCCAAATCATTTTTTTGAGGAGTCTGTTGTGGGGTCTGAACTTGGCCTGGGTGCTGTCCCTCAGCTCTTCAGTTCAAGGCTAGTACCCTACCACTGGAGCCACAGTGCCACTTCTGGCTTTTTTCTGCTTATGTCGTGCTGAGAAATTGAACCCAAGGCCTTGTGCATGCAAGACAAGCACTCTACCATTGAGCCAACTTCCCAGCCCCCCAAATCATTTTTTTAAAGTTCCTTGAAACATGTATTTTATAGAAAAACACAGATGTGGGTTTTATGTGCTTGTTATTTTGTATATTCACCCTAGAAAAAACTAGTAATTCTCTCTCCAAATTTTTATATTTTTAATAATTAAAATTTTATTTCCAGAAACCTACACACTTTACTAGAGCAGACGTTTCTTCATCAGATTATTTTTCTATCACATATGTGTATTGTGAGTGAATTTCTGAGTCTATTTGAAAACAGTTTCCTATTTTAGTCCAGTTTTACCCAAGGAACCCCAAACACCTTCTGTTCAACTCAGTTCTTGTCTTTAATCATACTGTTGTGCAGCATTTTAGTTTTCTTGTATCCTTTAGACTGTTTTTTGGTCCAAAATGAAGTAAAGTATGGAACCATGACTTTGTCAACCTGATTTAACCTAGGAATGGCTCCCATGTTGTAGACAGTGATGTGAGTCACAAAACCAGTGTGACTTCGGACCTCTCCCTGTCTTGCCTTTGTATAACTAAGTTACAAAGGATGAGTATCCTAACAGCCTGGGCCAAGTTACAGACTAGAGCTGCCACTCATCCGATGAGAGCCAGGATGCTGAAAGTCCTGCTCTGTGGTTTGAGTGTGTCTCTTCTACACTTGTCAGAGTCAATGACAGTGTTCTTCATTGTCTTCACTGCTTCTTGTTTGTGCTACAGACTGTATGTTACATTGATCTTTGCTTATTTTCCTCTTTTTTATTAACTTACAGTTTTTTCTACTTCTCTGGAGTCCACTGAGTAACATACGTGTTTGGGAAGTTGAAGAACCTCAGTGGTTTTCTTTCCCAGCTGATAGTACAACGCCAAGTCATTCTCTGAGCAACAGCATATTCAGTGCATTTGTGAGTACCCCTTTGATAGGCCTGGTGCCTGTGAGCCCAGGCTCAGTGAGAGCCGTCTCCTTCTCTGCACTGATGGAACCCTCTAACCCCATGATGTGATTTTTGTGATATGTGAAGTTAGAGGCATTTTCCTCTTGTTTTTTTTTTTTTTAAGCAGTATTAAGATTGGACCTCAAAGTCTGGTGTTTTTTTAGGCAGGTGATCTACATGCCTTCAGGCCTTTTGGCCTGGACTTTGATCTCCCTGTGTTAGACTATACATCTGTAGCTGGGATATCCACCTCATTCCTTTGAGATAGAGTCCCAAAACCATCACCATAATACCCCCCACCTCTCAATGCCCCCCACCCCAAGTTGGCCTGGAACTTCTCATCCCACTCTAATCTCCCACATAGCTTAGAATAACACACATGTGATACTGTGCCTAACTTTTGGCCCAGGATGGCCTTGAATTCTAATCCTTCCATCTTGGCCTTTGAGCAGCTAGGATAGCAGTCAGACACCCTCACTGCCTCCCTCTTTTCTTTTAGAACACATTACAGTAGGCAGAATTTGAGACTGGCCCTCAAGATATGTGTCTTCTGTATATTCCCATTATTAGATTTCTTCCCTCCTTTCTTCCCTTCCTCCTCTATCCCTCTTTCCTTCCCTCCCCCTCCCTCCTCCAACCTCCCTCCTCCTTTCCTCCCTCCTTCCCTCCCCGGCCCAGTCCTGGGGATGGAACCCAGGGCCTGTGTGTGTGCTAGGCAAGCGCACTACATCTGAGCTACATAACTGTGACTGTAGGGAAAGGAGCTCTTCTGTGAGCCTGAGCTGAGCAACTTAGACTCTTCTTGCAGTAAAAGATTCATCTGAAGAGAATCATCTACAATGAACTTCTTTCCTGAAATACAGTTACCACATCATACAAATCACTCATTGTAGCCACACAAACAAATTGTAGTATGTTCATACAGTTGTATGAAGCCTGCCATACCTTAGTTTTAGAACAACACTGCACTACCACTTCAGAAATTCCTCTTGGGTTAATTGACACAATGGTGGAAACTGTACTTTTCTGAAAAATTGTGTACAATATAATGGCCTTACCTTTCACATAGTACTAAATGCAGTTGGTTGTATCTCATCAGATTTCTCTAGCTTTTTTCATGGAGAAAGCTATTCCCTGCTAGAATTTTGCTAGGATGCTGCTGAGACTCTGGATACCTAACATGGATTTTGTTCAATCTTCTCTAAAATTGTAAAATATTTGATCTGGCTTGGATAAGAACACACAGTGTGTCACTTATGATTATAATTTATAAACTAGCCATTATATTTTATTTTTCTCTTTTCCTTATTTTGTCATCTCTATTCACACAAGATTTGTGAGTTACTCAATTATAACTATGTGTACATGGTCAAGTGGTACTATTTATAACTCATTCTGTTGCTTTTTTTCAGTTTTAGAATTTCCATGGATTTTCCTTGTAGTTGCTTTTCAATCTTATTTGCATTTTTTAAATATTTCTTTTGATCTCTATACTTAGACTATTTCTCTTATATTTTTTTTCTTTAAAAATATAGGAAATTTTTTTCCTTCCCCTCCACAAATTATACCAACCTCAAATACAGTGAAAGCAGGGTTATACCATGGGAGAGGGACACACAAAGCAACAAAGAAATAATCGTATAAATGTGTTAGAAACAATCACGTGAAAGAAAAGAAAAACATTTGAATACATATCTTAGGGTTCATTTCCCTAACATGAACTTATCTGACCTTTTCTGCTTGACTCAGACATATACTAGTTATTGCAAATAAGGGAAACCATGGGACCTAAGTTTCTTTGGGACTGGCTTACTTCACTTAATATAATTTTTTCCAAGTCTTTCCATTTCCTCACAAATGGGGCAATGTCATTCTTTCTGATGGTGGCATAGAATTCCATTGTGTATATATACCACATTTCCTTGATCCATTCATCTACTGAGGGGTATCTGGGTTGGTTCTGTATCTTAGCTATGGTAAATAATGCTGCAATAAACATAGTGCTGGTAGCTTTAGTGTGGCCTTGTTTGTGATCATTTGGGTAAATGCCCAAAAGTGGGATTGCTGGGTCATAGGGGAGCTCTATGTGGAGTCTTTTGAGGAACCTCCATACTAAGTTTACACTCCCACCAAAAATGCAGTAAGGTTCCCTTCTGTCCACATCCCCTCCAGCATCTGTTGTTATTAGAGTTCTTGACTGTAGTCATTCTAACTGGTGTGAGGTGGTATCTCAATGTTGTTTTGATTTGCATTTCTTTTATGGCTAGGGAGGTTGAGCATTTCTTCATGTGTCTATTGGCCATCCTTCTTTCCTCTTCAGAGAAGTTTCCTTTTAAGTCTTTAGCCCACTTATTTATTGGGCAGTTGTTTCTTTGAAGATTTGTTGTTGGGGGATTTAATTTTTTTAGTTCCAGGTATATTTTAGATACGAGACCCTTGTCTGTTGTAAGGCTAGTGAAGATCTTCTCCCAATCCGTGGGCTTTCTATTAATCTTGCTAGCATTTAAATAGAGATACAGGTGGATCCATTGCAACAATGAGATGTACAAGTCGTTATGTGGAAAAAACGAACTTTACAACTTTGGTGGGGGCGGGGAGGATGGGAAGGGATAGGAAGGGGAAACAAAGGAGGAGGCTAAATGTTTGATAAGAAATGTACTCATTATCTTGCCCATGTAATTGTAACCCCTCTGTACAGTATTTTCACAATTAAAAAAATATAGGAAATTTGTAAGTCCAGAAGATATAAAAAGAAGTAAAAAGACTTTGCAGCATCTTATAAATTTTTATATATTTATAATTTTCTTTTTTTATTATAAACGTAATGTGCGGAAGGGTTACAGTTATGTAAGTAGGGTAATGAATACATTTCTTTTTGAGCAGTATTACCCATCTCTCATTTTCTTCCATTTTCTATTTTGATCTTAATTTTTTATGTTGACGGTATGTGTGTGTGTGCACATGCATGTGTTTGCTCTTTGACTCAGTTATACTTATGGAAGAGAATTTTCTTAAATCTCTTTCTCAAAAGTTTATAAAAGAATGAAGTAGTTCAAGATACTGATTTTGATCATCACAGGAGTCTTCTAGTGTAATTTCCATAATTTGAAATGTATTCTAGTATTCATTGTGTCCTAGTATATGTTTAGGTAGAGGTGATGTCCCATAGTGCATTTTCCCACCTTTATCTCATGGCCTCCTTAAGTTTTGCTGTTTTCTAGTTACTAAGATGTTAATCAAGTTTCCTACTTTTGATTGGTTTTTCTTTATTAAATATTCTTTCTTTCGTATAAAGTTCAGCCTCTGGCTTATAGTATGAGTAGTAAATAGGTTGTGCCCTTTGTCCATCCCACCATCTATTTCAAACTTGTCTACTCCTTGCTCTTTTTTTAAACTCCAGAGACCTTTATATCTGATAAGTAATTGTGTCTACACAGCCTGTCATACACTAGCTGTCCTTGCTTGGCTCAAAATGGGAATTGAATCTACTTATATTAGTGTGAGAACTAATAAACCTATCCTTAGGATTTTCTTTGTTGCCATTTTTCTTCTTTCTTTTAACCTCTTTAGTGATTTTTCACTCCATTTATACTTGATGTAGATTGGGAAGGCAAGTATTTTTAATATTTAAAGTTTACTAATGAGTGATTTTAAGATGATCAAGCAGTCATTTTAAAAAATTCCCTAATTGTTAATGAATTAGCAAAATAGCTTCTGATTCTATGATCTTAGAGAAATTCCAACAATTCCTTGACTGGCCCTCATGTCCAGAACTTTATTTATTTATTTATTTATTTATTTATTCATTCATTCATTTAAACTGGTCCTGGGGTTTGAAGTCCTGGGGTTTGAACTCTGGGCCCTGGAGCTGTCTCTGAGATTCTTTTACTCAAGGATAACATTCTATCACTTTGAGCCACAGTGTTACTTCTAGCTTTTTCCTAATAGATTATTGGAGATAACAGTCTCATGGGAGGGATGGGGGGATAAGGGATAGTGGGGGAGCAACAAATGAGGGGTAACAATGCTCAACAAGAAAAGTACTCATTACCTTACTCATGAAACTCTACCCCTCTGTACAGCATCTTTACAATAAAATAAAAATTAAAAAAAAGTCTCATAGACTTTATTGTCCAGGCTGGCTTTAAACCACAATCCTTAGATCTCAGTCTCCTGAGTAGCTAGAATAACAGGCATAACCCACCCAGCTTAATTTTCAGTTTTTATATACAACTTGCTGTTGTACACTTAAGAATACAATATTATTTTCATTTTGTAAAAATTTGTTCAGCCACTTTGGAAAGCAGTATAGAGGTTCCTCAAAAGACTTCACATAGAGCTCCCCTATGACCCAGCAATCCCACTTTTGGGCATTTACCCAAATGATCACGAACAAGACCATACTAATATTACCAGCACAACTATGTTTTTGCTGCATTATTAACCATGACTAGGACATGGAGCCAACCCAGATGCCCCTCAGTAGATGAATGGC